>NC_069381.1:32246911-32555882 GCF_027475565.1 Acinonyx jubatus | reverse complement strand
AAAGTGTTTTTGCTTCTATCTTTCCTCTACCAGCCAGCGGTAGATCTTTGCTTGTGTCTTGAGAAGGGTTTTTGTTTCTGCTCTCTCAAAAGCTATCTTTGCCAGAGTCCTGTGAGAAGTTTTGCTGTTCTTACCTCACAGTTAAGGCTTTGGCTTTGTGAAATCTGTCAAACGTGGTAGGACTTTGTTTTCCACTTAGAGCTATTACTTCCTGCCTATGCCACTAGGGAGACTTTCTTTGTTCTCCTTTCCTATCCCCATTCTTTTTTTGTGAGCATATAGTAAAGGCCCATGGAGAAGAGCTTGAAGAGTGAGTGGGAACTTCCCTTATATTTGGGGCCCTTGGTACTCTAAACTGACACACTAGCCCTTGGCCTTTCAAATTTTAGCTAGCTTTCTTACATGCTTGGATGGTGGCTGCCTCTTTCTCCTATACTCTGCTAAAAGGTGAGACAACTTGTCCCTTTTCTCTTTGGGCTTGTCCTTCTCAGGAATTTAATTTGTTGGTCTGCCTTGTAGCTTTAGCTCCCCAGTGTGGCTCAAAAATAGGGTTTTATTTTTACTTACCCAAGCAGAGGTGGAACTCCCATTCATAAGTTTTCAATTGATGTTTTGATAAGATAGGCTTGAATTTATGTTCTATGGTCATCTTTTAAAAACTTTTTTAATGCCAGTATTACCCTGTGAGAGGGGAATTTTCATATAGGCATTGTTGTTAGAGTTCTGAATTTTATGTTAAAAAATAAAATAGACATTATGCCAAAATATGCCTCCTAAAATTCTAAGTAGTGGCTAAATGCAGTTGGAGTCCCTCTCTACCAAATACCTGGCCATTGTGGAACAAAATTTATGGAATGGATTTGGAGCATTTCATTAAAAAGAAATGGCCTTTGGTTATTTTCTATAAAAATTATGGCACAGTCCTACTTATTCATGAAAAGATTTCCTATTTCACAGATTCTTCAGGTCTTCAAGTGCATTTTCCTGTCATCCAAGATGGTTATTCTTTCTTGCCGCACTGAGGAATGTAGGTGTTCTTGCTCGCCCTCTGTAGGCTACATGTCTTCTCATGTCTTCTCATGTAGTAATCTTCTCATTGTAGTAAGAACCTAATTGGCATTTATACACTCATTTTGTAATGGCACAGTGGAATTTTTTTCAGCGTTGATAATTTGAAACTTGGAAAGGTTAACGATTTTTTTCTTTTAATGTTTATTTTTGAGAGAGAGTGTGTGTGCACATGTGCATGAGCAGGGGAGGGGCAGAAAGAGAGGGAGACCCAGAATCTGAAGCAGGCTCCAAGCTCTGAGCTGTCAGCACAGAGCCCGATGCAGGGCTTGAACTCACAAACCATGAGATCATGATCTGAGCTGAAGATGGCACTTAACCAACTGAGCCACCCAGGCACCCCCCAGAAAGATTTAAATCTGAAGCTCATTTAAAAAGTTTATTCTACTTGAAATTGTATTCTGTGCATAGAGATATTTAGACTCCTGATTCTGTTGTTGTTGTTTTACTTTTTTTTTTTTTTTTTAAGTTTATTCTGAGAGAGACCGCGCAAGTGGGAGAGGGGCAAAGAGGGAGACAGAGAATCCTAAGCAGCCTCTGTGCTGCTAGCGCAGAGCCTAATGCAGGGCTCAAAATCATGAAAGCATGAGATCATGACCTGAGCTGAAACCAAGAGTTGGACGCTTAACCAACTGAGCCAACCAGGCATCCCCTGATTCTGTTTTTAAAGATGGGATTTGGTTTTTTGGATTTCCAATGACCCTGTGGCTTCTCTTCTTTAATTTCAGAACTCCATACGACATAATCTGTCACTGAACAAGTGTTTCCTTAAAGTGCCTCGATCAAAGGATGACCCCGGAAAGGTAGGATTCATTATCTTAAAATAAAATAATTGGATTCTTCATTATATCTGTTACCACGTTTGTATCTGAGTAATGTCTGTTATATATAGAGAAACAGAATTGGAATGAGAGCACTCAAGAACATGCCTAGTTCATTGATTAGGAACCTTCCTGATCCTTTTTCACTTCACCCTACCTCATCCCCATTTTAATTGGTAATCTTCAAGGACCAACTAGGCAGAGACAGCATTCTTTTTAAGCAGTCGAAGTTAGCTAGTGTAGAGCTGGTCTTCTGTTAAAGTTTAGTACTTCTAATCTTGTTTCTCTTTGGTTATTAAGTACTGTATATTAATTTAAATTTGGTTTTTGAACTGCTTGTCAGGAACCACAGTTTGTTATTTATTGCATGTAGGAGGTAGATTTGGTAGATCTTGACACCACATAGAAGTAATTCTTACCCTGAAATAAAATTGTATGTTCCTTGTTTTCTTAGTTGCTGTTTTTTCCTTTGCATTCCGTTTATATCCTGCCACCAGTACACTTTTAGTATTTTATCTACAGAGACTTCTCCTCTTTTTGGTTTTAGTAGTCATATTAACTGCAGTGTTCCCTGAACTTGGTACTAGTTACTTGGCTTCTAAACCTCAGAGTACTCTGTTAGACCATAATTTCATTGTCATGATAAATTATTTTAGATTAGGACTTTGAGAGAGTGTATCTGTTGGCAAACATGCATTGTTGTTTGGCTGGAACCAGCCGGTGTTTTAAGCTAACCATCCCTGGAAGAATGTTTCTAAAATTTTAGTAAGCCTGGTTATGTTACCACCCTGCTTAAAAGTACTCCCCGTGTCTTGGAGATGTTTCCTTGTGTTGTCAAATACCCTTTATGCTTTTCCTTGATCTGCCTTTCTAGCTATGATTCTCGTTCAAGACCCACTGTGAGGAACTACTTAAAGTTTCTCATGCCTTTCATATGATCTTCTCTTGCTGCACAAACTCTCTTTCTTTGCTTACCTGGCCTACTCCTTGGGTCTTTTAAGATTGAGCTACAGCATTACTTCTCTGAAGCTTTTCATTTCCACGTACTTCAGCTGAGTTTGTTGTTCCCTCTTGATTTCCTATTACTTTGTCATCATTGCAGTAGCTTCTGACTGTTCGATTCTTGGGTTTACTACCTACAATGTATAGTAACTTTCACAAAGTAGCCAGTGCTGTCTTTCAGAAATGTTAAGCTAATCACATGTTTTCTGTGTTTAAAATCTTCATTGTTTATCTACTGTCCTTAGGTTAAAGTCTAAACTTATGAGGGTAGGGAATCATGTATATTGTTCACTTTTTAGCTCCAGTTGCTTGGACAGTAGCTGGTGGCACTGAGGGAGGACACACTCTTGTTGAATGAATGAATGTATTGTATCCTCTTCTAGATGGTTAATTTCTTGAGGTTAGAGATGGAGAGTTACTCATTTTCACTATAAAGCAGGCACTCTTAAAAAATGGATGTTTTCTATAGCACCTTCTGTGACCTGCCCCATTAAGTTGGTTCTCAGTAAGATTGAATAAATTATTACTATAGTCTAGTTATTTGGTCTAATTTATTATTTGTCTGTGTTCATAATTCTCCAAGGTTTTGTTTCTTTTCTTCAAAGCAGGCTTATTTGTAAAAAAACAATAATAATCATGAATTGTAACTTTTTATATTTGCTTCATTACAATTTTGGGGAGCAGTGAGTATATATGAATCTCAATGAAAATGTTCTTAAGAGTTTAGAGATTATTTTATTAGAGTTCTTTGAGGGCACTAATTGGATTTTATAAATATTTGGTTCAGATTTAATTTTTACATGAGGTTTAAATCATTAAAAAAATAAACCAACACACCTGAGTGCTTTACTATATTATGTACTAAGTCTTAACCAGTTGGAGATCTATTTTAAAAAGCTTGTGCTGTCAGGTTTTCTTTTGTGCAGAACCTAAAACTTTTCTCCACCTTTAATTAAATAGTGTCGTGGATAAGGCAGATGTAGAAAACATATGTTACTCTTCAACTATTCTTTTTGAATCAGAATTGTCTTAACATGCAACCAAAACAAAATGCAGAAATAAATAGAATCCTGAGAAGTTAATAACAGATTTCAACTTTTACCATTAGTCTCCAGTTTTAAAGTTTGTTTTAATCAAAATGCATCATTGTTATCATTGATTTGGGTCACAATAGTAAATACCATACATTTAATCTTATAAAGTACAGTATATTAATAATAGATACATTTTTTTTCCAGTCTCAAGGTGAGATTTAAATACCCATTGTTCTTATTTATTTTGGTCAGAAGTAAATGTTGTAAATCTCATCTTATAAAATTTATATGAATCAAATCATTTTAGTTTTTGATATCAAAATATGATTTTTGTTTAAAAATCCCATTGCCTGAAAAACATTTTGAAAAACTTCAGATCTAGCCCATTTGATAGAAGAGGAAACTCAGGCCAGTAAACAAAGGATGACTTGTCCAGGTTTAGTGTGGAATTAGAGCCCAATTGGCCAGACTTACTTGCAGTCACAGTAACCCAACTACAGACCAACTGAAGGGACTAAACATCTACAGGATGAGCTGGAGCCTGGTTCTACCACGAATGTCTCTTTACATCCCTTAGTTCTGCTAACTTCTCGGATGGCTTCTTTTTTCATCCCAGTTAATGGCAGAGATGACCATCAGCAGCTTCTGGCTTCTATTCTCCTAGTTTATTCTGGCTTCTGTTCTACTAGTTTACTAACCCTTAGCAGAAGGGGGGTGTTTGGTGTCCTCCCCCACCGAGTCACCTCGAATATAGCAAACATCTTAGAATGCCTGCTGAGCAAGCAGAACATACCTGGTTTCTTGGTTCCTTGTTTCTTAGACTAATGCTTTTTCTGCTGTACCAATCTTCCTTGAGAGGGAGACCAAAATGTTAGTTAAGTTTTGGTACTTATGAATTGTTTTTTCTTTTTGTATTACAGTGTTTCCTGGCATTTGAGGAGCTTTTCCAAAACCACCCTCACCACAGTGGGAGAAAACCATTGAGCCAAGGTGGGGTGGGAGTAGTTTTCGGTCTTGGGTATGGGGTGGACTTTAACCCCTTAGGATTTTACTAGCTGCTGCCATGACTCACATTGGGTCCAAGAGGTAGAGGTAGAAGTAGTGTGTCCAGCGTCTTTTTCCCTCTATTTTCATTTGTATGGCTTCCTGTTCAGTGGATTACTGGAGAGATATGAAGGCCGACCTAAACTTGGAAGAGTGTTGATGAATTACAGATATTTTTATATGACTATTTATTCCTGATTCACTTCTTCATTTTCTAGAAATCTTTGTCATAAAAGCCGTTAATATTTGAATCTCTCCCATGTACATTAATGGGCTGACATTGATTTTCCTATGTTCCCTTAAACTAATTTCAAATAGCCACATTATACTTTCTTTAAAAAGAAACAGAAAATGAAATTACATTTTGCAGCCATAACTCTGTTTTTTGTGGGACAGATTTCTATTTTCTCTCCCCCAACCCCCTTTAAAGTTTATTGATTTATT
Organism: Acinonyx jubatus; assembly: GCF_027475565.1. Taxonomy (NCBI): domain Eukaryota; kingdom Metazoa; phylum Chordata; class Mammalia; order Carnivora; family Felidae; genus Acinonyx; species Acinonyx jubatus. The sequence goes on along the minus strand of NC_069381.1, from coordinate 32,550,469 downwards.
TTGAGAGAGACAGAGCAAGTGGGGGAGGGGCAGAGAGAGAATTTCAAGTAGGCTCCATGCTGTCAGTGCAGAGTCTGATGTGGGGCTCGAACTCTCATGTATGGTAAGATCATGACCTGAGCCGAAACCAGGGGTGGGACACTTAACTGACTGAGCCACCCAGGTGCCCCTCTTTTCCCTTGATTACAACCATGTTTCTGTATGTTTTAGTCCATCTCCATTTTTTTAAAAATTATTTCTGCCTTTTATCTCTTCTCTTTTCATTAGCTTTATTTTCTGTATTTTTGTCTGTTTTTTTAATCTAATTGTTGTTGTTGTTAAAGTCTTCTTATCCTGCCTTTTATTCACACATGCCTCTTAATTAACTTAAAGGAAGGTAAATATTTTCACATTATGGGAAAACAGAGCCTATCAGCTAAATTTACTTAAAAAAAAATGTCTTTCTTTGCTTTCTACCTTCATCATTTCTCAACCCTTTTCCCTCTTCTCCAACTCAGAAAAATGGTATTTTGATTTTAAAGGAAATGAAAGATAATAGGAAGTGGTTTCAATAATTGCATAATTAATTAGCAATAGTGGGTTCTAATAGAACTGAGGTGATAGCTAAGAATACCCCTTGAAGGCCACCTGTCTGTTCTGTTCTGGGAAAGATAACTTCAGTGAATTCATAGTAAGAAGAGCTTTTTGGGGCTGGTGGAGGTGATGCTTTTTCTTGCCCGGGGATGGGAAAGTTGTAAAGGCTTCGTGGCTGTGAATATTGGAGTCTCCTGGTTTGTGAGGAAACAACAAACTCAGCTGCTAGAAAATGAACTTTTGGAAGTTCTGAGACTGTAATTTTTTTCTATTCTTGTCCTCTGTCATGATATGGAGACCATAGCTTAGTTGACTGATCTCTTGTTTTCAAAGGGTATTCTTTTTTTGGCCTTATTAGTATTGTGTTGTATTTATTTATAAATTGTCTCTTATTTGTTGGTATCCTGTTTTGGTCACTTTATTTGTTAAAAGATGTAGAAAAAAATGGAGAGGTTTGAAAGTACATAAGATACAACATTAAGTGATTTAACAGTGTTGTAGCAGTCACAGGTGTGTACCATAAAGAAGGAAAATACGAGTGTAATTTTAATACTAATCTTAAAGTAGGTGTATGATTTTTGTGAAGAAGTAGTTAACTTCTTATCTTTGTCTTTGTGTAAAACCAAACAGGAAATAGGCTTTAAAGACAAGAGCAAGAGTTTGGTTAGACAAAAATAAGGGCATCTTATTTATTTGATTGAAAAAAAACACTGGTAGGGTTCCAAGGGATGTTTTAGAGTTTGCCACTTCTGAAGCATTTTAAGGATAGATGAAATTCTTAATCTTTGTGATTTTAACTCATGGTAGGTAAGAGCCCCACTTGAAGGCTGAGAACAGGACATGATCAAGTTGAGCTGAGGGACTAGTGAGAACAAAGTTGGGATAGAATCAGGAGTTAAGGGAATTAATGTAAGTACAGTAGTCACCCCTTATCTGCAGGGGATATATTCCAAGACCCCCACTGGATGCCTGAAACCATGGATAGTACAGAGGCTATATACTATGTCTTTTTCCTATACATACATACCTATGATAACATTTAATTTACAAATTAGGCACAGTACGAGATTAACAATAATAACTAATGGTAAAATATTAACAATTTTTATAATATACTATGATAAAAATTATGTGAATGTCATGCCCCCCACAAATAACTTATTATCATCTATTCCCCCTTGTTCTTGTGATGATTGTGAGATGATAAAATGCCTGCCTGCCTGATGGGATGAAGAGAGGTGAATGATGTAGGTATTGTGGTATGTCGCACTGGGCTACTCTTGTCCTTCTGACGATGTTAGAAGGAGGGTCATCTGCTTGTGGACCATAGTTGTGACAAACTGCAGAATGTGAAACTGGGGATAGGGGAGGGACTAGTGTACTCTTATGAGGTCCAAGAATGGCAAAAAAGATTGGTACCATGAGTGCATTTTAAGGCAAAGGTGGATTATAAATGTAAGACCGTTCATTAAACAAACCACGATTAGAAAGCCCAGAGTGAGCACAGGCATTTGAAAGGTTTGAAAGATTGAGTGAAGTAAGAGATATGAGGGTCATATTCAGAGAGAGAGAGAGCGCATTGCAGAAATCGACAGAAGTGCTGCCATAGAGCCTTGACAGTATACTTAGGGCAGTTTAGAGTGGCCTTTTATTTGCACCATACCATATTCTCTCTTCTCTTTTTAAGGGTGCGAGGTAACATTTTGTTGTTGCTGGCCTCCTGTTTTCTTTTCCGTATCTAAACTACTTTAAAAAATAGTATTTTGCCAACAAATGAATTTAAAAAATTATATATGGTAAAATTTACTTTTTGGTGTATAATTCTAGTTGTTTTGACAAATGGATACAATTTAACCAACACTATCATCAAGCTGTGGAATATTGTTGTCCGTTGGTAGTCAGCCCTTTCCTCCACTCCCAGGTCACTATTGATCTGTTTTCTGTCCCTGTAATTTTGCCTTTTCCAGAAGTTCATATAAGTGAGACTCATAAAGTAGGTAGCCTTTTGAGTCTGGCTTCTTTCACTTAGCATTATGCATTTGAGTTCCATCTATGTTGTTGTATTAGCAGTTCATTCTGTTTTATTGTATATATTCCATTGTTTAGATTTACCACATTTAATCACCATTTGAAGAACATGTGGGTTGTTGCCAGCCATAATTTCATTTGACCATCAAATTCTTTTCTTTTAGGCTTAGACTCAATAATTAATTTGGCAAATACTAAGATACAGGACAATGTTGAATTAATGTAAACTAATAACCTGTAATAGTCATACTAAACTGCTTTGTGGGTTATATTAAATATAGGTGAGCATTCTGTCTCTTGCAAATCAGTTGTGATACAGTAAACTTTATTTCCAGCTTAAAAAATTAATTTCCAAAAGGACTAAGGGCACTGATGATTTAAAAACAAGATATGGCCAACTATTAATCACTTACTAGAGCATATTATTTTTAAGTATCCTTAACATTTAAGGATATACTATAATTGATATGCTAATTATATATTTTTAATTCAGTGATTAGGGGTAAATTCCTTAACAGTCTTTCCTGAGCAACACTTAGCTTAATTTGATAATCAATATATTTAAAAGTAATAAAAACCTTCACTTGTTCAGCAAGAGTATTCCAGGGAACTGAGCTGGCATCAGGATAATTTTTGTCCATACATTCATTTAGCCAACTAGCCAGCCACGCTGCCTGCCTTTGAGTGCCTCTTGTGTATTCGACTGCTTATAGTCTGTTTTTGTGGTCTGAGTAGAATGACTGTTTAACTTCTGGTCCAAACTAGAGATTGCTAAGAATGAAAGGGGGCACTATCCGTAATTATGCTTAGGAAACAGGTATAAACCAAGACAAACTGGGAAGTATGTTCACTCTGTATGGTACATGCAACTGCTGTACCATGGAACTATGGGCAGTTACCAGGCAGTTACCAGCATCCTAAGATGTTGGAAGGTAAACAAAACAAAGCAAAACAAAACAAAATTTTTAAACTGATTTGCAAATCTAAACTGGGAGAGAAATAAAACATTGAGACAAACTATAAAGTATAAAGCCAAAGAAGTCAGGGACAAAAAGCATCCAGTATTGTGTCTGAGGCTCTTGATGATGTGAATTGAGAGATGAGGATGAGCAGAGAATAGTCTGTGATGATTCACTTTACCAGCGAACCATGTATACTTGGCAGTAGGGTTCGTTAAAACATAAAATTCACAGATTTAGCCATTTGGAATGGTTAGCAGTTTATGATAGGGACTGTTTTCCCCAGGAGTATGAAATAAATAGTAACTTCTTATGTTTATATTTAATCAGATAATGGCATTAAAAAATATTTTATTAAAAAATTTTTTTAATGTTTACATATTTCTGAGAGAGAGAGAGAGAGACACAGAGAGAGAAAGAGACAGAGCATGAGCGGGGGAGGGGCAGAGAGAGAGGGAGACACAGAATCCGAAGCAGGTTCCGGGCTCTGAGCTGTCAACACGGAACTCGACACATGGTTCAAGCGCCCAACCTACTGAGCCACCCAGGCACCCCAAAAAGATTTTTTTTAAGTGATCTCTACACCTAACTTGGGACTCGAACTCACAACCCTGAGATCAAGAGTTGCATGCTTTTCCAAGTGAGCCAGCCAGGTACCCCATGTGGGATGTCTTGAAGTTGGCAGTTGATTGTTTTTGGAAGATGTGTTCAAAGCTGTACAATTCTAGTTTGTGATCTTTGGGATTTTGCACACTAAGACATTGCAGTTTTCTCCCTCAGGAGGACATTAACCTGCTGTACCAGAATTGTTGACATGAATTAATAACAATTCTACATCTGTATACTACTTTACAGATTAGGGAGTTACTTATAGGTATTATCTCAATCTTTACAATAAACCCCAGTTTTAGATGGTGATCTTTAAGCCCATGGTAGAGTTTTCCATAGAAGATTAGTTTTTGTAAGTGTCACATAATGGAACTTCACGTAGATGAAATCATTCAGTATTCAGTTGATCCTTGAAAACACAGATCCACTTATACATGGAATTTTTCAAGAAATAAAGTACTTTAAGTGTATTTTGTTTTTCTTACATTTGTTTTAAACATTGTTTTCCTCTAGCTTACTCTATTGTAAGAATACAGCGTATAATACATATAACACAAAATGTGTTAATTAACTGTTTATGTTATCAGTAAGCCTTCTTCTGGTCACCAGTAGGCTATTAGTTAAGGTATGGGAGAGTCAAAAGTTAAATTTTGATGAACATGCCCCAAAGCATGTTCTCAGGGCAACTGTATTTTCTGTTTATGTCTCACTTCTTTCAGTAATGTCTGTGATGCTGTTGCATATGTCAGTTTTTGTTTATTATTGCTAAGTAGTATTCCATTTATTCATGGATCTGTTGATGGACATTTGGGTAGTTTTCATTTTGGGACTATTAAGAACAGGCTACTAAGAAATTCTTGTACAAGTTTTCTGTGGACATGTGCCTTCATTTCTGTAGAATAATACAGTATTTCTGTGTCAAAGGGCAGGTAGAAGAGTAACTTTATAAGAAACTGCCAAATCCTTTTCTGTAGTAGTTGTGTATTTTAAATTCCCAATAGCAGTGCATGAGAATTTCAGATGCTCCACATCCTGGTCAACAGGTGGTGTCAGCTATCTCTTTAGTTTAGCCATGTTGGGGGGTATGAGGTGGTATCTTGTTATGGTTTTATTTTGAATTTTTTCATGTTGAGCATCTTTCCATGTGCCTATAGGTCATTTGTATATTCTCTCTTCTCAAGGTTCCTTTAAAGTCTTTTGCCCTTTTTTTTTCTTTTTAAAATTTGGTTGTCATTACTGAGCTGTAGGAGGGTTTTATTGTTTTTTAATGTATTCTGGATACGTTTTTTCTTAGATTTAAATTTTGTAAATATTTTTTCAGACTGGTTTGCCTTTGTTTTTATAATAGTGTCTTAAATAGTGTCTTAAAACGAGTAGACATTTTGGCTTTTGATGAAGTCTAATTTACCAATTTTTAATTTAATGATTAGTGACTTTTGCATTGAGGAAATCAGCCAAGGCCATAATGATATTATCCTCTATTTTCTTCTGTAGATCTTACATTTTTTTAATTTTAATTTTAATTTTTTAAATTTTATAAAGTAATCTCTATGCCCAGCGTGGGACTTGAACTCAGGACTCTGAGATCAAGATATGCCTGCTCTACCGACTGAGCCAGCCAGGCACCCCAGATTTTATGGTTTTAGAGTTAACTTTTAGGTCTGTAACTCATTTGAAATTAATATTTGTGTATGATATGTTTAATCTTCCTGTTGACTTGTCTTTTATCTTTATGAAATGTTCTTAAAATGCTCTTTGTTTTGAAGCTTACTTTTTCTTATCCTAATATAACCACTACAGTTTTCTTATGTAGCTTTACGGTATATATTTTCTAGTATTTTGCTGTTGGCCTATACATGCTTTCGTATTTAAAGTATGTCTCTTATAAACAGCATGTAGTTATTGGCTCTTGCCTTTTAAATCCAGTCTAACAATCTCTGCCTTCTAGTTGGGGTGCTTAGTCCATATTTAATATGATTATTCATATGGTTGCAATTTGTTTTTCTTTTGTTTCTTTGTTGCTTCATTTCTGCAACCTTTGGGATTAATCAAATAGTTTAAAGTACTCTCTTTTATCTCCTTTATTGACTTAACTGTGCTCTTTTTATTTTTTGTTAGTCATGCTAGAGCTAAATTCGTAATACTAACTTACCAAAGTCTAGAGGTAATATACCACCTTTCACTTCATATTTCATACTTCATAACGTTTACTACTTACCTTTTCCCACCCACTTGACAAATCCAATAACCTTAGAACAGTACAGTTCTATTTATTTATCTTTTTCTTTCTTTGTGCTGTCATAGCTTATACTTTTACTTACGACACAAGTCTCACCTTAGGATTGTTTTATTTGCTTTAGATAGCAGTGTTTTAAGGAAATCATGTTGAAGAAAATATTTTCCTAATTATTTACCTTCTCTGATGTTCTTTTCTGTAAATCCAAGTTTCAAGCTGATCTCTTTCCCCTTTAGCCTAATACCATCCTTGGGCATTTTTTATAGTGCACGTCTGCATAAAACACATTTTGTTGGCTCTTATTTATCTGAAAAGGTCTTTATTTCATCCTCTGAATACTTTTTCTGGATGTGGAATCTTCAGTTTGCAGGGTTTCCCCCACCTTTCAGAACTTTGAAGATGTTCTGTTGTACTTAGCCTTCCTTATTTCTGGTGAAAAGTCAGGTGTCATTTGTATTTTTATTCCCCTGTACCTGTAGTAGACCCATCTTATCCATGGATTTGCTTTCAGCAGTTTCAGTTACCTGTGGTCAGCTGTGTTCCTGAAGCAGATGATCCTCCTTCTGACGTATCGTCAGAAGGTCAGTGGTAGCCTCATGCTGTGTCACAATGCTTACGTCATTCACCTCACTTCATCTCATCATATAGGCATTTTATCATCTCACATCATCGCAGGAAGAAGGGTGAGTATGGCACAATAAGATATTTTGAGAGAGAGACCACATTCATATAACTTTTATTATAGTATGTTATAATTGTTCTACTTTATTATTATTGTTGTTAATCTTTTATGGTACCTGATTATTATTTTTATTTTTTATTGTGCCTAATTTTTAAATTAAGCTTTATCATCGGTATGTGTGTATAGGAAAAAAACATAGTGTGAATAGGGTTTGATGCTATCCAGTTTCAGACATCCGCTGTGGAGGTCTTAGAATGTATTTCCTGTAGATAAGGGGGGCTGTGGTAATGTGCCCCCTTGCTCTCCCCTCTCTGTCTTTTGTGGTTTCCAAGATTTTTCTCTATTTTTAGATTGAAGGAGTTTGTGCCCCAGTGTAATTTTCTTTGTATTTATTCTGCATGGGATTTGCTTATCTTCTAGGATCTACAAAAAGAGGTTTTCATCTAAATTTGGGATATTTGGGTCATTAGTTTTTTTCAAAAAATTAGGGCCCTCTTTTCTTTTCTTCTAGTCCAGTTAAAATACAGACTTAAAGTAAAATAAAATATAGACTGTTTGGGGCACCTGGGTGGCTCAGTCATTTAAGCATCTGACTCTTAATTTCGGCTCAGGTCATGATCTCATGTTTCATAAGTTTGAGCCCCACATGGGGCTCTGCACAGATAGTGCAGAGTCTGTTTGGGATTCTCTCAACTCCTTTCTTTTCTCTGCCCCTCCCCAGAAATGACTGACATCATTTCATAGGTCACTGAGGCTTTATTTTCACTTGTTCTTTTTTCTTTTTATTCCTCATATTAGATCATTTTTACTGATCTATCTTCAGGATTTCTCTTTCACTTTGTCCTATCTGTTAAACATGTCTGGTGAACTTTTTATTCTGGTTACTGGATTTTTAAATCTAGAATTTCCATTGGTCTTTTTTGGGTATGTTCACAGATAATTGGTGAAATTAGTTTAATCAAATGCTTTGATGCTGGACATTAGGGCTTTTTTGTTTGTCCCAGCCAGTTCCTGGACCTGAGACATGCCCAGGAGCTTCTGCTTCATTGTGTTTTTTGTTTTTTTTGTTTTTTTTTCATTTTTATAGTAAGAAGATAAGTAGTACTGCCCTGATCTGTACAGGGTTTAGGAAGCTCATGAACCTAGTTTATTCTTTCATCTGATTTCTTACATCTTTGATGTTTTCAGATCCTGGGTTTTTAAAGAGTTGTTTTGTTTTGTTTTTGGGAGAGAGAGAGAGAGATCGAGTGAGCGTGCACACAAGTTGGGGAGAGGGACAGAGAGAGTCCCAGGTAGGCTCCACACTCAGAATGGAGCCCAACATGGGTCTTGATCCCACAACCCTGGGGTCATGACCCAAGCCAAAATCAAGAGCTAGACGCTTAACCAACCGAGTCACCCAGGTGCCCCTGGATCCTGGGTTTTTATGTTTAAAACAAAATTATTACAAGAAATGAGAGTTTTAAGAAATAAAGTTATTTTAATGATAAGTTATATTACTGTGTTACTTCCAACTGGTCTCCTTCCTCTAATCTGTTTCCCTCTGCTCTATCTTCTGCAATGCTACCTTTAGCTATGATATGCAAGTAAAACCACAAACATGTCTCTATTGCCATATTTTCAAGTCCAGCCCCCCGCTTCATGCCCCTAAAGTTATATTCAGGCTATACTGCATTATTTTTCTTCCACTTATGATGCAGTTTTATATCTTTTTATTTCTGAAGGTATTTTCATATCTTCATTGTGTTTAAAATAGTCTTTCTTTCCATCTTCTTCATCCTTTGGTGGCCAACTGAAATGTCCACATTACTCTGAACAGTGGGTAACAGTCTTTTTTCTCCCTGTAACAACTTTTCTTCCTTTCTGTTTATTTTCACCTCTCTTCTTGTTATTACCATAGCTCTTTGAGCATACCACTATTATAGTTATTGAACAATGGTAGCTATCTGTATTTTTATCTGTTATACTCTGTCGTGAGTTTTTTGTTGAGAAGGTTTGGGGATTGGGTCTTTGTACTTGACATCTTCATACCCCCATAGCACCTAGCATTTTATCTGTACATAGTGGCTGTTTAATAAACATTTATCACAAGAATGATATTTATCTTTTCCTAGTTAACCAAGAAGTGGCTGTTGTATGTTTCTTAAGGAAACTTTTCTAATTATGCATTAATTCTCTTGGTATTTTAAATTAAGGATGGTTTTTAGATGTTTAGAAGTTGTCACTTTATTTCTTCTTTTACTCTTGATCAGTAAGGCAGCGTCAAGACAATTTATTTCATTTCTCAACATTAATTTACTAATACGAGTTTGAGAGAATCTTTGGAGTTCTTATTCTTCAAGTAGATGAACTGCTTGACTTTCTCTGACATTAATGACTAGTTAGAACTTGTATCAAAGACTGACATGGTCTAAAGAAATCAAGAGATTTGAGTTCTCTCTGGGCAATACTACTGACTTGGTTTTGTGAAAAGTGACTTTTGACTGTTAAGCATATCACTTTATTAGATTAGAGCTCTTGATTATTTTTTCTTAAATATTTTTTATTGAGATCTAATTCACATGCCATAAGATTTATCATTTAAAAGCATATGAGTCAATGGTTTTTAGTATATTTGCAAAGTTGTGGGACCATCACCACTATCTAATTTCAGGACATTTTTATTTTATCACCCCAAAAAGAAACACTTCAGTAGTCATTAGTAGTCATCCTTCATTCTGCCTTTACTCTCCATCTCTATGGATTTGCCAGTTTGGACATTTTATGTGAATAGACTCATTGTATGTGGCCTTTTGTGTCTGGCTTCTTTCATTTAGCGTAAGATTTTCAGGGTCATCTATATTGAAGCATGTAGCAGTATTTCATCCCTTTTTTGTGCCTAAATCATACTCTGTGATATGTATGAACATATCACAATTATTTATCTGTTCATTAATTGATGGACATTTGGGTTGTTTCTACTTTGGTTATTATGAAAAATGCTGCTATGATCATTTTTGTACAAGCTTTTGTATGAACATAATGTTTTCATTTTTCTACAAATGGGATTGCTGGGTCATATGTTTAATCTTTTGAGGAACTGCCATACTTTTCTGTAGGAACTATATGCCATTTTACATTTTCACAGTTATGAGGCTTCCAGTTTTTTCATACCCTTGCGAACCCTTTTGATTATGCCTTTTTGATTACAGCCATCCCAGTGGGTATGAAGTGGTATCTCATTCTCTTATGGGTTTGATTGCGTTGCTCTAACGGTAAATGAGGAATTTCATTTTTTCATGTGTGTATTGGCCATTCATATATCTCTTTTGGAGAGGTGTCTGTTCAGATCCTTTGGCCATTTTTTAATCAGGTTGTCTTTTGATTAGTGAGTTTTAAGTGTCCTTTATCTATTTTAGATACAAGTCCGGTATCATATGTGTGTTGCAGGTTTCCTTCCATTGTGCAGGTGTGTTTTCACTGTCTTGATAGTGTCTACTGATAAAACACAGACTTTAAATTTTGATAAATTTATCAAGTTTTCTTTGGTTGTTGTGCTTTTCGTGTCATATCTAAAAAGTCATTGACTAATCCCAGGTAATGAAGATTTATATTTCTTTTTTAAGAGTTATATACTTTCAGTTCTTACATTTAGGTCCCTGATCCATTTTGGGTTAATTTTTATGTGTGCTGTGAAGAGGCCCAATTTCATACTTTTGCATGTGGATATCCAGTTTTCCCAGCACCATTTGTTGAAAAGACTGTTCTTTCCCCATTGTTTTATCTCAGTATTCTGTGGAAAAATCCTTTGGCTGTAAATATACAGGTTTATTTCTAGACTCTTAATTCGGATTACTATAATTTCATACTATTAAAATTAGGAGATGTGAATCTTCCAACTTTTTTCTTCGTTTTCAAGATTGTTTTGACTATTTTAGGTCAAATACATATTTATTTTAGGGTCAGCTTGTTAATTTCTACAAATAAACTGTGATTTTGATAGGAATTGCATTGAATTAGAGATCAATTTGGGGTATATTGCCATCTTAACAATATGAAATCTTCCAGTCCATGAGCACAATATATTTTTACATCCTTTATTCCTTTTAACTTGAATAAAATACTGGGTATGTATAAAAACAAGTAGAGCAGCAGTATCTATAGTCCCATGAACCTCTGGAAGTTCTGAATATTTTAACTATTTTAATAATTTTAGTGTATCTTCTTTTTTTTAAAAAAAAATTTTTTTTTTCAACGTTTATTTATTTTTGGGACAGAGAGAGACAGAGCATGAACGGGGGAGGGGCAGAGAGAGAGGGAGACACAGAATCGGAAACAGGCTCCAGGCTCCGAGCCATCAGCCCAGAGCCTGACATGGGGCTCGAACTCCCGGACCGCGAGATCGTGACCTGGCTGAAGTTGGACGCTTAACCGACTGCACCACCCAGGCGCCCCAATTTTAGTGTATCTTCAAATAAGACATTTATTGGAGTTAAGCTTGGTAATCATTTATTAAATTATAACTTATGCTAGTTATTAAGCTTGGCTCTGGAGATATAAGGATGACTAAGAGATCACTGCCATTAAGACTTCTGGTCTAGGGAGGAAATCACTTATAAAGATAATTTCATACAGTATATTAGGTTCAGAGATAAAGATTTCTTGAGAGTTGTTGGCCAGTCTTCACTGTGTAAAGCTTTTTGCTACATAAAAAAGTGATTATGAATTGTGTATTAGCACAACTTTTCCTAGTTGTGATAGCTTATAGAGAAGTTAAAAATAAGTACCGTAAAGGTTCTTAAGACTTTGAATTTTGGATTGTTAGTATCAATAATACATTTTTAATGAATTTTCAGGATTTATGAATTAATAATTACAAAAAAACTTAGAATCAGCATGCCACCTAAAATATTGAAGGAAATAAACAGCATTCATGTAAAGCAAAAGAAAAACTAAAAAAAGAAAAAAAATTCTCTTTAGCTCTCTGGACTCCTTTCATGCCTTTTTTTTTTTTTTTTTTTTTTTTTTTTTATTAAACCTAGTCCTGTTTAATTTATTATTGTCTCATAGATCTGTGTGACTTTAGCACCAGAATTTGGCAATTCTGTTGAAGCCTGGGAACCCCTCTCAGAATAATACTTAAATTTAAATAAAATTTAATTTAATTTAACTTCATTTTTATTTTTTATTTTGCATGAGTTGGGGATACAGGCAGAGGGGAGAGAGACAGAATCCCAAACAGGCTCCATGCTCAGTGCGGAGTCCAACACAAGGCTCGGTCCCACAACCTTGGGATTATGACCTGAGTCAAAATCAAGAGTCAGACTCTCAACCAACTGAGCCACCCACGCTCCCCAGAATAATATTTTACTTAAGCCAGAATAATCAGGATGCAAAAGATAAACAGTTATATTAAAATTGTTATAAAAATATTATAACAAATTCATGATTCAGTAATCTACATGCTGCTTTAGTAACATTAAATAACAAAATTGAATGTGGCAGCATAGTAGTAGTAGTATTTTTTTTTTAATTTTTTTTTTCAACGTTTATTTATTTTTGGGACAGAGAGAGAGCATGAACGGGGGAGGGGCAGAGAGAGAGGGAGACACAGAATCGGAAACAGGCTCCAGGCTCTGAGCCATCAGCCCAGAGCCTGACGCGGGGCTCGAACTCACAGACGGCGAGATCGTGACCTGGCTGAAGTCGGACGCTTAACCGACTGCGCCACCCAGGCGCCCCAGTAGTAGTATTTTTGAGTGTGGTAGCCTATTAAATAACAAAAGTGGAAATGAATAATGAGTAGTAATGACTGACCTTCTGAGACAAAAACTATTAATGTGACAGGAATCAAATTGATTTGTCATTTGTTCCTTACATTTGTAATGGAAGGACATGCTGAATTTTCAGCATTTTCTCCTTACCCGATTTCATAATGTCCCTGAATCCTGTGCATAGACCCTTGCGGAGTTCATGAATGCCAGGTTAAAAATGCTATTTCCACTCTTTCCTCTGCCTGAAATTGTTTTTTATTCCCTTTTCCTCCTGCCGCATCTGATGATGATCAGCCTGAGATTTAGCTCACTTGTCTCACTTAGCACTTGCTGATTATTTACTTGCCTTTTATTTGCTAGTCACTATTCTGATGTATTTAGAATACATCAGGAAACTGAACAAAATTCTTTGCCCCTGAGAAACTTACAGCCTTATGGGAGAATGACAGTAAACAAATACATAAATTATATAGAATGTTAGATAATTATAAATGCTGTAGAAAAATATGCAGTAGGATAAAGTGGATTAAGTATGCATTGCCATTTTCAAAAGAGTAATAAGCAAGGTAAGCTGATTGAGAAAATGACTTTTAACAAGAACATGGAAGTGGTGAGAGTTAACAATACAGATATCTTTTCCGTCTCCTTCACCACAGCTGAAGACTGACTTTTTTATTTGTATTCCTAGTGCTAATGTTGTGACTAGCACATGCACAATCAGCCCTTCATGAACTGTCATTAAGAGAAAGGTTGTTCACCTTTCTTGTGTCTGTCCATAGTTTGAGAAGTTTAAGCAGTTTGGGTGATTGAACATGTGTCATTTTCCCAGTGGTGGGTTAGATAATATTCAGGTTATATCTAGGCATAGCTTGCTGTTCTTGCATTTACTTTCTGATAAGCCTTACTAAATGTAGTTTGGCTGTTATCATTAATCTTTTGTCTTTTTTTGTGCAAAGTACAAATAAAATAAATGTTAAATGAAAAGATAAAAGTTTAGGATCAGCCAAATTATTTAACTCTCTCAGGCACAGCTCTCTTCAGCAATCAAATAAAAGTTGTAATAGATTATTTCAAAGGTCCTTTTCAGCCCTTAAAATTTAAGATTTGCCAAATATTTTTTGCTTGCTGTTTGATAGAAATTGTAGGAGATGAGAAAGAATATTGGAAGAGTAATTTGAAGCAATATGTGGTCAAATACTGGAGGAGGAAATATTTTATATATATTTTATTTAATCCTCAGTACTTCATCAGAGTCCATTGGACCCGGTTCAGTTTTTGAGTATCTCTTTTGAGCAGTTTTGATTCATAAAGATGGTTATTTTATGACTTATATTCTTTCTTAGAAATTTTCTAAAGAACAAATAGAAAATTTATGTATTTAAAAAAATGAATAAAACTTATTCTCTCTTGCAATTACCATGTGATTCCTTTATACATCTAACATGTCTTATGGGATTTTATTGAATCTTATTTTTCCTAAATCTTGAAATGATTGCATCTCCTTATTTCATCATTGCCCATCAGTCCACAATGCCCAGACACTAAAGTAACACGAAAACAAGTTTCAGTACATAACTAAAGGGTGAAAATTTACATATATGTTTTTTGACTGGTAGAATTAAATTAGAAGTCAGTAACAAAAATATATTTTAAAACCCCAAATTAGAAAGTAAATGATACATTTCTTTCTTTTTTTTTTTTTTAATGTTTATTTATTTTTTGAGAGAGACAGAGACAGAATGGGAGTGGATTAGGGGCAGAGAGAGAGGGAGACACAGAATCCGAAGCAGGCTCCAGGCTCTGAGCTGTCAGCACAGCCCGACGCGGGGCTCGAACTCACGAGCTGTGAGATATCATGACCTGAGCCGAAGTCGGACGCTCAACTGACTGAGCCACCCAGGCGCCCCTAAATGATACATTTCTAAAGTACCTCTGGGTCAACAACAAAAATCATAAGGGATATTAGAATGTATTTTGAACTGTATGATAATGAGAGCAGAATATATAAAAATTTGTGACATACAGCCAATGCATGTTGAGAAAGAAGCTTAAAACTTTAAACTAGAAAAATCAGAAGGGTCTGAAATCAGTTATGTAAGCATTTACCTTAAGAAGTTAGGAAAATAAAGAGCAAATTCAACCCAAAGTAAGTGGAAGGAAACAATAAAGGTAAAATTAGAAATAAATAAAATAGAAAATGGACAAACAAAAGCAATGAAACCAGAAGCTGAAATACTTGAGGAAATAGTGATGCCAGTCTTCCAGAAACTTTTAAAAAAATAGTGGATGAAGTAGCAGTTTACAGCTCATTTCATGAGTTCAGCATCACCATGATACCAAAGTCAGGCAAAGAAACAATAAGAAAACTACAGACCAATATCCTTTGTGAAAATAGACTACTCAAAAATCTTTAATAAAATAGCACCGAACTAAATTTATTGATACATAAAAAGAATACATCATGATCAAGTGGGATTTGTCCCAGGAATGTGATGCAGGTTAAAATTGGAAAACTAATTGATGTAACTCACCATGTAGTAGAAGAAAAGAGAAAAATCATATCATCTTCAGTGTAGAAAAGTTTTGGCACTCATTCAGCAAACTAGGAATAAAAGGGAATTTCCTTAATTTGATTAAAGAAATCTATCAAAAACTTAACAATTTGCATCATATTTAATGATGAGAAACCGAATGCTTTCTCTCTGAGATTAAGAACAAAGATGTTTGTATTCACTGTTGTGCAACATTCTATTAGAGGTCCAAGCCAATGGAGTAAGGCAGGAAAAAGAAAAGACATCCATATTGAAAAATAGTAAGTGAAACTGTCGTTATTTGGAAGCAACATTATTGCATATATAGAAAATCCTAATCTATGGGAAAGCCCCTAGAACTAATAAGTGAGTTTAGCAAAGTCAGAAGATACAAGGTCAGTATAATTTCTTTATATTACTGAGGAATGACTGCAAATTAACAGAAGCAATTCCATTTACAGTAGCAAAATAATGAAATACTTGAGGGATATATTTTAACAAAATAAATATAGACCTGTTTACTCAAAACTATAAAACATTACCAAGAGAAATAAAAGACCTAAATAAATGGAGAGATACAGCATGTTTGTGGAATAGAGGACTCACTGTTAGATATCAGTCTTCCCCAAATTGATTTATAACATTAATGCAATCCCAATAAAAATCCTAGCATACTTTTCTTCCCCTCCCCTCCCCTCCCCTCCCCTCCCCTCCCCTCCCCTCCCCTCCCCTCCCCTCCCCTCCCTTCCCCTCCCTTCCCTTCCCCTCCCCTTCCCTTCCCTCCCCACGAACAAGCTTTGCAAGGAAATGCCAAGGACCTAGAATAAGCAAAGAGTTTTGAAAAACAAAACAAAACATGAAGTTGTGGGACTTGCAGTGCCTGATTTCAAGCCTTCCCCTTCCCCTTCTTCCCCTTCTTCCCCTTCTTCCCCTTCTTCCCCTTCTTCCCCTTCCCCTTCCCCTTCTTCCCCTTCCCCTTCTTCCCTTCCCCTTCTTCCCCTTCCCCTTCTTCCCCTTCCCCTTCTTCCCCTTCCCCTTCTTCCCCTTCTCCTTCTTCCCCTTCTTCTTCTTCCCCTTCCCCTTCCCCTTCCCCTTCCCCTCCAACAAGCTTTGCAAGGAAATGCCAAGGACCTAGAATAAGCAAAGAGTTTTGAAAAACAAAACAAAACATGAAGTTGTGGGACTTGCAGTGCCTGATTTCAAGACTTTCTACATAGCTACAATAATTAAGACAGTGGTATTGGTATAAGGATAGACATGTAGATCAATGGAATAGAATAGAGTTCAGAAATAGACCCATGTATATATTCAGCTGATTTTTGATAGAGGTGCCAGTGTAATTTAGTGGGAAAAGGATATAGTCTTTCCAAGAAGTGGTGCTGTATATCTGGGTGGAAGAAAAATTTATATTGATCCTTATCTCAGACTTACGCAGTTAACCGTAAGTGGATGAGATACCTTAGCATAAAAATGAAGACTATTTTATAAAACATCTAGAAGAAAATGGAGGAAAATATTTGCCATGTTGGAGTAGGCAAATATATTTTTTTAAGCTAGACACAGACCACAAAATGAAAATTGATAATTGGGACTTGTTGAATTTAAGATTTTTGCTCCTTAGGTGATGCTGTAATGAAGAGATAACCACAGACTGAGAGAAAATATTTCTTATATATTATCTATCTATATCTATATCTTTCTATCTATCTATATCTCTTTTGTTACTCAAAAAATATTAAAAAATTCTTGGAATACAAATAACCCAAAGTCTTATAATCTAAATAAAACATGGGCAAAAGTTTTCAACACTTTGCAAAATGATACATGGATGGCAAGCACATGCAAAGATGCTGCCTACTATCATTATTCATTCAGGAAGCACACTTAAAAATCACTGAGTTACAATGACAACTTCCACTATATTGTTTGTCCTTGAAGACTTAAAATACTAAGTGTTGGTTAGGACATAGAGCAGCTGAACTCATGCATTGCTAGTCGGTGTGGAAAATAGTTTGACAGGTTGATTCCATTTATGTGAAATTTTAGAAAAGGGTGAATAATTTATAATGGAAGCTAATCAATGGTTGTATGGGATGGAGGTGGGGGCAAAGGAAAGGGAATTGCTTGCTGAGTCACAAAAAGGATCCTTTTGGGGTGATTGAAATGTTCTGTATCTTGATTTTGGTATTGCATGAGTGTATACATTTGTCAGAACTCCTTGAACTGTATATTTCAAATGGGTGTACTTCATTTAAAAATATATATACTCCAATGAAGTTGGTTTTAAAAATAAAATCACACAACAATAAACTGTTGTTTCCTACTTGTTGCACATGAGCCTAGAGTAGTAGGCCTTACTCTGGGAAGAAGTTAGATGAAATGTGTGTTTGTAGATAGGTTATATTTGGGCAGTTCAGTTTCTGTGAGAAATATTATAAGGAAGAGCAAAGGTAACTGCTTTTTAAAGGTAGCTGAAAGGGACCTTTTGTGGTATGATATAGAACATAAAATTTATCATTGTAACCATGTAAGTGTATAGTTCAGTGGCATTAAGCATATTTACATTGTTGTACAACCATCGCCACCATCTATTTCCAGAACTCCTTCACTTCCCAGATTGAAACTACACCCACTAAATAGTAATTCTTCCTCTTCCCATCCCCCAGCCCATGGCAGCCACCATTCTACTTTCTGTGTCTGTGATTTTGACTATTCTTGGTACTTTATGTAAGTGGAATTACACCATGTCTTTTTGTGATTTACTTCACCTAGCATGATGTCATAATGGTTCACTCATGTTATCGCATATATGACAGAATTGCCTTCCTTTTAAACACTGAATAACATTCCATTGTGTGCGTGTGTGTGTGTGTATGTGCATGTGTGTGTATACACCACATATTATCTATCTATTGATGGACATTTGGGTTGCTTTTACCTTTTAACTATTGTGAATGATACTGCTGTGAACATGAGGATATGAATATCTGTTCAAGTCCTTGTTTTTGATTCTTGTATATACCTTGAAGTGAAATTGATGGATCACATAGTAATTCTGTGTTTAATTTTTTGATAAACTGCCACTCATTTTCCACAGTGACTGCACCATTTTACATTCTGTTAGTGATGCACAAAAGCTGCAGGTTGTCCACTTCCTTGCCAGCACATTTTATTTTATTTTATTTTATTTTATTTTATTTTATTTTATTTTATTTTTTATTATTTATTTATTGATTGATAATAGACATCCTAATAGGTGTGAAGTGGTATCTTGTGGTTTTCATTTGTGAAGGGAAATTTTAAGGTCATTTAATCCAAACCTGTGATTTTGCAGATGAAATTCAGTCAGTAGGTTAGCAAGAGCTACCTAAGGTGGATGATTTTACAATTTCTTTTGTGAATTTCAATGGTTTGTGTTTGCATTTAGGCATTCAGGGTTTTGTGACTGTATCCTAAATAGTTAGGCGTATGAACAGTTTTTTTCTTTGTGATTAGCTACAGCCATCATATTTTGTGTGGAAGAATAGATACTTTTAAAAATAGTTTTATTAAAATGTTTAATAAGTCTGAAGTTTGAACAGTGAACGTTTTCCCCAGATTAACACACAAGTGTACACCATGAAAACAGCATGAAACACTGGAATTTGTCATTTCCATGAACATTAAACTATTGTTCAACAAGTGTTGGTATTTGTCTTCCTGCTTTAATTTTCAACTTCTATAACAACGGAATATAAAACTTTTTTCCTTCTTTATTTTGCAACTTGCTAGCTGAACCTACTCAAAAATCATTGTTTTCATTTTTAGTGCTTAATTTCTGTAGTGTCTACATTTTACATGGTTCTTGGCAAGTTTATATCAGGTCTGCTAGATTCATTAGCTGAAACCACAGTGACTACTTTGAAAAGATAGAGATGAATCCTCCAGTAATGGCTGGGTGATGAAATGAGTGCTAAGTTGAGGTACCTTTATAGAATAGGACCTGGGAAGACCTGGTATCATACCCTGTACTCTTAAAATTGTTGGCACTGTTCAAATGCTCTTCTTCGTTTTCAAAAAATGTTTATTGAGTACTTACTATGTATTTGACATTGTACCTGGCGCAGTGGATGTAGAAATGAGTTTCTACCGTTAAGGAACTCAGTCAGCCTGGAAAGGATACAGACCTATAAATAAGCTTATAAAGTAAAGTGCAATCAGTGGTCTAAATGTATAAAATGTGTGGAGATTTTACAGAGGGAGAGAGTGATGAATTTAGTAGGAGGATCAGAGGAAGGATTCCTTTAGATGGGATCTGAGCTGGGTTTTGAAGGTAGAATGTGAGTTTGTCAGTGGTACTGAGATCAGCATGTAGGGTAGGCAAAGCTGTGTGAAAGAACATGGTACGTATGCTTAAAAGACTATAAGCAGATAATTCATGTTGGACACAAAGAATGAGGATTGTTAGATGAGAGCTGTATTTCCCCTCATTGTCAAATACTGCCTGAAAAAACAGCCTGAGAATGTTAATGAAGTAATAGAGGCAAAGATTAAACTTTAACACTGGATTAATTATAAAATTATAAAACTGGGATGTGCATTGTATTTCTGTTTCTGAAATGCATATCTCCCTCCCTCCCTTTTACTTTCTCCCTCATTCCTTGCCCTCCTCCCGTGTGTGTGCGTGTGTGTGTATAAACAAGTTAACTGAGGGAGAAAGGAAGCAAGCCTTGGTTCTGGTCCCGGTTCTCATACCCTTGGTTGAACAAACCACTTCTCTTTTTGAGCTTTGGTTTCTTCATAATCTATACTTTCCAAATATTTTTTGAGGGAGTCCCAATTCTTGAGTGCCTGGAACACAGTAGGTGCTAAATATGTATGTTCAAATGAGTGGTCTTGAGAACTTGTATCTAAGAGAGGATAAATAATTAAAAAGCTTTAACAGAATAAGCAATAAAAGATTTATGTACAGACCATTGCTCTCCAGGATGCATTTATTATATAAAATGTGTTCAAGCAGTTTGTCTTTATATAAATGGTTTCATTTACCATTTAGATTTGTGAGGTCCTAGAGTATGGAAACTGTAGTATCTTTATATATATAAAACTCTCCCCAGACTTGAATGTCATATGCTGTTGTAATTATCATATGTGTCCAAAGAATTAGTATATATTTAAAAAGTGTGTTCATTTGTTCTTTGGCTGTGGCAGAAGTTCTTGGACTTAACTACTTCAGATTGTGATTTTTTTTTCCTCTTTAATAATCTAGTTGTAAATGGACCTGTTTTCTCATGTAAACCTTATTTTTCTCAGTGCAAAGCTAGTATTTCTTCTCATGCTACTTTTCCACTATTGTATCTGCAAAATATTTGCTTCTGGAGCAGAAGATTGTAAAAATCCATTTTTAACCTTATAGAGTTGCTGTGATATACTGTTAATATTTCTTTCTTTACCTTTAGGGATCCTACTGGGCAATAGACACCAATCCGAAGGAAGATGCACTGCCTACTCGGCCAAAGAAGAGAGCACGATCTGTAGAACGGGTAAAACGCTCTTTATCACAAATTGAATATGGCAGGGTTTATGTCAGCAGTACAGCTTTTTAAAGTTCATTTCCTATATAGCAACTACAACCTTAATGAAGATAGTATTTTATTTGTATAGCATTTCTGTTTTTACAGAACACTTTCAGACTCATTTTATTTGATCTTCATAACTCTTCGAGTGAGGTAGGCAGTTTAGGAATTAAGTAAAAGGTTTGTTTCGTAAATATGGCATAACTGTTCCCATAGACTTGAGTCTAGGTCTCTTGAATTGTAATTTGGTATTCTTTCTTCTGTATCTCCAACACCGAGAACTGGTTTTATGTAACAGAGCTGTTCCTTTTCACTGCAGAGAATCAGTCTGATTACATTGAATTTTCCTGATGGCTTTCAAAATGGTTTTTCCTGCTTCCAACCATGGAATAATTATTTTGTGTACAAAATCTGTGCCTCTGTGTTGTTTGTAAGATCATTCTTGGGAATTTATGGTTAGAATGAATTTGCAAGAACGAAAGAGAAAAGGAGCTCTAGTTGATATCCTAGGATACTTATTGTAACATACTTTTAGTCAGCACTTTGGCTGTTATCAGACATTAACTTTACCTTTCAGCTTTCCTCATTCTGTATTTCCATCTCAGCTAAAACACATACAGACCCCATTCTACCCTACTATTCTTTGACTCATTTCAGATGTTAACTGCATTGTGAAACCTTTCCTCAATTCGTTGTGTTCTTGTAGAACTTTTACAAAGTTGTTTTATAGAATTTCTCATACTTGGTAGAAATTATTTGTCTCTATATTTGTCTCCTTCCCTGGACTGTGATCCCTTAAGAGCAGAGAAAATATATTTGTATCTCCAGTGTTAGTATTTTTCACAGCTTATAATAAGTATCAGTAAATGTTTTCAGAATAAATCAGGGCAAAGGGAATAAGATAAGATAAAGCAAACTGGGTAATTGGTCAGATAAATTTGTTTTATGCCCCTTCCTGGTAGAGAGATAAAACTTTTCAATCTTAAAGATAAGGACCTTAATTAAGCTGAGGGTTTAAGTTGGGATCAGGCAAGCTCATGAAGTATAGGTGCAGTGGGATTTAGTGAGGCAGATTTATGGAGCCAGCAGAAGGAATTCGATACTCCAGTTACCAAGCTATATGGAATTAGAGGTGAACTCTTAGGCCTACTTTTTTGGTTTTGTACATACCAAAGTTTAAGAAATTAAAGTTTCATATTGGTGGGATGGTCTTCTGTTAACAGTTTTAAGATTGAGATGCTGATGGGGTGCCTGGGTGGCGCAGTCGGTTAAGCGTCCGACTTCAGCCAGGTCATGGTCTCGCGGTCCGTGAGTTCGAGCCCCGCGTCAGGCTCTGGGCGGATGGCTCGGAGCCTGGACCCTGTTTCTGATTCTGTGTCTCCCTCTCTCTCTGCCCCTCCCCCGTTCATGCTCTGTCTCTCTCTGTCCCAAAAATAAATAAAAACGTTGAAAAAAAAAATTAAAAAAAAAAAAAAAGATTGAGATGCTGATGAACTATGCATGTAATGATTTGAGAGGGAACCAACCTCAGTTCCTGCCCTCCCACTTCCGCCTTTTAGAAGAGACTTAGCACATGGACTTTAATTGTGTGAGAACGTGGAGCACAAAATTTTTAGCATCTCTTGCCAGAATGTGAAGGAAGGAGAGAGGTATCCACATTGTTAACCCAGAGCATCAGCAGGGATGCATATCTTGGAGGGTTGAGGAATTGTGGTCTTCTCAGCCATTTGTTCTTTTTCTGCAGTGCCTGGAACTTGAATTATTTTTGGAAATTTGAATTGATAGTTGGGTTGACAACTGTGCATTTCTTTTGGGTATCAGCTTTAAATTTTATTCTTGTTTCATAGTTCTTAGAGCAATCACTCTATTTCTGAGAGTCTTTTTTTTTTTTCTGAAGACCATATTGACCAGTTTACAGTGGAAGTTTATAGAAATAAAGGATTCAGATTACAGAAGTATGTTTTACATACAAAGCATGTGTTCTTGAATTTTGGACATATTTTCTGTTGTTTATCTTTTTATTTTCATTTTAAGCTAAAATGTGTGTAAAAACTTCAACAACTTATCTTTGTAGTATAGTCCCATAAAATATCCAGTACCAGAGCCTTTTGGCTAGTACTGTTGATAATTATTTTGGCCTGAGCTGTGTTTTGGTTGCTACCATAAGAGAGAAACTATATAGAAAATTCTAGCTGTAAGCAGAGTACATATAATCAGGGAGACAGATGTTGTTTAACAAATTCTCTAAACGATAATCTTTCAAAACAAAATTTATTGCTTTGACAAGCTGGTTATGTCTCTATTTTTCATTTAGAGGTTTTCTTGGGAGTAGAGGGATAGTAATATTTTTATTAGAACAGAGTTTGTATTTTAAATGACCGTTGGGTCTTATCTAAGGAAATGTGTAAGACAGTCAAATAGTGATGGTTCTGAATGTGATTTTCATGTATTTAAAGTTTTCTCAAAAACTAAACATGACCCATAAGTTGAAACTTTTAAAAGATTTTATTTATTTTTATTTTTTTAAGTAATCTCTGCACCTAGTATGGGGCTCAGAGTCAGCACTCCAAGATCAAGAGTCACATGCTCTACCAACTGAGCCAGTTGGACGCCTCTAAACTTTTAAAAGATTTAAAAATGTAGATGGCAAATATGTTGACATCCCTCAAAGATTCTTATTAAATTTCTGAAATTTGTTATTTTTTTCCATGTGTAAACATCAGAATTCTATGTGAAAAATCAAAATGTTTCACACATTTTTGAAGAGAGATAAGCTTGTAGTGGAACAGAATTGGCTTTGTAAACTGCTGAAGAGAAAGGATTTTTAAAAATGCAAGTTAACAGTGTCTTTATGTCCTAAATGAAAAATGAAGCATGATCATTATTTCCAGCCTAATATTCTTAACTCAGTTCTCTGGACCACCTCCCTGTCCCTTCTATTTACTTGAACAGAAGCCCATGTTCTGGCCTGATCATTACAATGTCCCTTTCTTCTTTTCTTAATTCTTGAGTATAAATGTCTCTCATTTTCCTTTTTCTTATTTCTTTCATTTTCTTACCACTTTTATCATAAAATGGACCTGTAGACCTTAAAAATATATTGAATAAAATTTAGCATGGTGAAATGAATGGGCTCCTTTACTAGGAGTCCTTTGTTTTACAATTTACTTGTTCTTGTGACTTTTGGCAAATTGTTAGACATTTTTTGAGCTTCAGTATCCTCAGTTATAAAGTAAGAAGATAGAAGTCTTGACAGCTGCTATGAACTGAATGTTTGTGTTCCTCCAAAATTCATATGTTTGGGGCGCCTGGGTGGCTCAGTCGTTTAAGTGTCTGACTTCAGCTCAGGTCATGATCTCGCAGTTCGTGAGTTCGAGCCCTGCATCGGGCTCTGTGCTGACAGCTCGGAGCCTGGAGCCTGCTTCAGATTCTGTGTCTCCCTCTCTCTCTCTGCCCCTTCCCCGCTCTGTCTGTCTCTGTCTCTCAAAAATGAATAAACGTTAAAAAAAAAAATTAAAAAAAAACCCAAAAACCCCCCAAAATTCATATGTTTGAAACCCTGCCCAGTTCCAGTGTGATGGTATTTGGAGGTGGGCTCTTTGGGAGGTAATTAGGTCAAAAGGATGAAGCTGTCATGAATGGGATTTGTGCCTTTACATGAATAGGCCAAAGAGCTAGCCAGCTGTCTGTACCATGTGGGAATACCCATGAGAATACCTGGAAGAGGGCTCTCACCAGAACCTGACCATGCTGGCACCATGATCTTGGGCTCCCTGCCTCTAAAACTGTGAGAAATAACATTTCATTTGTTGATAAGCCATCCAGCTTATGATTTGTTGTAGAAATCTGTGTGCTAAGACAACATTGTAATAATAATAGATAATTGTATTGAGTTTATGTGCCAGATGCTTTAAAGAATTTTATGTATATTAACTCCTGTAATTTTTATAGTAACTCCAAATTATGAAACGGATAGGTATAGATGTTGAATAAGTTGTCAAAGGGTACTAAGACCACTGGGTACCAAGACCAGGATTATGAACCCAGGTAGTCTGCCTTTAGAGTCTGTGCTGTTTACAACTGTCCTGTCCTGCCACTATTATGTACTGTGCCGTAGACCACATTACTGAATCAAATTTCTTCTTATGTGTGCATATCTTGTGAGCTAATGGTCCTTGATTTTAAAAGAGAACCCTAACATTTAACATACATGTGTAATATATATACATACATAGACACATAATTAGGGACATGAATATGATTATAAATGACAGAACAAGTACTAGTTAATCTGTTACACCAAGCAAGGATAACTAAAGTAGCACAATATGGATAATACTGCCCTGGGAAGGCCTTTGGGAAGAGGAGTGAAGCTTGGCGTGGAATTTTTTTGCCTAGAAATAGTTGTTCCACTTGGAGAAAACTGTGCATGATTGACTGGCAGGTAGGAAGTGCAGGTGGCATAATTGAGAACCCTTTTAACAATAGTGAAGAATTTAGGGCATGGACATTTAGATAAGGAGTAGAAAGCCTGAAGCCTTGGGATCAAGGAAGTTATTTTGATTTGATAGCCTGTAGTGTTGAGAAAGGAATCAAACAGTTAAGAAAGATACTTGCTCTTTATAAAAATACTCCTTGCAAAAGGAATATGCTGTAGCAGAGAAAATTAATTTTCCCTCTACCCTTCTAGGTTCTTGGCTGAGACCCCCGTGTAATAAAAAGGCAGATTAGTACAAGAAAAACAAATTTAATTACACATGTGTATATGGAAGTCCCACAAAGATATCAGGCTCAAAGGCATTTGAGGCTTATATACCACCCTGAGCTAAGGAAAGGAGTGTGGTCTGGGGTTTCACAGAGGAAGAAGGCAATTCACAGAAGGGGGAGAGAAGAGCAGATGTTTGGTAAATAAATGTTTTCCCAGCTGTGCAGAAAAGTCAGATATAAAAAGTTATCTCTCGTAAAAACTTCCTGGTACAGATCCCTTTCTCATTTCTTTTGGGCAGTGAAGGAGAAAGTAATTTTTCCTGAATCTACTGGGTCCTGTTTGCCTTCAGCTCAAAAATCACATGCCGGAGTGGGGCATGTTCTGGGATGGCTTGTTCTGAATCCCCTCAATGGATGGAGTTGCCATTGTGAAATGGCAATGGCCTGGGCTAGGGATACATATATGAATAAGAAAGTTCTCTAGAAAATTAGCATAGTATCAGGTTTCTTAATACATACTCATAATTTTGTGAAATGCTGTCAGTTTACCAGGTTAATTTGACAGATCTTTGTTCTCTAGATACTGTGTGTCAGGCATTATGCTAAAATGTACGATATACCAAGAATAATGAGACCTGATAAGACCTAGAATTCTAGCACAAAGACAAAGTAGTGTACAGAAAGTATTTTAAGAAGGATATGACACATTATTGTATACAAAGGAAGGAGAAATTATGTTTTACCATAATATCTGGGGCACCTTCATATGGGTTCTATGGTTTGGCTTTCACGTATAGGTAAGCAGGGCAACATAGAACAGCATTCACTGAGCACACAATTACTGAGTGTTGAGTGCCTGCTCTGAGCAGGCACTGTTTTAGGTGCTGGGGAAGCCTCAATTAACAAAACAGACATTCTCTGCTCTCCTGAAGTTTATATTCTGTTGAGGTGGGGTGTGGATAGAGAGGCATGAGATACGAGGGCATGATCAAAGGTAGGATAATAGGGGTGGAATAGTGTCAGGATTTGGGAGAGAACATAGTAGGTCATTTTATCTGGATGAGTTTTTCCTCTTTTACCTTAATTTGCATTATACATGCCATTCGTTGAGAGAGTGAGTGTACACCTTTTATAAGCGTAGAGCTAAATGTTGGGGGAATAGTGGTAGTACGCAAGACAGATTCTCCTTACGAAGCTCTTAAGCAGGAAAGCTAAGCTGTTAATTCATAATATGGCTTGTTGTCTTAGCATAATTAATAGTTCCCTGATCATTCTCAGAATAGCATTTGGATGATAAATTATGTAAGTACTCTATAAAGAGAAGGGTTTTGAGAACTTTGCGGCCATATAGCAGAGAGCTGATGTTTCAGTGAGGCCTGTTAAATGAGCAGAAATAAGGCAGATGAGGGTGGTTGGCAATGTGAGAGTGAGGGGAAATCACATGTGTAAGCCTAGTCGTTAAAATAAGTGCCCAAAGTTTTGAGGAACTGACTAGTTAGTATGGCTGGAACATAAGAGTCCAAGAAGGACAGTAATTTCTAACTTTCATTTTTTTCTGTCCTATTAGTTTCTGTTCTTACGTTGATTAATAAATACATTTCTCTTTGACCTTTTGCATTTATTTTCCTTTTTAATTTGGCTTTGCTTGTTCAGTTCAGCCAAAGGATATATTACTGAAAAGTGACCTGTCCTGGAAGCTGCTTAGGGTAGAAAAAAAGCAAGATTAGCTGGATATTATCTACAGAGTTTTGTTTGAAGACTGCAAAGCAGTGAACTATTCCAAGGGAACCAAATATTAAGGAATAGAAAAGGGAACTCCAGTTTTAGGCAGTTTTTTGTTAAAAAAAAAAAAAATGCTTTGAGAGAATGAGTACTCCAGATTAGTATGGTAAATTGTTTCCTTTATCATATTGATAATCACAGAAACATATTCTCTGTTCATGCTTTGATTGCCCTCCCCTTCCCCAAACTAAATCATGTGTCTTAGTTATTTTGTAGTTATTCTTTACTTATACGGAATCTGTTATGCTAAAGCAGTGGTTCTCTGTGTGTAAGGCCCATTCAGGAGGCCCACAAGGTGAAAACTGTTCATAATACTGAGATGTTCTTTGCCTTTTTTACTCATAATTTTTCAGAGGTTACATGACCTGTGATTTTACCATAGATTGAAGGCAGAGGCAGATATGAGAATCCAGTGGTCTTCTATTAAGTAGAGCATTAAAGCAGTTTGTTTAAAAATTTAAAATCCATTCTTCTCACTACGTTTTTTGTTTAGAGACCATATTTTTCATACAGAACTATGTTAGCATGCAATGTAAATGAATTAATAAGTTTTGTCTCGGTTTAAATTTCTAGTAGGTAAATATCAATAGATATAACTCACATGAATAAGAGCTCTTTGGGAGCCTCGGTAACTTTAAATAGTTGCAAAGGTGTCCTGAGATAAAATTTGAGGAATATTATATTAAAGGAAGATTTCCTGTCTCTTCCAGGAAGAGACAAAGAAAAGATCTTTGTCATGATTTAAGTTCTACTGCAAGTAGACAAGGAATTGAGTGCAGGTAGCTTGAGGGGTGATACTAGGAAAGTAGGGCAGTTATCAAGTCAGTTACCACTGTGAGCACTAAAGAGCACAGTCCAACTGGGAAACTTTGGGAGGTGGTTTAGAATTGTGGACAACAAGCTAAGATATCTGTCCATCAGCTCTTCCCCCATTGAGTGATGATGCCACTGGGGACATGACCTTTTCTGCACTTCTGGCCTGCCCTGCACAAAGCCAAAGCATGCTCCCCAGTTAGGAAAAAAAAATGCTTAGGTGGAGAGGTAGAGGTGTTTGTAGTAAGCAGGATAGAGAGGAACACGGGGGAATGTGGTGGGGTTCTGACAGTGTTTACTATGTGTCTTCTTTTCTACTAGTGGAGTGTATGTGTGTGTTTTCAGATCTGTGTGCACCTTTGTTTGTTTGTTTCACAGGCTCTTGCATGTTCATAGCCTTTGACTTAAAAAATTGATTGAATCCAATCCAGGAAATCCTTTAAAAAAATCTTTGTCTCTTCAAAGTGTGTATGGGCACAACTGTTAAATTGGTAGATTGAAGGTACATCTTTTGGAGTAGATTTCTTGTAATTGAAAGAGATTCTTCCTGGTCACTGGTTAGTATTTGCCTAAGTGCCTCATTCAGGGTTTTAAAATAAGTGGACAAAATTTAGTACTGTTAGAGAAGTTGTTGAAATGGTTGTATGTAACTGCTGCTTATGGATAGTGAAGTGTTTTTGTTTTATGCTTGGCACAAGTAAGGTGCTTTGAAAGAATTGTAAGTAGGAAATAATGCCCCTGTTAGGAATGTAAAATTTCTGAACATTCAAAGCTGGGAAGGAGGATGGGGTACTGCTGGTGGTAGGAAATAGAAATTCTAAATACAAAAACAAGAAAAAAACAACGTTTAGACTGTGTTATGTTTTAGCTTCATGTAATTATTCAAAGTTCTTTTGTTTAAGAATATAGTAAAATTATGAGCACAATCAAGTCATGTTACAGAGTCATGAGGTGTCACTTTTATTAAGTACAAGATTTGGGGGGAAATAGAATTTAACCAGGAAGTTAGGAGATCTAGTTTTAAAAATAATTGTACTATAACTTAAATATTTAATTTTCTGATCATGGTTTCTTTAAATATAAGTGGATTGTCAGCTGTGTAGGCTCAGGAAATCCCTCAAGTGCAAAGGCTCCGAGGGAGAAACATACCTGGCACCTTGAGAAACAGCAAGGAGGTCACTGTGGCCATGTGTGAGGAGGGAAGAGTAGTGGGACCTGACATCAGAGAAGTAAATGGTGGGAGCAGGAAAAAGATGGTGTAGCACCTTGTGTGCCTTTATAAAGACTTTGGTTTTACTTTGAGGGAGGTGTGGAAAGCCATTGAATGGAAGGCTATAAGCAAAGTAGTGAAATAATGTGACTTACATTTTCATAGGAACACTGTAGCTGCTGTGTGGAGTGTAAGTTGTAAGAGAACAGCACTAGAAGCAGGCAAATCAGGAGGAAATTGCTGTGGATAGTTTTGCTTAAATCTTCTAAGCACTGTTGTGGAAATTATTTGAAGGAGTAAAGGCCAGTTAGAAGTATATAAACTCACTGCCTTAAGCGTGTTGGACTCTGCAAAGAAACACCTACTCTGCGATTAGCCAGCTTTTATTGGAACAAAGATGGGGGCATAACACATTACTTTTTCTTGAAGTTGTGTGTTAACAGTTCAAAGGTGATTACAGGTTTAATCGGGGAGATAACTGAAAGATAGATGGATAAATAGAAAAGAGGACATTCTTCTAGGCAGGATATTCTGCATTTGCTGCATATCTCAGATTGTTGTCATTCTGTTGTTTTGTGACGCAGTTTCAGTCATATGGAGTGGTCTTGTTGATTCAGAGAGCCCACTTGTGTGCCTGCCTGAGTCTGGATAAGGGGGATTCATTTAAAGGTATAAGTGAACAGAGGAAGGAATGTAATCTACATGCCCACTCTTCGAACTCCTAGAAGTGAAAAAAACATTTATTTCAAGTGGACAAACATGTACAGAGTGTACATTATGTGGGAGGAGCTACATGCTGCCTGCAAGAGATAGGTGTGACTAGAATTCCCTGGGAGTTTTAAAGTCAGAGAAATCCTATCCAGTTAGAGATTTTTGACCAGGAAGTGTTTCATGAGGGGTCATTTGGACGAATGGGTAGGATTTGACAATTCGTCAAATACAGTTTACAATTTGAGGAGTTCTCACATGTGAGGTTATCACCACTATCAAATGAACATTGCTCTCACCCCCAAAAGTTTTCTCATGCCCCTTTGGAATTTATGCCTTCCTCTGTTTTCATTCCCAGGCTGCCCTGATCTGGGGGGATTTGACATATTAATGATATTGATCATTGCAAGTCACAAAAATGTTGTATCTTTCCATTAATTAGATCTCTAATTTCTATCAGGAATGTTTTTTAGTGTTCAGTGTAGGGGACTGTGAGAATTCCAGTTAGATTTAATACTGAATATTTTGTTTTTGGAAGCTATATATTTTAAAATCAGTTTTCCAGTTGCTTTCTGCTAGTATATAAAAATGTAATTAATTTTTATATATTAACCTTGCATCCTGTAATCGTGTTATTGGTAATAGTTTTATAGTGCCTTGGGATTTTCTATATAAACAGTTATGTGATCTGCAAATAGTTTTCCTGTCCCTCTCCCTCTTGCTCTTCTGTCCCTTCCCACCTTATTATAGTGACTAGAATCTCCACTACAGTGTTGAATAGAAGTGATGAAAGTGGGCATCCTTCCCTTAATTCCATTTTTAGGGGAAAAGTATAAAGTGTTCAGTATTTCACCACTAAGTGGAACATAAGCTGTAGGGCTTTTGTAGATACCCTTTATCAGAATGAGGAGGTTCTCTGTTAAGTCTAGTTTGCTGAGAGTTTTTATCATGAATGGATGTAGAAAGAATTTCATCAAATGCCTTTCATACCTATTGAAATGGTCATATGGCTTTTCTTTATTCTGGTAGCATGTTGAATTACATTGGTTGTATTTTGAATGTTAAACCTTGCATTCTTTGGATAAACCCTAAGTTGTGATATGTTACCCCTTTCATGTATTATTGAATTCAGTTTGCTGTATTTATTGTTAAGGATTTTTGCATGTATGTTCATGAAGGATATGGATTTATAATTTTATTCTTTTGTAATGTCTGTCAGATATTGGTGTTAGAGTTGTATTGGCCTTATGTTGGTAGTATTCTTTCCTCTATTTTCTGAAAAAGTTTCTGTAGATTGGTATATCTTCCTTGAATGTTTGAGAAAGTTCATTAGTGAAACCATCTGGTTCTGCAGGGTTTTTGGGGGGGAGGTTTTTGGTATTTATTTATTTTTTAATTTTTATTTATTTTTGAGAGAGACAGAGATAGGATGCAAGTGGGTTAGGGTCAGAGAGAGAGGGAGACACAGAATCCGAAGCAGGCTCCAGGCTCCAAGCTGTCAGCACAGAGCCCGGACGAGGGGCTCAAACTCACGAGCTGTGAGATCATGACCTGAGCCGAAGTTGGACGCTCAACCAGCTGAGCCACCCAGGTGCCCCTGTTTTTGATATTTAATTTTTTTGATATAGGACTATTAAAATTTTCTTTCTTTTTTTCAACACAAAGTGGAACATTTATTGTCTGTATAATTATAGGTTTAACTTAGCCTAAATTGCTTACTCTTCTGCAGTTTTACAGATTATACTATTTCCATTAGGAATCTCAAATATCAAGAAAGAAGAAAGATAATTCACAACATTATTATCCTCTGATAAATTCCAAAAAGTAATCCAGGTAGTATCCTGAAAAACTTTTACACTTGTTTTAATGGTCTCATTGTATGAAGAGGAATATAATAATGATACTTATATTGGAAAGTAGAGAATATTTAGGAAAAAAACCAACCTGTATGTAAAGGCTGTGCTGTAAAAATGCACTCCATTCTTTTTTTTTTCCCCCTCATGAATACCTGGGGTTTATTATACTTCTCTCCTCCCTCCGTCCTTCCATCCCTCTCCTTCCACCCCTCCCTCTCACTCTCTCTTTTTAATTCTCAAGTTAGTTAACATACAGTGTAGTCTTGGCTTCAGGAGTAGAACCAGGTGATTCATCACTTACATATAACACCCAGTGCTCATCCCAACAAGTGCCCTCAATGCCCATCACCCATTTGATGCACCTCCTCTTGTAATATAGGAGTGTAAAGTCATAGGTTTACCTCTAAGCACTGCTTTAACTGCATCTCACAAATTTTGGTATGTTGCATCTTTTTTATAATTTAGTTCAAAATATTAAAAAAATTCTCTGGTGAGTCTTATCTGACCCATGAATTACTTACAGATGTGTTCATTTCCAGATATTCCAAATGTTGGGTTTTCCTGGACATCTTACTATTTTAGAATAAATTTTTTTTTCATTTCAGTCTTTACATATTTATTCAGACTTATTTTGTGGCTCACCATTTCCTGTATCTTTGTGAATGTCTGTGTGCACTTGAAAAGAATATGTATTACACAGTTTGGTGTAATGTTCTCAGATCAAGGCATTTGCTAATGTATCCCAGTGTTCTTTTTCTTACTGATTTTTAATTGTCAGTTTTTCACTTCATATGTTTTGAAGCTTTGTTATTAGTCACATTTACATTTATAATTGTTATATCTTCAATTATTCTTTTATCAAATGTTTTTAAAATGTCTGATATACTCTGTCTTAAAGTCTATTTTATCTGATATTAATAAATATAGCTATTTCACCCTTATTTTTACCGTTTGCATTGTATATATTTTTCCATGTATTACTTTCATCTGTGTCTATATGAAGTTGTGACTCTTGTAGGCTGCAGTTAGCTAAGTCTTTTTTAGTATCTCTGATGATCTTTTTTTATTGGAGGGTTTAGATTATTAACATTTTGTAATTATTGATATTGTTAGATTTAGGTCTACATTTTGTTTTGTTTGACCTCTACATTTTTAGTTCCTTTCTTCCCCCCTTTCCTGCCTTCTTTTAGATTACTTATATATTACTTACATTACTTAGCTATATTTAGTATTCTATTTTAACTTATCTATACCTTTTTGAGTATTTCAGTACATTTTTGGGCATTTTGGTATACATTCCTAACCTTTTCAGTCTACTCAGAGTTCATGTTTTACCATTTAAAAAAATAATATTTTGAACATTTATTTGTTTTTGAGAGTCAGAGAAGGAAGTGGGAGAGGGGCAGAGAGGGAGGGAGACAAAGAATACAAAGCAGGCTCCAGGCTCTGAGCTGTCAGCACGGAGCCCGATGTGGGGCTCGAACCCACAAACTGCGAGATCATAGCCTGAGCCAAAGTCAGACACTTAACTGACTGAGCCACCCAGGCACCCCAGTATTTTACCATTTCATACAAGATGCAGAAATTTCCAACCATATGGGTCCCTTTTGCCCCTTTCCTCATCATTTCTCCTAGTTGTAATATGTATGACATATTACATGGAAGCCTTGCAAGGCAGTGTTTTAAGTTTGGCCTTAAATAATCATATGTGATTTTTGAAACGTAAGAGGAAAACAGTCTTTTATATTTTACTCAGCTGTTTACCATTTCTTTTATTTAGTTCATTCCTCAAGATCCACGTTTTCCTGTGCTATAATTTTTCTTCATCTTAGTGAACTTTCTTATATTGCAAGTCTCCTGGCAATAAATTCTCCTGGTTTTACATTCTCTGAGAAGGTCTTTCTTTTGCCTTCATTCCTAAAGAATATTTTCATTAGATATACAAGTTTAGATTGAAAATTTTTTTCTTTCAGTACTTTAAAGATGTTTACAGTCTAATGACCTCTGTCATCTTTATGAGAAATCCAGTCATTTCCAATCAGTGTTCTTCTGTATGTGGATGCCATCTTTCTTTGGCTGTTTTCTGTCTTTATTTTTCAACAGCTCAATTATGATGTATCCAAGTGGGATTTTTTTTTTTAAATTGACACTGATGGAGGTTCACTATGAAATTCTCAAGTCTGTACATTTGTCTTTGAATAAATTGCTGAAGTTTTCAGTCATCAATTCTTCATATTCTTTCTGCTTCCCCCCCCCCCCCTTCTGGAACGCTAGTGACACATATTAAACCATTTGAGATTATCCCATAGCTTTCTGATGCGCTGATCTATCTTCCTCCTCCTCCTCCTCCTCCTCCTCTTCCTCCTTTTCTTCCTCCTCCTCCTCCTCCTCCTCTTCCTCCTCCTCTTCCTCCTTTTCTTCCTCCTCCTCCTCCTCCTCTTCCTCCTCCTCCTCCTCCTCCTCCTCTTCCTCCTCCTCCTCCTCCTCTTCTTCCTCCTCCTCCTCCTCTTCTTCCTCCTCCTCCTCCTCTTCTTCCTCCTCTTCCTCCTCTTCTTCCTCCTCCTCTTCCTCCTCCTCCTCCCTTTCTTCTTCTTCTTCTTCTTCTTCTTCTTCTTCTTCTTCTTCTTCTTAGGTCTTTATTCTTTTTGTTCTTTAGATTGGGTAATTTTTGTTGATCTGCCTTTGAGTTCATTGACTCTTCACTGTTTTATCTCCATTCTAATATTCAGCCTATCCATTGACTTTAAAAATACAGATAATGTACTTTTCATTTGTAAATGAAAAATTTGTTGATTTTGTTCCTTTTTATATTTTTAATTTCTCCACTGAGATTTCCTTTATTATGTTTTCATTCATGTGTGCTTTGTTTTTGTTTTTACTTTACCTCATTGAGCTTAATTGTAATAGCTTCTTAAAAATCTTTGCCACATAATTCCAGTAGCTCAGTCTTCTTCTTGTAGGCTTTTATAGATCGTCTTTTCTCTTGAGAATGGGTTTCATTTTCCTGTTGCTTGTATGTCTAGTTATTTTAGATTGTATCCTGGACACCGTGTTATGTTATATAGACTCTGAGGTCTGTTATAATCTTGTATAGAATATTGATATTTTTGTTTTAGCTGGCAGGTAGCCACGTTAGACTCAAACTGTTAATTCTCTCTAACCTTCTGTGGACAGTGGTTCTAATTTCAATTTAATTCTTTAAGTCTGTGCTTTAGTCTGCATTTGCATGGTTCAGAAGTCAGCCTTTTGTGAAAACTTTTGTGGTGTTTCATACATAGTACTAGGGCATCTCTTTTGACTTTCTCCCCAGGGGATTCAGTCCTCTCTCTGATAGCTGGCAGTGTTTACCTGGGCTCTCTTCCCTAGTTCCCTCTGACAGAAAGATAACTTCAGCCACATCTACTTAATTCCACATCTACTGCCCAGTCTTGGGGCAAAGCTGCAAGAAAACAGGAAACTGAGGCTGGTGTCTCCCAAGTTTTGACTTGTCTCCACATCTGCCTCATAGAATTACTTTTCAGAATCCTCAGCTAGTTTTCATCCTGTGTCCCATGCCTCCCTCCTCCACCCCCCCCACCCCCCCCAACTTGTAGTTGTTATCAGCAGAAGCTTGGTCTTTGGGGAGATCATACCACCATTCTGGAAGTAGAATTTGAATGAATAGGATTTTGACAGGGAGAAAGAGGAAACTCCAGAAAGGACCTTTCACAAGCTGACTACTGTCTCCTAGATTAGACTCATTGATACTTGCTTTGTCCAGAATTTGAGTTTCGGCTGCCATTATAATAGTTATCAGGATACATTTTGGGATACCTAGATGACTGGCTTTACTAATCAGACTGTTTATTGTCTGTTAATAATGTAGAATCCTTGAGCCTATAACTAAAAATATATACCATACTATTGAGCATATCAAAGCATGTAAAGAGAGTGTTGTTTATTCTCTTGATGGAACCAGACTGAAGTATCCATGAAGAATATATAATTAAAAGAGTTTTAAATTTTGCCATCTAATTTATTATAGCTGAAGTTATGAATCTGCCTTTGTAGGAAGACAGTGTCTCATATCAAAGCTCTTTTCTCCTTAATCACTATTAAATATCCCTCTGTATCATAGATATTCAGCATCAGTAACAGCTAAGTTTTTGTGGTTATCATAACAGGTAGCCCTTACCATGCATTTCAGGTACTGTGCTAAGAGCTTTGCACAAGTTATTTCATTAATGCTCTTAACAGACCTCTAAAGGAAGTGACATAATCCTCTTTTTTATACATGGATAAAAGAGCATAAAGGTTGAGTAATTTGTCTGCAGTCACACCACACAGGCTTGCCTCTTCCTACCAGTGAGGAGGAGTGAGAATTATAGTCGAAATGGAGATGACTAAGTTGGGTTAGAGGAACATGAGATTTGCAGTGTTCCAAAGTCAATGTTAACTCAGGTATAGCTAAATTGGTTGGCACCAAAATTGAGGCATAGACACAGTTGTCTGTGTAGTTCTTCCACTTGTATTGCTTGCTTTTCTTTTTTTTTCTTTCTGTTTTAGAGAGAGTGTGCACAAGTTGGGGAAAGGGGCAGAGGGAGAGAGAATCTTAAGCAGGCTCCACGCTCAGTGTGAAGCCTGACACTGGACTATATCCCACGACCCTGGGATAATGACCTGAGCTGAAATCAAGAGTTGGATGTTCAGCCGACTGAGCCACCCAGGCGCCCCTTTCTACTTGTATTTCTGAAGCCCTTTGCCACTTTCACCTCATTCTCATTGTGTACCCAGCACCTAAGTGCCAGATACTATTATCTGGGGGGTGATTCTTATCTTTTATTTTGTTCATTTCAATAAGCTGCCTATTCCCTACTTTCACAGGATATCTGGTGAAAAATTCACGGTGAGGAATTAATTGATAAATAGATTAATCTTAGAAATATGTCTCAGTGAAATTGCTTTCTTTTTTCATTTAGTGTGATCTTTTAAAAATGCATATTCAGTTGAGATCATGTGTGGCATTTTTTTTTCCAGAAGAGGAATGTACATAGAACTAGCATCATAGCCACAAATTGTTTATATCTTCCCTTTCTTTAACTTCCAGCATTGAAGTTGAACTCCCTTGAGTGCTCATCAAAGCCCTGAGCACCATTTTGATGGAAGAAAGAGGAGTTATCACAATTTATACCCCAAATTCTAAATACAGAATTTTGACCCCCCATGTTAGCTCTATAAGCAATGTGTATGAAGTTGTGTTCTTCAGTGCTGTTTAGCTGCACTAACAAGGGAAGAAAAATGAAACAACTGAGAACCTTAAATAAGATTTATTTCTCTTTCAAGTAGAAGTTTTGAGATAGATTGGACCAGACAGGTAACCAGCTGTGTTCCACGAATTCATTTAGGTGTCCGTGTTCCTTCTAATCTTGTATTTTTGGTGTTCCCCAGGGTATTACCCTCAGCTTTATGATGAAGCAAGATTACCACCACTCTGTCTGTGTCCCAGCCTGCAGTAGTAGGGAAAGACGAGTGGAGGACAAGCAGGTTTTTTTTCACAGGCATGATCCAGTTGCACACATCACTCTTGCTCACATCTTCTTTACACATGTTAGTTACATGGCCACATACACCTTAGTCGCATGGACACAGATGGTTGCAAATGAGGCTGGAAAAGGTGGTATTTAGCTGGGCAGGCCATAAGTCAGTAACTGTAGGGTTTTATTACTAAAAGGAAGAAGGGGGGAATATGGATATTTATAGGACCATTAGCAGTCTCTGCTATAGAATTTTTGCTAAACTATCCTACAGTCAATTAAAAGAGCTGGTAAGAAGTAGCCATACCAATGGACTTTGTGATATCAAGTCAGTAGCATATTAAAATATAGTACAAGAGATTTAAGCAGGGATTTAAGTTCATGTTTTTAGAAACAAAGCACAAAACCAGATGTTAGAATTTGATGAAATATCTTCAAATTGTGTTAAAGTTGCTGGATATATGAGCTAATAATTATTTATTTTGTTCTTGTATTTTAGGCCTCAACTCCATATAGCATAGATTCAGATTCTTTGGGAATGGAGTGTATTATTTCGGGAAGTGCCTCTCCAACTCTGGCAATCAACACTGTGACTAACAAAGTAATTCTGTTTTTTTAAACACTTTTGAAATGTGATTGAATAATACATTTAATTTGCCTTTATAATAACAATAGAGTTCTGTATGAGTGAGGTTACAGATGATATAAATTTGGCTAACCTATTCATGGCAGCTTGAAAGCTTGAATCCACAATGTTTTGAGGTGTGCACAAATTAGAAGGAAATATTTCTGTAAAGATTAAGTTGGAGGATGCTTATTGGGAAGCTCTATATTAATTTAAATCCTTGACACTGCCAGTTCCCAATGATAAAATTTTGAGTCTGCATTTTATCAAATCAGTTTGTTTAAAAAAAACCATTGATTACCCCTCTAAATATGTGATTGAAAAAGAAAAGATTGTCAGATTCCCAAGCAGTCAGCACAATCCAGGAAAATGAATAATTTGGACAAACTCATACAGTTCATTGGAATGGTGGTCACCCTATTTCATGGTATTCAACTGTAGGTCCATATCCAGAAATATAGTATGTTATAATCTGTTGTCTTTCTCTCTCCTCTCTCCTCTCTCCTCTCTCCCCTCTCCCCTCTCCCCTCTCCCCTCTCCCCTCTCCCCTCTCCCCTCTCCCCTCTCCTCACACACACACCCATAACTATACTGACACAGTGTACACAGGATCTTTTTATTTGTACAAAGATAATAAACCAATAGAAGACAGTTTATAATTTTAGTGACTGATCACATTTACAATTTAGAAAGTAAACTGGCACCTGAGGTGTAGAGTATTGATTTTTCTCAAATAACCAGTCCATGGAATGATTCCATCA
Source organism: Acinonyx jubatus (assembly GCF_027475565.1). Classification (NCBI taxonomy): domain Eukaryota; kingdom Metazoa; phylum Chordata; class Mammalia; order Carnivora; family Felidae; genus Acinonyx; species Acinonyx jubatus. The sequence goes on along the minus strand of NC_069381.1, from coordinate 32,511,568 downwards.
GAGTCACTTAGGAGAGGTCTATGTGGGTGCATATGTGTGAGTGTTTGGTGGTGGTCGTGGTAATTACAAGGTTTTATAGCAGGCCTACCAGATCATTTATTTTACACTTACGGATAGGGTTCAGAAATCTGTACTTTAAGAAATCATCCCTTATTGTGCCCAACTAGACTTGAGAATTTCTGGTGAAGCAGAATGGGCTAGGATCAGAAATATCCAATACTGTTCTTTGTGGTAGTCCAAGTAGGAGGCTTAAACATAGGTAGTTATGGCTGTTAGGAAACAATTAGGAACTAGTTATGCTAGGACTTCATGATGAAATAATATGGAGGTCAAAGGAGGTGGAGTTTTTGGACTTCTAGATACAATGGAGTAGCTAGTTTTAATCATTCTTCCTATCTATGTAAAATACCACCATCCCCCACTACCAATAAAAAACAGGGAAGAGGCACTGGAGAACAGAAAAGCCAGGCCTTCAGGGATGAAGATCCCATAAAAAAGGGAAATACATTGAGATAAGCCCTACAAATTTTGCCTCGGGACATTTCTCAGTTCTTAATGCATGGCGTACAGACTGAAAAGAAAACAGAAGCCAGAAGCAGCCATTGGGTTAGGGAGACAAAAACTGGAGTTTGGGGCTACGAAACAGCCTGGGCTTGAGGACTAGATCCTCATGGATCTCAGAAGTAAGTTTACCTTCTTGCAAGTAATATCCACTTAAGGCATTTGCTAACTCCTGATTCGTTTATGTACTTGGGCTCAGGCCTAGACAAAACAAGTGGATTTTTCACTACTCAGAATTAAGCAGTCTCACAGAGAAGGAAGGGACAACAATTGTCGTTCGTGATCTTCAGGGAGGAGGAAGCCATGGTAAAAGGCTTTCAAGTTACCTCAGAAGGGTTATGTTCCAGAGGAAGAGCAAACCAAAATAGACCAACTGCAAATTATTATCGGGTGGTTGCTAATATTCTTCTACTTGCCAAAAGAAAACTAAATTCTTTCTGGAAGAAGATAACATCATACTGAGCTTTTGCAGTTTTTCATAAGATCTCAACTTTCAGTCAAAAATTTCAGACATTCCAGGAAACAGGACCAAATAATTAAGTGACAAGGGGGTGGGTACAGAAAGACAACATAAACATATCTACAAGTGATCTAGATATGGATTTTAAAATAACTATGACTAATATGTTCAAAATAGTCGAATTATAGAAAATTTATCCAAGAATTGGAATCTGTATGGAAGGATCAAGAGGAAACTTTAAAATTGAAAAATATAATAACTGAAATTAAGAATTTGATAGATGGGTTCAGCAGTAAATTAGGCACACCAGAGGAGAGAATAGTGAACTGGAAGAAAGGTTCGTAGAAAATAGAATGAAACACAAAGAAAAACAATGAAAATTCAGAAAAACTTAAGGGATAAATGGGATATGCGGGAAAAAGTCTAACAAACTTTTTAGTCTTCCAGAGGAAAAAGGAATAAGGAAGGAACAATATTTTAAAGTTTTTAAACTGATGATAGATAACACAGTACAGATTCAGGAATTTCTGAGAACCCCAAGAAAGATTAATGAAAAGAAACCTTATTGGGCAAAGAAAATCAAGCTCCTAAAAAAACAAAGATTAAAAAAATCTTAAAATCAGAGGCAAAACAGGCAACTTCAAAGGAACAACAGTAAGCCAGGCACTGACTTCTGAATAGAAATGCTAAAAGCTAGACATGAGAATGAAATTTGTATCGTGCTTAAAGGAAATACCTACTAATCCAGAATTCTGCAATTAAAATTTCTGTGGAAAATGAAGGTTAAATAAATAGATTTTTACAAAAACAAAATTAGAGAGAATATGTTACTAATACATCAGTAGTAAACAATTAAAGGGAACTAATTTTTTAGATAGAAGGAAATTATCCTGTGCTGGAAAGAATGGAGAACACTAAAAGAGTATGTTGATCAATGTGAATGTGTATTGAGTATTTAAAACAATAGCATTTCTGTTACATAACACAATGCCTTTGAGTCTAAAATACTACAGAAGTTAAAATACATGACAATACTAGGGTAAGGCAGGAAGAAATATAATTGACCCTTGTACAATGTGAAATTTAGGGATGTCACCTCCCATGCCCCCCAAACAATTGAAAATCCGTGTGTAACTTTTGACTTAACTAATAGCCTACTGTTGACTGGAAGCCTTACTGATACCATAAATAGTTGATTAATACATATTTTGTATGTTATATGCATTATATTCTGTATTCTTACAAGAAAGCTAGAGAAAAGAAAATGTTATTAAGAAAACCTTAAGGGAGAGAAAAAATATTTTTACAGTACTATATTGTATGTATGTATTTATTTGTATTTATTTTTAATTTTTTTAATCTTTATTTATGTTTGGGGGTGGGGGAACAGAGTGGGAGCTGGGGAGGAACAGAGAGGGAAAAACGGATCTGAGGTAGGCTCCAGTCTCTGAGCCATCAGCACAGAGCCCGACGTGGGGCTTGAACTCACTGACCGCGAATTCATGACCTGAGCTGAAGTTGGACGCTTAACCGACTAGGCCACCCAGGCGCCCTTGTATTTTTTTATTTTTATTTTTTAAAGTTTATTTGTTTTTAGAGAGAGAGAGAAAGAGCAAATGTGTGCCCACACAAGTGGGGAAGGAGCAGAGAGAAGGGGGGAGAGAGAGAATCCCAAGCAGGCTCCTCACTGGCACAGTGCACTGTCAGCACACTGTCAGCACGGAGCCTGACACAGGGCTCAAACTCCCAAACCATGAGATTATGACCTGAGCCAAAGTCAGACACTTAACTGACTGAGCCACTCAGGTGCTCCTATTTATTTTTAATTTTAAATCAAACTCTTCACCCACCATGGGGTTTGAACTCATGACCCCAATATCAAAAGTTACATGCTCTACCTACTAAGGCAGTCAGACTCCCTAGTACTGTACTGGGTTTATTGAAAAAATTCTCTGTATAAGTAGACCCACGCAGTTCAAATCCATGTTGTTAAGGACCAGCTGTGTATACAGTTGAAACCTTTGCATTACATGGGAATTGGTAAAAATACTAAGTCAAGGGCATGTTGTGATATTTAGGGCAGTGGTTATTTTAACACACCAGCATGTATCAGAATAACTAGGAGGACTTGTTAAAACCGAGGTTGCTGAGCCTCAGAATTTCTGATTTAGTACATTGGATTGGGGTCTGAAAATTTGAATTTTTTTTTCTTTTTTTAAGATTTAAGTAGTCTCCACACCCAACATGGGCCTGGAACTCAGAACCTTGAGATCAGAAGCCACATGTTCTGCCAACTGAGCCAGCTAAGCACCCCTGAAAATTTGAATTTCTAATAGTACTCAGATACTGGTCCTATTATTGCTTACTACAAGAAGAGTAAAAGAATATAAAATAAGCAAGGAAAAATAATAAATCCAGAAGTAGACACAAAAGGAGAAATAAGTGGGCAAAGAAGAGATAGAGAAATAGGAAAATAAATATGTATTCAGATTGAATTATGTTGGGAAATGTAAATGAACAAAATATTCCATTTAAAAGTCAAAGATTGTCAGACTGGATAAAAAAGTAAAATTCAACTTACGTGTTACTTACAAGAAGTATTTCTTAAAGGACAAGACACATTACTGAAAATAAAGATACTTTATTATGAAAAAGGATCATTTTAGTAATACTAAATTTGTCGGCCTTTTAAAGCCAACAAAACTAAAAGGAGAAATAGATTAAGTCCTTGATCAGAGGAAGATTTTAACATATGTCTCTTTATAACTCCTGGAAGAAGCAGATCAAAATTAAAACATAACAAATCAAACAAATCCCATTAAAGATAGAGAAGATTTGAATCGTGAAATTAGGAATTTGACCCATTTGATATATATAGAATATTTCATTTAACAATTGCAGAATATACATTTTTAAGTGCACATGGAATATTTACCAAAATTGATCATGTAATACTGATGAATGCTAGACCATAAAGAAGTTTCAACAAATTTCAGAAGACCATCGTACAGTGTATCTTTTCCAGCACAGGGGAATTTAAGTGGAAATAATAACAAATAGGTATTTAGAAAATTACCTAAAGTTTGCAGATTAAGCAGTATAGTTATAAATAACCCAGGATCAAGAAAGAATCATAATAGAAATTAGAAAATACTTAAAGAAACATAAAATATGAAAGCCTGTAGAATGCAGTTGAAGTATTAGCCTAAATGCATGTACTAGAACAGAAGAAAGATTGAATATTAATGATTTAAGCATCTAGATAAAGATCAAAATAAATCTGAAGAAGACAAAGGTTATAAATAAGTCAGCAAGCAAGAAGTTGATTCTTTGTAAGGATTAATAAAATTTCTAACCAAGGTGGGATAACAAGGTCTAAATTTACTTTGCTACCTGAAACAATTGAAAAAATAGACAAAATATGTGCAACAATGGTTTTTAAGAGATTGGGCCATAGGACAGTGATCCTTGAGAAATTGTGAACAAATAAGGTCAGCCCTATGATTGTCCTAGCTTACTGTCTGGAGAAAGTTTCCAAGGTACAGAGGTCTCCCTGAGTAGAGCATGTGGATCTAGGAGATCATGGAATCTCCAGGGTAGCTAGAGTTCACAGGGCAGCATATCAGAGAAGAGAAAGCTGCACCAAGGGAGAATTCCAGTGATATACAAAAGGTCTCCTTGAGTCTTCAGCTGAGTACTTATCAGTGCATGAGTAAGGGAGACAAGGGAAAGAACCACCTGAAAGGATTAGTGTGGATAATTACTGATATTCCTATAGGGCCAGGCATAGTAACTTTCACACAAGAGTGAAGTGCTTCATAATTCACAGGTCATTAGGTAAGGTACTCAGGAGTTTGCTTTAATAGTGGAATAAAATTAGCCCTAGACTAAAACGCTGCTCTGGTCCTGTCTACACACCTTCAAAGCAAAACCCAAGAAGATCGGTCTATTTTCAGATAAATCAGTTTTTTAAATTTGATTTTGATTTTTTTCATATGTAATTCAGAGGCCATTATAAAATTTCCCCTTTTAAAGTTTATAATTCAGGAGTTCTTGGTATATTCACAAGGTTGTGCACCTGTTAACCACCATCTAATTCCAGAACATTTCCATCACCCAAAAAGAAAACCCTGTACCTATTAGCATTCATTCCCTATTCCATCCATTTCCTGTAACTGTTAATTTACTTTCTAACTCTATGAATTTGCCTATTCTGGACATTTCGTATAAATGGAATCCTATAATAAATATGTGACCTGTTATGTCTGATTTCTTTCACTAAACACATTTTCAAGGTTCAGCCATGTTGCAGCCTATATCAGGACTTCGTCCCTGTTGTCAAATAATTTAACTGTGTTCCAGAATAAAGCTCAAGAAAATTTACAAGAATACAAAACTGTCTAGCACTTAACAGTGTAAAGTTCACAGTGGTCTGGCATCCAATAAAAAATTACCAGGCTGGCAAGAAGTAGTAAAAAAAAAACAACCCATAATGAGGTGAAAATTAATCAGAACTGACCCAGAAATAACACAGGTGATAGAATTAGTATAAAAGGACATAGGCAATTACTGTAAGCCAAGGTACAGAAATAACCGAAGTGTCTATCAGGGGATGAATGGGTAATGAAGCTGTGTGTGTGTGTGTGTGTGTGTGTGTGTGTGTGTGTGTGTGTGTGTGTAGACACAAAATAGAGTATTATTTAACCATGAAACGTAAATTCTGCCATTTATGACAACATAGATAGACCTATCAGGGGATGAATGGGTAATGAAGCTGTGTGTGTGTAGACACAAAATAGAGTATTATTTAACCATGAAACGTAAATTCTGCCATTTATGACAACATAGATAGACCTTAGGGCATTATACCAAGTGAAAGATACATACTGTTTTTATATGTGGAATCTTAAAAGGCCAAACTCCTAGAAACAAAGTAAAACGGTGGTTACCAGGGGGCTGTCAGGTGGCAGAAACGGAAAAATGTTGGCCAAAAGGTACAAACTTTCAGTTATAAGATGATTGAGTGTGGAGGATCTATTGTATACCGTGGTGATTATTGTTAACAGTATTGTATTCATGTGTACATGAAAGCTGGCTAGGTGAGTAAATCTTAAATATACTCATCATAAAACAGAAATGGTAATTATGTTAGTTGATGCAAGAGTGGTATTTATTTTGGAGTACATAAGTGTATCAAATGAACACCTTGTATACCTTAAACTTTTATGTTCTATCTCAAAGTTGGAAAAAGCCCAGTTATTATAACTGTATTCATGGAGGAGCTAAAGGATAGGTTGAACATTTGTATAGACACATGGAAGATATTTTTTTTAAATACAAATCAAACTTAGAGATAAAAATTATGTCTGACTTGAAAAATACACTTGATGGAATTAACAGCAGATAAGACAGAAAGATGATTGACCTTGAAAATATAGCAGTAAAAGTTAGACAAAATGAAATACGTGAAAAGACTTTAAAAAAGTACATACATAGAGTATTAGCACTGGTAACAACTTAAAGCAACCTAATATATGTGTAATTGAAGTTCCTAATGGAACTCTGGATCTACGGAAAGGAATTAGGACTAGAAATGGTAATGACATGAGTAAATATAAAGCTTTTTCTTTTTAATCTAAATCTCTTTAAAAAATAATAAACTATTATTTAAAAAAAATGTTTTATGTTTATTTATTTTTGAGAGAGAGACAGTGTGAGCAGGGGAGGGGCAGAGAGTGAGGGAGACACAGAATCCGAAGCAGGCTCCAGGCACTGAGCTGTCAACACCAACATGGGGCTTGAACCCAGGAACTGGGAGACCGTGACCTGAGCTGAAGTCAGAGCCTTAACTGACTGAGCCACCCAGGCGCCCCAATAATAAATTGTTTAAAGTAAAGATAACAAAAGTATGTTGTGGGTTTATAACATGTAGAAATAAAATATAGGACAACAGTAGTACTCAGGCAGGTAGAGGAGAAATGGAAGTGTTAGGAAAGAAGTATTAAATAAACTTTGAGTAAGCAGAAACAAAGCTATTATAGGTGACATTGTTTATATGGAAAATTCAGAAAAATCTACAAATAAACTCAGAACTAATAAATTAACAAGGTCTTGATATCAGTATTAGATTTTAAAAATCAATTACATTTCTCTATATGAGTCAGACAGAAAATAAAAAGATGACACTTAAGTTAGCTTTCAAAAACATCAAATACCTAGGATTAAATGGAAGATGAACTCTACACAGAAAACTATAAAAAAAAGACTCAGAAAAATAAATTATAGAAAGAACAAAATAATAATTAAAAAATAAAAAATCAGAAAAAAAACCCCAGAGAAAACAAAGGAAGTATAAATAAATGTATGTATAATTTTCATTGAGAAGATTATTATAAAGTCAGTTTTTCCTAAATTGATCTGTAGATTAAAATCTCAATCAAAAGTCCCCTATGCTTTTTGGGGGGGAAGGGAAGGGAATAGAAAATGACTAACTGATCTTAAAATGTAAATGGGAATCCAAATGGCAAATGGTAGTTGAAGAAAATGTTGAAGAAAAAGATAAATGGTAGAGGATTTATATTTATACTTCCAAATATCAAGAGTAAGCCTACAATAATTGAAAGAGTGATATTGGCATAAGAGTCCACAAATAGACTTAAGGAACAGAACTCAGTGATGTCTTTGAACGAACGGTGCTGGATCAATAGGGAAATCAGATTTTCCATTCACAAAAATCAGTTCGAGATGGATCTGAGATACAAATATAAATGATAAAACCATAAAACTCTCAGTTGGAAGAAAAAGAAAAGGAATTTTAAGAAATGTAATGAGGTAATAAAGATTTAAGAGTAGATATTAGTGTAACAGAAAATAAAGCTTTGTGTAATCCTTTAATTTTACTATAAAAGGACCGAAAAGCATACATTGTATGATTCCATTTATACTTAGTTCAAAAACAGGAAAACCAGCCAATAGTGGTGGAAGTTGGTATAGTGGGTGCCTGTGACAGAGAAAGGGATGGATAATGACTAGCTGGTGAATGGGAGAGCACCTGAGTGGGCCTTCTGGAATGCTGGTAATGTTCTTTATCAGGTTCTGTGGTCTTTGGACACCTAGGTAACTAAGACCCTTTTAGGGATTCCATGAGGTCAAAACTATTTTTATAATAATACTATAATACTATTTGTCTTTTCCTTTATTTTTGTATTTTCATTGATGGAGCAAAAGCAGTAGTATGTAAATGTTAGCACAGATCAAGGCAGTGACACCTAAGTATTAATAGTCATTGTATTTTCGCTGCCCACACCCTTCAGATTAAAATAAAGAATAACAGTTTTACTTAAAGATTTCTTTGGTGAAGCAGGAAAAATAGTTTTATTAAGTTATGACCTTTGAGTACATGTCTTTTTAACATTCTTTGTAATGAAATGGGAAGTATGCATAAAACACTTAGACTACATGCTGAAGTACCTGCCTGTGGTTGTTTTGTGTGGTTGTTTGAGGTGGATGTGAAGCCAACTGCTTTGTTCGTGGATCATAGGGTTCCTTAGGGTTGAGGGAGAGGGGCAGAAGGAGAGAGAGAGGGAGAAACTCCTGAACAGGCTCCACAGTCAGTGCAGAGCCACACACTGGGCTCAATTCCATGACCCTGGAATCATGACCCGAGCCGAAATCAAGAGTTGGACAGAGCCACCCCTGTGCCCCAGGATCATTGTTTTTACTTGAAAGAACAGTTGACACTGATTATTCAGATTTGGGTATTTGGCAGGTGTTTTCTTGGTAATGAACATAGTGAATCTGTCACCTCCAGGAAAACTGTTGGCAGTATCCTTTGCCAATGGTAAAATTTGAGCTTTGAAGCAAAAAGTAGAAGTTTGGAACACTTGTATCCACCACAAAAGACTTCTAATGAGATCATTGGTGATGTTAGCAAGTATGATGTTTTGATGTTGTGTAATGAAATGTGTCCGTATTTAGAAGATCTGTATAACAATGAACGAGTATTTTCCATATGGCAGTGAATAATGTTACAAAACCATGCATAGATGAACGATCCATTCACCATACAGGGTCGAAGAATGGACTTTAATGTATCAGAGTATGAAAAATTTAGTGGTATGTTTTCAGGTCCACATTGCAACTAATCTTTAAAAAATTGTCATTTGTCCTGTTTTGGTATGGTATCAAAAAAGTCCATCCACAATGATCTGAAAGTCTGTTAAAATATTCTTCCCTTTTCCAAATATGTGTGTGTGTGTGTGTGTGTGTGTGTGTGTGTGAGAGAGAGAGAGAGAGAGAGAGAGAGAGAGAGAGAGAGAGAGAGATGAGAGATACTGGGCTTGCTTTCTATAGTTGCACCTAAACAACTTACTGCAGCAGGAAAGAGAATCTAGTGGTTTTCTGTTAAGCCAGGCATCAAGATTTACAATAATGTAAAACTAAAGGAACTCATCTAATTTTATTTGTTTATTGAGAGAAAATATTTCTTATGTTAACATTTAGTTGGGTTTATAATTGTTTTCTTTAAGTTAATGAAAAATGTGTTTTAATATACAACATGCTAATTATTAGTAGATACATCAGCACAAACAGTTCCTTGACTCTCCAATTTTTAAGACTGCAAAAGTGTTCTAAGATCAGTTTGAGAACTGTTCTATACTTTGTTCTGGCTGGTGATTACATGAGTAGCCCGCTTTGTAATAAATTAGTAATTTGTGCACTTTACTCTGTGTATGTGTTACATTTTAATAAAAAATGTTTATCCTTCTTCCAGATAAGATTTTGTCCAAGATTTCTGACTTGAGTGATAGGTAACTGAGCATGGACAGGACAGAGTGATCGGCTAAGAAAATTACCATAGGATGCTTGTAATTTGTTGGGCTAGGAGCCTATAAGGTTGATTTTTTTTTTTTTAATGAAATTTATATTGGAAGTATTTACCAGAAAAATCTTTGCCAGAGTTTCCTTTATTCCCTCTTAGTTTTTCTTATATTCTTTTCCCTATTTAGTTCCTAGGCATGTATTGTTCCTAGCTGATGTTGAATGAGGAACAGTTTGGTTTTGCCTTAAGTATAGAGGCATACATGCCCAGTTTTTTACATATTTGGCCTCTTGGCAAATATTTGTAGCATTTAGCATGACTCCATTTTTAGCACAAACAGAAGGATGGTGATAGGTCAATTGGTTATTAAGTTAGCAAATATTTATTAACTGTATACTGGTAGAAAGCACTATGTTGGTTATGATTACTTATTGGGGACTTAAGGAGCTAACAGTCTAATAGTGGATAAAAATTTGATAAAAATTAGTTATACCATACAGCTAAATGTATTGTGCCCATGGAAATAGCATAGAAAGGAAAGTTGGTAGTAGCATCTGAAGAGAACCTTGAATTATACTTAGGCTAGTTAACTGTTTTAAAAAATCTCATTTTTATTGGTTTCTAATTAAAAATTATATTACTTGTTTCAAACAAACTTGAGCATTGTAAAAATATCAGTGATAAGTCTTCAGGAATACCCAGCCACCTGCCAATTAACCATTGTTAACAGCTTGATTTATAGACTGTAACATCTAATGTTTATATTAGCATCTTGTTATTTTTAATTAGGGTTTTTTGTTTGTTTGTTTTAGTGTTTATTTTTGAGACAGAGAGAGACAGAGCATGAGTGGGGGAGGGGCAGAGAGAGAGGGAGACACAGAATCCGAAGCAGGCCCTGGGCTCTGAGCTGTCAGCACAGAGCCTGACATGGGGCTTGAACTCCCGTACCGTGAGATCATGACCTGAGCCAAAGTTGGAAGCTTAACCGACTGAGCCACCCAGGCACCCCTTCATCTTGTTATTTTTAAAAATTAGATCACATACCTATGAATTTGCAAATGTGTTAGACTGTTGAGTTTCCACTTTTCAATAATACAACCACTATGATGCCTGTGATTTTTAAAAATTCCTTTTTTGTGTTTTTTTGATGCCTAAGATTTTTTTTTTTTTTTTTTTTTTTTTAGAGAGCATGTGCCCATGCACGCACATGAGTGGAAAAGGGTCAGAGAGAGGGGAAGAGAGAGAATTCCAAGCAGGCTCTGTGCTAACAGCCCCAACATGGGGCTCAGTCACACAAAATGTGGCATCATGACCTGAGCTGAGATCAGGAGTCGGACGCTTAAATGACTGAGCCACCCAGGCACCCTGATGCCTAAGATTTTGACAGAAGAGAATAACAGTTTTGTTTAAGGCTTGACTAAAAATAAATGTATGCATTGTAGAAATATTTAACAGTAAAAATCGACAATCCCCTTATTGAATGTTGATGAACTATACCTGAAAATATATCAAATTTATGTACTTCTAGATAGGATATGCTTTTCAGTTTGAGAGTAAATTATTTATATTTAATGGTGAACATGGAGTTAGCAATGAAGGGCATGGAGTTGGGGTAGGTAAGCAGCAAAGGAAAGACTGCTAACATTTTATCCTCCTGCCATATACCAGCCTAATTGTATTTTTGTAGAGTTGCTTAAAAAGTACTCTTTTCAGTGGGAACTACTTATGCAAATGTTTTTTTCTTTTCTAGGTAACATTGTACAACACTGATCAGGATGGTAGTGATAGCCCACGCAGTAGCCTTAACAACAGTCTCTCAGATCAGAGTTTGGCATCTGTTAATTTGAACAGTGTTGGAAGTGTGCATAATTATACACCGGTAAGTCTTGATGAAGTTAACATCTTTGTTAAGTACTCCTTTAGTGCTTAAAACTAAACCAGATATCATTGAAGTGCAAATAAAAAGTGAAAATGTGTATTTTTCACAATCAATTCATTAGCTTAGATAAGTAGAGCAGATTCCTACCTTGACAGTGTATTAATTGGTACTTATATTTTACTAGGTTAGATACAAATATATGGTTGTACGATGTTTTATTATTTTGGTCTACTTTATCTGTTCTGTGTCCAAATGAAAAGTAATTGAAATAGGAAAACAAAATTGTACTTCAGTCTAGCAAAGCTATACTTGATGATACTTTACAGTCCTTGGTAAAAGAGTTTAGAAGATGTACATATCACCTCGTTTTCCAGCTGTAGGTCTGAGAGGGGGATTCTACAAACCACAAAGGTTAGGATGACTTGGTACCCAGTTGTTAAGCAGCCTTATATTTTTAATTTTAGTCTGGAAAACAAAGCTATGCTATTAAGGGACCTGTGTGTGCTGATTTTGTTACCTATAATAAGAACATGACCCTTGTGTTATTTGATCCCTCTTTTCAAATCGTCTGGCAACTGTCCTCCCTAGAAGATAGAACAGAGCCCAAGAGCCATATACTACGCTGTTCTTTGGTTTAAATTTGGTCTCACTAGTTCAGTCCCTATCCCATACTGAGTAAATAGGCAAAACCTTATACAGGATAAAGATACACAGGGGTGGGTGGAACCTTAAATAAGAAAATAACTCCAGGGAAACCAAACTGAAAGGGCAGAATTAAAATTCACATTGAATGTAAAAAAACAAAAGGTGGCTCTGCAAAACTGTTTTCAGTGCTCTGGGGAAAAAAATATTCTTTCAGAATGCAGAAGTAACATAATGGAATAACAGTTATGTAAAAGAAAGTACTAGATCTGGAGAATTGAGAATTATAGGTGTCCCCGAAGAAGCAGCTAGAATAGTTAGTATAGAAGCAGTTTTCAGAAGAAATAGAGATTATAAAAGGGTTACTGAGCTGTAGGAAAAGTTAGTGGGGAAAAACCTATACCTAGACACATCATGACACATTTTAAAATTTCAAAAGTAATCATATAAATACTCTGGTAGAAGAAATAAGATATATTCAAAGAAACACAAATCATACTTCTGGAATGCTAAGTATCAGAGGATAATGGAATACTTCATGTAGAGTTTTGAGGGAATAGGTTTGGATTATGTCCAGCTAAATTTGCATTCATGTGTGAACTCGAGAGAGAGACCTTCTTTGATACATGGAGCTTAAAAAGCACCCTACCTTTGTTTTCATGTACCCTTCCTAAAAAACATTACTTTGCTGATCAAGAGATGAACTAAATTAAAGCATTCAGTAATGATGAAATCACGATATAAAAGGATTGGTTGGCGCATTGAAGCAAACTAAGCAAAGATTTGATGATTTTAAGTTGCTTTTAAAATAATGTGAATGTAGGAAATCTTGACAGCAAACAGAATCAAAGAACACAGAGTATGGTATCAGAAAATAAAAGGAAAGGAAAAAATTAAATTTGTAGATCTAGGTGACAGAAGAAAGAACAAACCTGTCTGTGTACACGTAGGAGGGTTAAACTTCGCTGTGCAAAGCCAGACATTGTAGACCACTCTTATTTATTTATTTTTTTAATGTTTATTTATTTTGAGAGAGAGAAATAGAGAGCAATCAGGGGAGGGACAGAGAGGGAGGGAGACAGAGAAACCTAAGCAGGCTCCGTAGTGCCCTTGCAGAGCCGGATGCAGAGCTCCAACTCACGACCCATGAGATCATGACCTAAGGTGAAATTAGGAGTCGGATGCTTAACTCACTGGGCCACCTGGTGCCCCTAGACTGCTCTTTTTGACTTAACAAGACACCAAGTGGTCATCAAACACTTCTTAAGCAATAGTATAGCACCAGCTGCTGGTTGGGCTTGTCACAGGTGTATAGATTGAGCCTGTAATGACACAGTGAGCCCAGATGCACTGGGACAGTGTTAACTACTTATGTATAAGCCAGATCAGTATGGTGTCAGCTCTCCACATCCCACAGGATGATACCAAACTAGGGGAGCCAGGTGACAGACTTCACAAGTGGTGGGTCACTGTAGTGCAGGAACACATTCCATACTGCAACTAAGCAGCTGTATAACTTGCAGCTGTACCCTAAGAGGGTAAAGTAGGAAGTCCCCTGCCTCGCCGGAAATAGGGAGGCAGATGAGAAACTGTCTCGTGGCAACTTCCTGCAAGGTAGAGAGGGGGATGAGAAACTGCCCCATGGCTGCCTCCCACAAAATAGGAAGGCAGATGAGAAATGGATGAGAACTTGCTCCTCATAAGACCACTCACATTCCGTGTTCCAGGATAATCGCCACAGCTTAGGTCATCCTGCCATCGAGCCTTGCCTCCATGGCCTGTGTAGAGATGTGTAATGTTGCCAATGTGTCAGTGCCAGTACCACCCCTTGATAAAATCTTTAAGAGATACAGATGATCATTTTTTATTTTATTTCTAGTTGTGCTGCCTTCAACGATAACTCTTATTTTTTAGGTAGTTATGCCGTTTTTTTTTTTTTTCTTTGCGTAGCTCAAAGCCAGGCTGTATTTGTTTTTCTCAGAATCTTCTTTACCTGTTACCTTTCGTTTCTTATTTCCCCTTGGTTTCATTTGAAACAATTTTCTCTAGAAATGGAGAGTTAGGTGTATTGAAGCTCCTTGCTGCTTTGGGCAGTGCCATACAACCTGACTCACAGTATTTGAGTTTAAATACTTAAAGATTAATTGAATAAATGAATGAGAAATGCTAGTAATACCCTAATAGAGTGGAGTTGGAGACGAAATTGCTTCAGAAGAATCAAGATGAAGATTTTACAGAAGCTGGAAGGGTTCCAGGCCTGGCTCATCATTTATTAGTGTGATCTTGGGAAGGTCATTGAACTTCTTTGAACTCTTTCCCCTCTTTTATGAGATGTGGTGGTTGGGTTAGATTTCTGTGGTTCTTTAAAATCCCAGTTAACAATTTTGTGGTCTTGTCCTTTATGTGTACCCAACTTAACAGAGAATGGGAAAGCCAAAGACAGGGGCAATATTCAAATAGTTTCATTCCTGTATTGTATGTAACAAACCAATTCTGATGTATAGAGCTACTAAATGAGTGGTATTTTCTTTTAACGTTAGGTGACAAACCATCCAGAACCGGTCTCTCAGTCATTAACTCCTCAACAGCAGCCACAGTACAACCTTCCCGAACGAGACAAACAACTACTTTTCTCAGAGTATAATTTTGAAGATCTCAGTGCCTCATTTCGGAGCCTTTATAAGTCAGTTTTTGAGCAGTCACTTAGTCAACAAGGTGAGTTTGTTTTCTTGGGGGTGGGGGTTGTTTTATTGAAGTGTAATTGACATACATATCCTATTAGTTTCAGGTGGACTTTTTTAAATACCTTTTTTGTAAAGTTTTTTAAAAATTTAATTTATTTTTTAAATTTACATCCAAGTTAGCATATAGTGCAACAGTGATTTCAGGAGTAGATTCCTTTTTTTTTTTTTCCTAATGTTTATTTTTGAGAGAGAGACAGAGCATGAGTGGGGGAGGGGCAGAGAGAGAGGGAGACACAGAATCCGAAGCAGGCTCCAGGCTCCGAGCTGTCAGCACAGAGCTCAGTGTGGGGCTCAAACTCACAAACCGTGAGATCATGACCTGAGCTGAAGTCGGACGATTAACCGACTGAGCCACGCAGGCGCCCCCAGGAGTAGATTCCTTAATGCCCCTACCCATTTAGTCCATCCCCCCCACACAACCCCTCTGTTTGTTCTCCATATTTAAGAGTCTCTTATGTTTTGTCCCCCTCCCTGTTTTTTAATTATTTTTGCTTCCCTTCCTTTACGTTCATCTGTTTTGAAAAAAAAATTTTTTTTTTTAATGTTTATTTATTTTTGAGACCGAGAGAGACAGAGCATGAACGGGGGAGGGTCAGAGAGAGGGAGACACAGAATCTGAAACAGGCTCCAGGCTCTGAGCTGTCAGCACAGAGCCCGACATGGGGCTCAAACTCACGGACTACGAGATCATGGCCTGAGCCGAAGTCGGCCGCTTAACCGACTGAGCCACCCAGGTGCCCCTGTTCGTCTGTTTTGTATCTTAAAGTCCTCATATGAGTGAAGTCATATGATATTGTTGTAAAGGAAATTTTTATTGAAAAATCTTTTTAAGGCTTATTTTCACATAGCAGCTGTTACATTTCTTTAATGGTTGAACAGTATCATCATGATCAAACTGAATATTCTTTGTGCCTTTACTGTGCCCTGTGTGTATTTATATAATAGCACAAGAATGCAGATCAATTTCATCTTGCATACTTACTTCACTTCCTAGTGGTGTCCTGGAGGAGTGCTGTGTGAAGAGTTCTGACACTGCATCTGTGCCCTGTGGGGGAGGCTGCCATGGTTAATTAGCGTCTGGCATGTGAAGTGTTTGAGTGGTAAATGTTGCACTACAGGAATAGATGTGCCTTGCCTTTCTGTACCGTTATTAGCAAAGAGATAGCTGTTGGAATATGGTAGCACCAAGTCTGTAATTTAATGTGTGGCACTTATAAGTGAACACTATAGGATCACCATTTTATACAACACACTTAAATCCTATTTTAGCAATAAAAGTGATTTTGGTTGAGATGCTCTGTTGGCATCTCAGTCAAATGCTAGATTGTTCTGTTATGTGTTACTTTCCTTTAGCTGCTGGTTTAATTTTAGTCAGAGTCATGTGATAGGATCAAGATGTTGCATTGTCCTTCCTCCATAAAATACTAGAAATTGTTGGGAACTCTACTATTAAAGTACTTCCTAATTGCTTCGTTTGACAAATTGTTTCTGCCCCAACTCAGAGAGTGTACCTGTTCACAGCAGTGAATAAAATAGACAAAAATCCCTGTGTTTATAGTTTACATTTTAATGATTATCATTGTCAGATACTATGAAAGTTAGTTATATGCATCAATGAATATCAGTAACTTGTACAGGAAGTTGGTTTTTCTGGTTAAGGTAAGATTCATGTATTTTTCTCAAGTTTTCTTTTAAATTTTCTTTCCAGAAAAGTGCAAAAGGGACTAATACAAGATTTTGCTAGCAGATCCAGCTGTGGTGATCATATTAGAAAAATACTGGCTTTGCCCTGCGTCAGGCTCTGTGCTGACAGCTCGGAGCCTGGAGCCTGCTTCAGATGATGTGTCTCTCTCTCTGTTCCTCCCCTGCTCACACTCTATCTGTCTCTCTCAAAAATAAATAAACATTAAAAAAAGAGAGAGAAATACTGGCTTTGAAATAGCAATGGCAAGAATTTCTGAAACCCCTAATGATATTTCATCACACTAAATTTTTGTTTTTAAAACAATTTGGGATTGAAAATGGAATAGATCATATCTGGGTTCCCTTTTAAAATGGTAAGATGTTATTGGAAATAGATAATGAAGTAACTGCTTTCTTTTATGTGACTGTAATAACCTTGTAGATTCCCTGTAAATAACAGTTCTTTCCAGGGCCAAGGCAAGAACTTAACTCTTCCGTGTATAAAATCTTAATTTATTAGGTTTTGAGGTTATCTTACAATGTACTCTAATGCAATTTTGCTATTAAAAAAAAATTTAGTTTATTTTTTGAGAGAGAGAAAGAGCAGGGGAGGGGCAGAGAGAGAAGGAGAGAGAGAGAATCCCAAGCAGGCTCCCCACTGTCAGCACAGAACACACTGCAGGGCTCGAACCCATGAACCGTGAGGTCATGACCTGAGATGAATTGAGAGTCGGATGCTTAACCGACTGAGCCACCCAGGTGCCTCTAATGTAATTTTACTATTAATGGGGAGTATGAGAATAATATCACTTTTGTTTAAAAGGTTTGGTTCTTTTACTGACTGGCACTACGCTTCAAGATTTTATTTTTCACTTAATAAAATTTTTCTTGTGTTTGGTTCAGTAAAATGTGTTATGTGCCATCCTCTGGGATCTGAAAGTAGCGTAGTCATGTAGAACAAAATATTGGAGTAAGATTTCTTAAAATGAATGTCTACCTGCAAACCAAAAGTACATTATTTTTAACATTAGGTGCTTCTGGTCTAATCATCATTATCATCATAGCAGCTAACATTTACTGAGCTCATCTGCACCCTGCACTTGCACCATGGCATTAAATCCTCATGATTCTGTGAAATAGATACATCATACCCATCTATAAGTGAGGTAATGGTGGCTTGCAGAGGTTAATAACTTTTCAAAGTTACCAAGCGTGCAGATGGCAGTACAGAGACTTGAATCCTTATTTTCCGGTGCTGTAAATTATGCAGTCTTAGTCCCTAAAGTGTACATGTCTCAAGAATACTCCATAAGCCAAATGAAGAAGCAGTGGAGGTGGCTGTTTTGTTTCTCTTAGTTTTAAGAATTCTGGCTGCCTTTGACTTAAGAGTTTTTGGAGTAGTCAAAGAGTTCAGAAATAACAGGGCCTTATTTTCCTCTCCACCTCTGTCAAAGCCTTTGGTCTTCAGGCCTGTAGAGAACCATCCTGGATGTAACCCAACACCTTTCCCACTTTTCCCCTAACATTTACTCAGTCTTTCAAGACTTTGTCTCAGATACTGCCTTTTTAAGGGAAAAAAAAAATTTTTTTGCATTTATTTAGTCTTGAGAGACAGAGACAGAGACAGAGCACACATGGGGGAGGGGCAGAGAGAGAAGGAGACACAGAATCCAAAGCAGGCTCCAGGCTCTGACCTGTCAGCACAGAGCCCGATGCGGGGCTTGGACCCATGAACCGTGGGATCATGACCTGAGCTGAAGTCGGATGCTTAACCAATGGAGCCACCCAGGCGCCCCTCAGATACTGCCTTTTTAAGGACAGCTTTTCCATATCCCAGCCCTTTACTAACTGAATAGGCAAGAGGCAGCATTCCTGTGTGCCTTCTGTATACTTCTGCCTTAGTACTTACGTTATTGGACATAACCTCCTTGAGTGTCTGTCCTTCTTCTAGGCCGTGGGCTACTTGAGGGCAGAGCCTGGTGTTTCTTAACTCTTCTCAGTGATTCCAGAGTCTGGTGTTCAGTGGATGTTCCATCAACACTTTTTAAACCGAACTGGCATTGTTTCCTGAGGATGTGTACCTCTGCTCTGTAAACGTCTGTTTATTTTGTAAACATCTGCCACAAAATAACAACTGAAATCTGACCCTGAATGCTCTTGCTTCTCTGACTATGTCTAGGTTTGATGACCATCCCTTCCGAATCTTCCCAGCAGTCCCACACCTCGTGTCCATATCAGCACTCTCCTAGCAACACAGTGAGCTCTCATCCCCACAGCAACCAGAGCAACCTGTCCAACAATCATGGCAGTGGCCTCAGCACCACGGGCAGTAATTCAGTCGCACAGGTCTCACTGCCTCACTCCCAGATGCATACACAGCCGTCTCCACACCCATCCCATCGACCACATGGTTTACCACAGCATCCACAGCGTCCCCAGCACCCGGCATCGCACCCGCAGCAACATAGCCAGCTCCAACCCCCTCACCCCCAGCACCCCTCTCCACATCAACACGTACAGCACCATCCGAACCATCAACATCAGCCGTTAACACATCAGGCGCCGCCACCCCCACAACAGGTATCCTGTAATTCTGGTAAGTTGGTGTCTCCTGACTTGTGTTTGGCTAACTGTGAATTAGGATATGTTTGTTATCTGGGGCTTATATATATTTACTACCAAAACTTCTCTCTTCTCCTTTTGTGTTTCCTTGCTGTAATCCTGTAGTTGTAACTCACTGAATCCATACATTGTATCAGATTTTTGTGATTAAAATTTATCATCACATCATAGGCAGACTCAGTAACCTTGTAGGTTTTGGTTTTAACTCTTGTTTGTCCTTCTGGAAAATAAGTGTTTTTGTGATCATTTGAAAGAAGAATGGGATGCATAGTCTGTCTACAATCTATTGTGATTCAGTGTGGTATAGAAGAAAGAGTATAGATTTGTGTCAGAAAAACGTGTATTTGAGTCCTCACTATGGCTCTTATGATCTTTCGTGTATTTCTCTTAGTCTTATTATTTTCTCATCTATAAATATGGAACTAAAGTACCCTGATATATGGTGGTGTTATGAGGGTTGCATTGAGAATACAAATAGGAAATGCCTCGTCAGGTACCTAGCCTTTAAGTATTCAGAGAGTGTTCCCACTCTTCCTTTCTTCGCTTATTCCTGCCAAGTATCTCATTTTAGAAAGATAGATTGCAAAGGAAGAAGACATTCTTCACATTCTCATTTTTAAAAAATCTATTGCTCTTAAGATAGGTCTTGATAGTTTCTGGTGACATGCTTAATTGACATTGCTTATAGACCAGGCATCTCTCTGTACTGCAGCACTCCCAAGGGGTGCCACAGACATAGACTACAAGGTGATTGGGGCCCTTTGGAGCTGTGCCAGAGTACAGATCCTTCCCTCAGCTTGCCTGGCTGCCCACTTACCATCTAAATCACTGATGAGATTTTTATCCTGGAGGGACAATTTCTAAGTGCTGGCCAGTGCTAGTTCTTACCAATTAGAAATTGATCATTATTTCAGGCAATTAAAAATCTGTTGAGGGGGAAGTAACCTTTAGATAGTGTATACTGTCTCTTATATTCTGACTTTGCTATAAAGCTTAAGTTTTTCTGAAATGGTTTCCTTTTTTACAAAGTAGAAAAAATGTAATTGTGGGGGGGGGGAGAATTAAGGTACAGAAATGCATATCAGAGTACTTGAAACTTAGTAAGTTTCTTTTCATAATTTATTTTGTTTTCCCAGTTAATAACTAAGTAGGTTCTAGAATAAAGTTGAAAATTGGGTATAGTTCTTTCCTTGATGGAAGATCTCCTAAAACACCTTAAAATTATTTTTAAGTTTATGCCTAGAAAAAAAAGTATAAATATAGGCCTCTTTTGTAACTGTTAGTGTTAGTCACTATTGCCCACCTTTAAAAAAATTTTTTTTATTGAACTTGTAATTCATGCGCCATGTTACATTAGTTTTAGATGTACAACACAGTGATTCAACAACTCTACATGTTATGCTCTGTCCACAAGTATAGCTACCATCTGTCACTATACAATGCTGTTAAAATACCTACCACTGACTGTATTTCTTACGCTGTACCTTTCATACCTGTGACTTGTGTCATAAAATTAGAAGCCTGTATCTCCCACTCCTCTTCACCCATTTGGCACCCCCAACCTGTTTGTTCTGTGTCTTCAGATTCCACATATAAGTGAGATCTTAATGATATTTGACTTCTCTGACTTTCTTCACTTACACTTGCCTACCTTTTAATGTCAGTGCACTCTTCAGAAAGTTAAGCTTGTTCTTAGTATGATTTTTTAAAGACACTTTAAAAAAATTATTGTATTTTATTTTAGAGAGCGCTAGTGGGGGAAAAGGGCAGAGAGTGAGGGATGGGAAGAGAATGAAAATCTTAACCAGGCTCTACACCCAGCATGGAGCCTGATGGGGGGCTTGATTCCATGACCCTGGGATCATACCCTGAGGTGAAATCAAGAGTCAAATGTTCAACTGAGCCACCCAGGCACCTCGTTTTTAATATGATTTTAAGGATTGACTAATGATTGTAGAGATTTGATATCAGTAGAAGTCTGATGCTCTGGTCTTTCTTTCTATTAAATCTAATGATTGCTAGGTCAGAAAAAAGTACTATTACAGCTGAAAACACTCCATCATGTGGTCTTAGTCACCTGTTATTATATCAGCAGTTGCTTGCAGGAGAAGGAAAGTAGCTGTTCACCTGGAGCTGTTAGGAATAATCATTTTGGCTGTGATAATAATCTCTTTGAATTAAAAATTTGTCATTTATAAGATGAGGCTAAGCAGGTTGTCTTAAATAGGGAAGGAATGGAAGAAACTAATAGTTGTTTGAGTTCCCACTATGTGGTAGGCAATTTAGATACATCATCTCATATTATCTTCCCAATTCAAGTATGAATTACCACATTTAGTAGATAGGAAAGTGTAACTCAAAAAAATTAAGTAGTTTGCTTGAGATCAGAGCTAATAAGTGGTAGAATTGGAATTTATATTGTGGCTTGTCAGGACTTCAAAGATTGTAACACCAGTAATTCCAAAAGGACTAAAATCAGTAACCATTTACTGATTTATAGAGTTTGTTTGCCTAGCCACTCTCTTGCAGAGATTGCTTTGTGTTGCCAAGTCAGCATTTATTATAGGTTATGGACTTGAAAGTCTGATGGACTTGAATGTTTGTGCCTCAGGGCATTATTTTTCCCCAACAAATTTCTCGCTAAATTAAGAGTTGCCTAAGGGCAGAGTCACGTTGTCTCTGGTTCATTGTTTATTTGAAACAAAAGTCCATAATTGGCAGATTTTTGTAAACCAAGTAACCAGTAGTTGATAGAGAGTTATCCGTGTTACGGCAAAAAAATTCCTTTTTACTAGTTCTTACCTTTATCCATCCAGGGATGATTCTGATAACAGAATAATTCGTGCAGCAGTCACTGAAGGGAGGATTTTCTTCCTCTACTCAGTACTGTCTCATTGAGGGTAGTTCTTGCCCCATGCCCCTGAGTAGTGATCACTTTGCTGACATACAGACTGTGGAGTCTTAACCCTCCTGATGATGTCACATCAGAGCGCACTGTTCCTGACTAGAAATGCCCTGGTTTGGCTTCATCAGCATTTCTTAGAGAGGTCTCCACCCTTTCTTTTGCTACTTTGCCAGGAGGACTGTATTAAGACATTTCTCTCTCCTAAGGTTGCCTTGTAAGAAATTTGTCTACTTGCTATACAATCTCATTTACCTCCCTTAAGTCACTTAAGTCAGTGCTCTGAGTTATACTGTGTTGCTTCTAAATGGGAACCTACCTCTGAGTTACAAAGAACATATCTCTTAATGTCATAACAAGACAGGAAAATGAACTTCATATAGTGGTGAGGGCAGATGTATTATTGATTTATATGACTTGTAGTGCCTGGCCATTCATTTGTACTGTACAAATGTAAAGAGCACTAATCAAGTTTGACATTTTAAGGTGATAGGGCTATTTGTGAGCTGTCAGACTAGAGCTTAGAAGCACCAGGTTCAAGTTTTGGATTCATCATGGTGACGTTGCTAAGTTATGCCATCTCTCTGGGTTCATTTTCTTTTTATTTATGGAACGAAGAGGAATAAGACCCCTCTTCCTGTTTCATAGAGATGACTGCCCCCAGCAATACATGATATTAATGTGTGCAAATCCATTTGTAAAACTGGATAGGAATCTGCCAGTGTCAGGAATAAGCCCAGCTCATTATCTTCCCCTACCCTATACTTCACACTCACTATTCAAGACTTACAGTGTTGTCAATATTATTTTTATAGGTGTTTCGAATGATTGGTATGCAACACTTGATATGCTAAAAGAAAGTTGTCGAATTGCCAGCAGTGTTAATTGGTCAGATGTAGACCTTTCACAGTTCCAAGGTGAGTATTGGGTCTTTTTGACATATAACCAAATACACATGATCCTGTTTTCTCTCATAGATACAAGTTTCGTTGTGGTAGAAATAGATGTCTTCTTTTTTTTTTTTTTAATTTTTTTTTTTAACATTTATTTTTGAGACAGAGAGAGACAGAGCATGAACGGGGGAGGGCCAGAGAGAGAGAGGGAGACACAGAACCTGAAGCAGGCTCCAGGCTCTGAGTTGTCAGCACAGAGCCCGACGCGGGGCTCGAACTCATGGACCGCGAGATCATGGCCTGAGCCGAAGTCGGCCACTTAACCGACTGAGCCACCCAGGCGCCCCAGATATCTTCTTATCTAGTGTTTCTTTTGCAGTTGGAGTGTGCTTAAAAATTCTGCAAAATTCATAATTAAGTCTTTTAGTCAGTTGATATAGCAGAGGGTCAGACAAGAGTTCTGAAAGAAGTTTGGCCACATTTAGAATAATTAGGCTTTGAATAATTTTTAAATGTCATTTTGCACTGCATGGGAAAATCACTACCAGTAGAAATCTTGAGGGCTAAAAAAAATTGTGTCTTGTTATTTTCATTGGGATATTTGTAGAACAAACTATGCTAACTGTATTTCTAATGCTTTTCTCATAGGTTTGATGGAGAGTATGAGACAGGCAGATCTCAAGAACTGGTCTTTGGATCAGGTTCAGTTTGCTGATCTCTGTTCTTCTCTTAACCAATTCTTTACACAAACTGGCCTTATCCACTCACAGAGTAATGTTCAGCAAAATGTCTGTCATGGTGCCATGCATCCAGCAAAACCTTCCCAACACATTGGAACAGGTATGGATTTAATTAGCTTCTCGATTTTCTCTATTTGTGTGAAATTCAGTAAGTGAGGTAACTTGGTATGTTACTTGGTATATTAATGGTGACAGTGATCTGTTTGCATCTTTTTATTTTTAAGAAATGAAATGAATTCAAAGTATTTAAGGTATATTTTAGAAAAATTGAGATAAAGAGACTATATTTTTCTGTCATGATTTCTATGATTCTTTTGTTTACAATTGACTTTCCTTTGTGATCTTTTAAGTTCTCAACAAGAATTAAATGTTTTAGATACATTTTTATAAGAATATAGTTATGAAGTTATATCAGTTTAAATGTGTATAGACTTGCAAAGAAAATCAGCATGTCTAGTTTTATATATCTTCTAAGAATGTTAAGATGTAAATTTCAAAGTTTACTTGAAGAGCACATAATGGTAAATAGTCTCAGTATTTTACTCTTGACTCAAAATTTGTGCTCTGTAGTTTTCATCTCGCTTTCTTACTTTTCTCGTTACCTTTGTAGCCATCTCTGATTACAATGCCTTCTCTTTTCTCAAGTTTCTGTTCTGTAGGTGTTTAATATCCAAGTTCTTTCTTCATTTTAATTTCTTTCCACCTTTTATCTCTTAAGTTGACTTTCTGTTTGTTATTTTGGTTTTATATTTGATGCATTTTTAAAAAGTTCTCTCTTTTTATTTTATTTACTTATTTTGAGAGAGACAGAGACAGCATGAGTGGGGGAGGGGCAGAGAGAGGGAGAGAGAGAGAGAATCCGAAGCAGACTGTGTGCTGTCTGCACAAAGCCCAGTGCAGGACTTGAACTTACCAAACCGTGAGACTATGACCTGAGCTGAAACCAGGAGTTGGATGCTTAACTGACTGAGGCATCCAGGTGTCGCCAAAAGTCCTTTCTTTTCTATCCTAAGTGGCTTTCTTCAACCATTATCCTAGCAAATTTCACATATTTGGTCTTCACATATTCTCAAGATTCCCAGATCTTTCTTTTCCTGAAATCTTTATTTATGTGTCTTTTGATAGAAATCTTCCATCATCTGTGCTTCTTCCACTTGAATAGCTTACCTAACGTGAAACACTCAGTGGCTATTTGATTTTGATGACTTACTCATTTCATAAATTATATCCAAGAACCTCATTCAGTGCTTGCCATATACCTGAATTTGTTGAGTGCCCTCTATGTGCCTGACAACTAAGCTTCATTTTTTGATAACTCTTTAGCTCCTTCCTCTCTGTGTCTTTCTCTGTCACTTCCTTTTTGGTATCTTCCTGATATATACTCTATGAAAAACATTTTTTATTGTAAAATTCACCATCCCAGTCATCCTTAAATTTATAGTTTAGTGGCGTTAAATATATTCATAACGTGCAACTGTCCCCACCATCCATCTCCATAACTCTTTTCATCTTGTAAAGTGGATGATATTCTGTACTTATTAAACAAATCCCCCCCCCCCCCCCGCCCCACATTCCAACCATCCTTCAACCCCCTGCCAAGGCCCTGGAAGCCACTATTCTACTTTCTGTTTCTGATTTTTGACTAAGTACTTCATGTAAGTGAAACAGTATTTGTCTTTTTGTGACTGGCTTATTTCACTTCGCATCTCTTCATCCATGTTGTGGCACATGTTAGAATTTCCTTCCTTTTTATGGCTGTGTACTACTGCACTGTATGTGTATACCACATTTGCTTATCCACTCATCTGTTGATGAACACTTAGGATGCTTTCATGTTTTAGCTGTTGTGAATAATGTTGCTGTGAACCTGAGTGTACTGATATTTTTTCAAGGCCTGGCTTTCAGTTCTTTTGGGTGTATATCCATATCTGGAATTGCTGGATCTTGTGGTAATTCTGTTTCTTTTCTTTTCTTTTTTTTAAAATATGAAATTTATTGTCGAATTGGTTTCCATACAACACCCAGTGCTCATTCCAACAGGTGCCCTCCTCAATGCCCATCACCCACCTTCCCCTCCCTCCCACCCCCCCATCAACCCTCAGTTTATTCTCAGTTTTTAAATTTTTTTTTTAACGTTTATTTTTGAGACAGAGAGAGACAGAGCATGAACAGGGGAGGGGCAGAGAGAGAGGGAGACACGGAATCTGAAGCAGGCTCCAGGCTCTGAGCCATCAGCCCAGAGCCCGACGCAGGGCTCGAACTCACGGACCGCGAGATCGTGACCTGAGCTGAAGTCGGACGCCCAACCGACTGAGCCACCCAGGCGCCCCTATTCTCAGTTTTTAAGAGTCTCTTATGGTTTGGCTCTCTCCCTCTCTAACTTTTTTTTTCCCTTCCCCTCCGCCATGGTCTTCTGTTAAGTTTCTCAGGATCCATGTAAGAGTGAAAACATATGTTCTTTCTATGTATGACTTATTTCACTTAGCATAACACTCTGGTTCCAACCGTGTTGCTACAAAAGGTCATATTTCATTCTTTCTCATTGCCAAGTAGTATTCCATTGTGTATGTAAACCACAATTTTTCTTTATCCATTCATCAGGTGATAGACATTTAGACTCTTTCCATCATTTGGCTATTGTTGAAAGTGCTGCTATAAACATTGGGGTACAAGTGTCCCTATACATCAGCACTCCTGTATCCCTTGGGTAATTCCTAGCAGTGCTATTGCTGGGTCATAGGGTAGATCTATTTTCAGTTTTTTGAGGAACCTCCACACTGTTTTCCAGAGTGGCTGCACCATTCCCACCAACAATGCAAGAGGGTTCCCATTTCTCCACATCCTCACCAGCATCTATAATCTCCTGATTTGTTCATTTTAGTCACTCTGACCAGTGTGAGGTGGTATCTAAGTGTGGTTTTGATTTGTATTTCCCTCATGAGGAGTGACGTTGAGCATCTTTTCATGTGCCTGTTGGCCATCTAGATGTCTTCTTTAGAGAAGTGTCTATTCATGTTTTCTGCCCATTTCTTCACTGGATTATTTGTGTTTCGGGTGTGGAGTTTGGTGAGTTCTTTACAGATTTTGGATACTAGCCCTTTGTCTGATACGTCATTTGCAAATATTTTCTCCCATTCCGTTGGTTGCCTTTTAGTTTTGTTGATTGTTTCCTTTGCAGTGCAGAAGCTTTTTATGTTGATGAGGTCCCAATAGTTCATTTTTGCTTTTAATTCCCTTGCCTTTGGAGATGTGTCAAGTAAGAAATTGCTGCAGCTGAGGTCAGAGAGGTTTTTTCCTGCTTTCTCCTCTAGGGTTTTGATGGTTTCCTGTCTCACATTCAGGTCCTTTATCTATTTTGAGTTTATTTTTGTGAATGGTGTGAGAAAGTGGTCTAGTTTCAACCTTCTGCATGTTGCTGTCCGTTCTCCCAGCACCATTTGTTAAAGAGACTGTCTTTTTTACATTGGATATTCTTTCCTGTTTTGTCAAAGATTGGTTGGCGATACTTTTGTGGGTCCAGTTCTGGAGTCTCTATTCCATTCCATTGGTCTATGTGTCTGTTTTTGTGTCAATACCATGCTGTCTTGATGATTACAGCTTTGTAGTAGATGCTAAAGTCTGGGATTGTGATGCCTCCTGCTTTGGTCTTCTTCTTCAATATCACTTGGGCTATTCGGGGTCTTTTGTGGTTCCATACAAATTTTAGGATTGCTTGTTCTAGCTTCGAGAAGAATGCTGGTGAAATTTTGATGGGGATTGCATTGAATGTGTAGATAGCTTTGGGTAGTATTGACATTTTAACTATTCTTCCAATCCATGAATGGAATGTTTTTCCATTTCTTTGTATCTTCTTCAATTTCCTTCATAAGCTTTCTATAGTTTTCAGCATACAGATCTTTTACATCTTTGGTTAGATTTATTCCTAGGTATTTTATGATTCTTGGTGCAGTTGTGAATGGGATCAGTTTCTTTATTTGTCTTTCTGTTGCTTCATTGTTAGTGTATAAGAATGCAACTGATTTCTGTACATTAACTTTGTATCCTGCAACTTTGCTGAATTCATGTATCAGTTCTAGCAGACTTTTGGTGGAGTCTGTCGGGTTTTCCATGTATACATGTCATCTGCAAAAAGTGAGAGCTTGACTTCATCTTTGCCAATTTTGATGCCTTTGATTTCCTTTTGTTGTCTGATCATTGATGCTAGAACTTCCAACACTATGTTAAACAACAGCGGTGAGAGTGGACATCCCTGTTGTGTTCCTGATCTCAGGGGGAAAGCTCTCAGTTTTTCCCCATTGAGGATGATATTAGCTGTGGGCTTTTGATAAATGGCTTTTATGATGTTTAAGTATGTTCCTTCTATCCCAACTTTCTTGAGGGTTTTTATTAAGAATGCTGAATTTTGTCAAATGCTTTTTCTGCATTGATTGACAGAATCATATGGTTCTTTTCTTTTCTTTTATTAATGTATCACATTGATTGATTTGCGAATGTTGAACCAGCCCTGCAGCCCAGGAATGAATCCCATTTGATCATGGTGAATAATTCTTTTTATATGCTGTTGAATTAGATTCATTAGTATCTTATTGAGAATTTTTGCATCCATATTCATCAGGGATATTGGCCTGTAGTTCTCTTTTTTTTGCTGGGTCTCTGTCTGGTTTAGGAATCAAAGTAGTGCTGGCTTCATAGAATGAGTCTGGAAGTTTTCCTTCCTTCTATTTTTTGGAACAGCTTGATAAGGATAAGTATTATCTCTGCTTTAAATGTCTGGTAGAATTCCCCAGGGAAGCCATCTGGTCCTGGACTCTTATTTGTTGGGAGATTTTTGATAACTGATTAAATTTCTTTGCTGGTTATGGGTCTGTTCAAGTTTTCTATTTCTTCCTGTTTGAGTTTTGGAAGTGAGTGGGTGTTTAGGAATTTGTCCATTTCTTCCAGGTTGTCCAATTTGTTGGCATATAATTTTTCATAGTATTCTCTGATAATTACTTGTATTTCTGAGGGGTTGGTTGTAATAATTCCATTTTCATTCATGATTTTATCTATTTGGGTCATCTCCCTTTTCTTTTTGAGAAGTCTGGCTAGAGGTTTATCAATTTTGTTTATTTTTTCACAAAACCAACTCTTGGTTTCATTGATATGCTCTACAGTTTTTTTAGATTCTATATTGTTTATTTCTGCTCTGATCTTTATTATTTCTCTTCTGCTGGGCTTGGGGTGTCTTTGCTGTTCTGCTTCTATTTCCTTTAGGTGTGCTGTTAGATTTTGTATTTGGGATTTTTCTTGTTTTTTGAGATAGGCCTGGATTGCAAAAACATCTCATCCTCAGGTTGAAGAAGCAAAGAGGAGTGAGGAAAGATATCGCTCAAAGTCTCTGCAGTAGAGATTGTGACCTGAATGGACTTCTGGAACAAAAACCACTTCTGAAATACATATGATTTCCACTCATTCACACGCAGATCTATCCTACTTTAGGTCTTCAGAGATCCCCACTGTGCCAAGCTCAGGGTCTAGCACTGGCGGGAGCTCCACCCTGGGTTGCGGAAGTAATCCAAGTTACTGCTTGACTATGGTTAGCAGCAGGGTTATCAGCAAATAGCTCTCTTCCAGTCGGTCGGTCTGCCAAAAGCCGAGCCAGGCTTTTCACCGAGAACCCTCTTAGCAAGCTTCCCTGTTTCATTTTTTTGAGGAACCACCATATTGTTTTTCACAGTGGCTATACCATTTTACAATCCCACTAACAGTGTACAAGGGTTCCAGTTTTTCTGCGTCGCCAACATTTGTTATTTTCTGGGTTTTTTTTCTCTTTCTTTTTAAAAAAAATAGTTATTGCCTGTGAGGTGGTATCTCATTGTAGTTTTGATTTGCATTCCTTGATAATTAGTGATACTGAGCAGCTTTTCATCTGCTTATTGGCCATTTTTGGATCTTCTTTGGAGAACTGTCTATTCAAGTCCTTTGTCCATTTTTTAATTGGGTTGTGTTTTTGTTTTGTTGCTGAATTTTTAGTAGTTTTTGTTAGTAGTATTTCTTGATATTTCTGGTTATTAACCCTTTGTCAGGTACATGATTTGCAGATATTTTCCTTTATTATTTTGTTTTCTTTTTTTACTGTGTTGATAGTATCTTTTGATGCACAGTTTTTAAATTTTTCATGGAGTCCAGCTCATCTGTTTTTTGTTGCCTGTGACTTTGGTATCCTATCCAAGAAATCATTGCCAAATCCAATGTTATGTAGCTCTTTCCCTATGTTTTCATCTAAGAATTTTATGGTTTAGGTCTTGCATTTAAGTCTTTGACCCATTTTGAGTTAATTTTTGTATATGCTGTCAGATAAGAGTCCAGTTTCCTGCTTTTGCGTATGTATATCCAGGCTTTTCCTAGCTGAAAAGACTGTCCTTTCCCCATAGAAAGGTTTTGACACCTTTGTCAAAAATCATTTGACCAGGGGCTCCTGGGTGGCTCAGTCAGTTGGGCGTCTGACTCTTGGTTTCAGCTCAGGTCGTGATCTCATGGTTCATGGGTTCAAGCCCCACGTTGGGCCCCACACTGACAGCACAGGGCCTGCTTAGGATTTTCTCTCCCTCTCCCTCTGCCCCTTCCCCACCCCTCTCAAAATAAATACACAAACTTGAAAAAAAATCATTTGACTATATACACAAGAGTTCGTTCCTGGGTTCTGTGTTCTATTTCAGTGTTCTTACTATATTTGTCTTTATGCCAGCACCACATTATTTCAGCTACTATGTTTTTGTAGTAAGTTTTGAAATCAGGAAGTGTGAGTCTGCCAGCTTTGTTGTTCAAGATAGTTTTGGCTCTTCAGGGTCTCTTGAGATTCCCTATACATTTTAGGATGGGATTTTCTGTTTTTGCCAAAAAGAAAAAATGGATTTTTGATACAGATTGCATTGACTCTGTAGATCACTTTGGATAGTATTGACATCTTAACAGTATTGTCTTCCAGTCTGTGAACATGAGATATGTTTTCATTTAATTTATGTCGTCTTGAATTTCTTTCAGCAATGTTTTTGTAGTTTTCATTGTATAAGTCTTAAACTTCTGTAATTAATTCCTAAGTATTTTTTATGCCATTGTAAATGGACTTATTTCTATAATTTCCTTTTTCAGATTGCTCATTGTGTAAAAATGGAACTGATTTTTGCATATTGGCTTTGTATCCTCTACTTTGCTGGATTTACTTATTCTGACAGTTTGCTTACTTTGGGGGTGGAAACTTTGGAGGTTTTTACATATAAGATCGTATCTGTGAGCTGAGATAAATATACTTTTTCCTTTCTGATTTTGATGCCTTTTATTTCTCTTTCTTGCCTAATTGCTCTGGCTAGAACTCCCAGTAGTATGGTGAATGAAAGTGGTAAAAGTCGACATCCTTGCTGTGTTTTTGGTCTTAGAAAAGTTTTCAAGTCTTTCACCATTGAATATAATGTTTGCTGTGGGATTTCCGAATATGGTTTTTAACATGTTAAAGTAGCTTCCTTTTATTCCTAGTTTGTGTTTTTATTATGAAACTTTCATCATTAACTTCTCCTGCATCAATTGAGATGAGCATGTAGGTTTATCCCCCCCTTTATTCTGTTAGTGTGGTGTATTGCACTGATCAATTTTCATATGTTGGACTACCCTTTTATATTCCAGAAATAATCTCACTTGGTCATGGTGTTTAATCCTTCTAATATGGTATTAAATTAATTTTGCTTGTATTTTGTTTAGAGTTTTTGGATCAGTGTTCATAAAGGACATTGGTCTGTAGTTTCCTTGTTAGGTGTCTTTGTCTCACTTTGGTATCAGGCTAATTTTGGCCTCATAGGATGAGTTAGGAAGTGCTTCCTGTCTTTCAGTGTTTTGGAAAATCGTTTGAGAAGGATTGGTGTTAGTTATTTAAATGTTTGGTATAATTCACCAGTGAAGCTGTCAGGTCCAAGGCTTTTCTTTGCTGATAGATTTTTGATTAACTGATTCAATCTTATAGTTTTAAGTGTATTCAGATTTTCTATTTCTTTGTGATTTAGTCTTGGTGGCTCTTGTGTTTCTAGGAATTTGTTCATTTCATCTAGGTTATCCAATATATTAGTGTACAGTTGCTCGTAGTACTCTCATATGATCCTGTTTTTTTACTTTTTGATCAGTTTTAGTAATTTTTTTAATGTTTATTTTATTTTTGTGAGAGAGCAAGCAAGCACAAGTGGGGAAGGGCAGAGAGGGAGACACAGAATCCGAAGCAGGCTCCAAGCTCTGAGCTGTCAACACAGAGCCCAACATGGGGCTTGAACTCAAACTGTGAGATCATGACCTGAACCACAGTTAGATGTTTAACTGACTGAGCCACCCAGGTGCCCCATTTTTTATCCATTGTACTATCACCACTTTCATTTCTGATTTTATCCGTTCTCTATTTTATTTATCTCTGCTCTAATCTTTATGATTTCCTTCTTTCTGATAGCTTTGGATTTATTCTGTTCTTTTTTTGTAGGTCTTTTTTTTTTTTTTTTAATTTTTATTTATTTTGAGAGAGGTATTGAGTGTGCACCAGCATGGGAGGGGCAGAGGGAGAGAGAGAATCCCAAGCAGGCTAACAGTCAGCACAGAGCCTGATGCAGGTCTTGAACTCATGAACCATGAGATTGTGACCTGAGCTGAAATTGAGTCAGACACTTAACTGAGCCACCCAGGTGCCCCTGTAGGTCTTAAAATTGTAAAGTTAGGTTTTTGATGGAGATACTCCTTGTTTTTATGTGTTTATGACTATAAATTTCCCCCTCGACACTACTCTGGCTGTTCCATAAGTCTCCATATGTTGTTTTGTTTACATTTGCCTCTAAGTATTTTCTAATTTTTCTTATGATCTCTTCTTTGATCTGTTAGTTGTTTGAGGGTTGTTTTAACTTCCACAAATTTGAGAATTTTCCAGTTTACTTCTGTTACTGATTTCTAACTTCATCCTGTTGTGGTCAGAGAAGATACTTTGTATATCTTATCATTTAAAATCTATTGAGACTTAATGTGGAGCCTAAATATGGTCTGTCCTATGAAATGTCCAGGTGCACTTGAGAAGAATGTGTATACTATACTGTTTTGGGTAGAATGTTCTGTATTTGTCTGTTAGATCTAGTTGGTTTATTGTGTTCTCTGTTTCCTTACTTATCTTCTGCCTGGTTGTTCTTTCCATTATTGAGTGTGGGGTATTTACATCACCAATTATTATTGCAGAGTTGTTTATTTCTCCTTTCCATTCTGTCAGTTTTTGCTTCATATTTTTTGTGGTCTATTATTAGGTGCATAAGGTGTTTATAATTGTTACGTCTTTTTGCTGTATTAAACCTTTTGTTGATATATAATGTCCTTCTTTGTCTTTGTAACCTTTTTTGATTGAAAGTCTGTCTGATACTAATGTAGTAATCCCTGTTCTCTTTGGTTGCTTTTTGGCATGGAATATCTTTTTCAGTCCTTCCACTTTCATTTTATGTGTGTCTTTGGATGTAAAGTGAGTCTTTTATAGATATGTGTTCTTACATATTCTGCCAGTCTCTGTCTTTTGATTGGAGAATTTGATCCCTTCACATTTAAAGTAATTACTGGTGAGTGATTTCTGTCATCTATAAGGTTTTATAGGTTTTTGACACTTATTTTTGCATTACTGTCTTCTTTTGTATTTAGTTGATTTTTTGTAGTGAAATATTTGAATTCTTTCACATTCCTTTTGTGTATATTGCATAGCTCTTTGTGGTTGCCATGGGGATTACATTTACCATCCTAAAGTTATAACACTCTAATTTGAATTTCTATCAGTTTAACTTCTATAATACACAAAACCTCAGTTCCTTTACAGCTCCATCTCTACCCCTTTTGGTTGCTGACATCACATAATCACTTCTTTATACATAGTGTGCCCAAAAATATATATTAATAATTCCTTTAAATGCATTCATCTCTTAAATTATGTAGAAAACAACATGTGTAGTTACAAATGAAAGTTAGAATAATATAAGCTTCTAGACTAATCGTTTTTAGAAAATATATTAGTCTCTTTAGTCGTGTAGAGAAGAAAAAGTAGTTCTAGATTGTTGCTGCAGTAATACTAGCTCTTATGATAGCTCATGTATTTACCTTTTTTGAGATCTGTATTTCTTCATACAGCTTTGAGTTACTGTCTAGTGTCCTTTTATTTCACCCTGCACAACTCCCTTGAGCATTTCTTGGAGGGCAGGTCTAATGGTAACAAACTTCTTTAGCTTTTGTTTATCTGGAAATGTCTTATTTTCTCCCTTCCTCTTGAAAAGGACAGTTTTGTTGGGTGTAGCAATTCTTGGTTGACACTTTTTCTTTTAGCACTTTGAATAGATTAGCCCACTGATTTCTGACTCCCAGCATTTCTCATGAAAAATCTTCTATCTTATTGAGGTTCCTTTGTATGTGACAAGTCACTTCCCTCTCCTTTTAAGATTGTCTCTTTATCTTTGGCTTTTGAAAATTTGATTATAATATGTCCCTTGACACGTGGGTCTCTTGACTTGATCTTACTTAGAGTTTGTTGAACTTCTTGGATGTTTTCATTCCTATCTTACCAAATTTGGGTTGTTTTCAGCCATTATATTTTCAAACATTTTCTCTACTCCCCCCAACCCCCACTTCTTCTGGAACTCCCACAATGCAGACTTGGTCTGTTTGATAGTGTCCCACAGGTCCTTAGGCTCTGTTTGTTTTGTTTTTTTAATTTTTTTCAAATTTTTTTCTTTGGTTACTTAAGCCTAGATAATTTTCATTGTCTTATCTTCAAGTTTGCTGATTCTTTCTTCTGACTGCTCAAATTTATCTTTGAATTCTGTAGTGAATTTTTCATTTCGGTTCTAGAATTTTATTTCTTTTGAGGTTTTCTATCTCTTTATTGGTATTTTCAGTTTGTTCATACATTCTTTTTTTTAAAGTTTTTTTAAGTTTATATATTGGGGGCGGGCAGAGAGAGAGAGAGAGAGAATGAATCTCAAGCAGGCTCCACGCTGACAGTGGGCCCAAAGCAGGGCTCAAACCCACCCACAAACTGTGAGATCATGACTTGAACCGAAATCAAGAGTCAGATCCCTAACTGAATGAGCCACCCGTGCACCCGTGACTTTTTTTCATCTTCCTTTAGTCTTTGAGCATCTTTAAGACAGTTGTTTTAAAGTCTTTGTGTAGTAGGTCTGTCATCAGATCTTTTTCAAGGGCAAGTTTTACTGATTTATTCTTACTTTGGGGCATACTATTTTGTTTATTTGTATGCCTTGTGATTTTTTTTTGTTGTTGAAAACTAGACACTTGAATCTAATAGTATGGTACTTATGGAAACCAGATTATTTCCTTTCCCCGGGGTTTGCTGTTTTTAAATATTGTTTTTGCCTATTGTTTTTGTTTTCTTGGTTGTTGCAAGGTGTCCTTGTGCTAAGGTTTTCCCTAAAGTCTTCTCAGGTCTTCTCTGAGCCTGTGCTTTTTCTCTTGGTGTCGGTGGTCACTTTCTAATTTTCCCAGTATACGTAGTTGTTTTTCACTGTCCTAGTTTTTAATGTCTGTCTCTCAAAAAGGTAAAAAGAGGAAAATGAAAGAGGGAGGAAAAGGGGCAGTAGCCCCCTTTAAAGCCCCAGGAAATCAGTTTGTGTTAGGTGAGGAGCTTGCAGCATTGGTAGAAGGTATGACATGACCACCCTCCTTTTTGTCTGTATCTCTGTGATCAGATTACAGATCCCTAGTATTTGGAGAATAGTGTCCTTTTTTCCCACCCTGGCTCCTGCCAGCTGTATAAGTTCGAGGAACACAGGAACAGCTGCCTGCAATGGGGTAGGGAGGAGGGATAAGTTCAGAAACTTCGGCTTTTT
Organism: Acinonyx jubatus; assembly: GCF_027475565.1. Classification (NCBI taxonomy): domain Eukaryota; kingdom Metazoa; phylum Chordata; class Mammalia; order Carnivora; family Felidae; genus Acinonyx; species Acinonyx jubatus. The sequence continues at coordinate 32,475,751 of NC_069381.1, read as the reverse complement.
GTTTAATGTGGGTGTCCATTTATTCCTGTGATCCTTGTTTATTCCCATCATTCTTCTGTAATTGTCACCTTGCTCTCCCTTTAAGAATTACTAAGCCAAGAAAGAGAAATGAAAAAAATATAAAAACAGAATTAATCTCCATAAAAATCAGTTGTCTTTCGATTGTGACTTGAATTTTTAAGGATGAGTAGAAAGAGAGCTAAGATTTTACAAGACAGAGGCTGAGAAGTCACTGATAAATGAGTGACCATATTACTCAAAGTGGCATAGTCCCTCCACCCTGGTGCAGTGTTTAGAAATTGCACCAGCCACTCATGTAAAGCCTCATCAGCACTTGGGGGCAGGATTTTTCCTCTAAGAATATACTATAGCTGCAGCTTAGTGTAACTTTTCTCCTTTCTTTTCTTCCTAAATCTTCAGTATGGGAAATTGGCCAAAGAGTTTAGTTCTGACTGTAAACTTTGCTATAAAAAGTCATGTTATCTTGGGAAGCAGTGGCTGGAAGTCAGAGGTCTGGGTTCTGTTCCTGGTTCTGTCTTATTTTTCCTCTGGTCTTAGGTCCTCATTTGCATGAACAGAGGTAGGCCTGAATTAGACTGTTTCAGAGGCTGTTTTAAGCATGGACAGTCTGACATTCCAGTGACAGGTAAAAACTTGTGAGCAGCCAAATACAGTGTTCCTGCCATGAGTATCGTTTTAGTTTCCTCTGGGAAAATGGTTGCTGTTTTCTAGTTTGATTACAGCAGTGGTAGAATGCAGTTGTAATTTGTGTGACACAATAGAATACCTAAGGGAGAAATAGCCTGTCCAGAATTCCAGATGGTCCATACAATGTGAGCCAGTGTTATGGTTCTTTTTCCCCAGGAGTAATTGGTGGTGGGCTTATGATGTTTGCTTCCCTCTCTTCCTACTTTGCATTAGGATGCAATGTAATTGACATTTTAGAGCTGTTACACTTAATGGCTCCTGTCAACAAAAATATATTAAGAACCTTCTGAAATGCCATTCAAATGAGATTTCTGTTTCCCTTCTCCACACTTCTGAATAATACATATTTGATCACCTTTACTTGGTATAACTCTGTTAAACTTGTGCAGATCTTTCCTGTCATTTTGTGCCCCCATTCACTTTGTTAATCAGCTAGGGCACTTACAGATAGGTCTGCTTTGAAAGTGAGAAAATCAGGGACATAGGGACAGTGGTTACTAGAAAGAGCCTGTGATTTAGGAGAACTGGATTGTAGCCCTACCCTTGTCAAACTGATATTCTTTGGGCAAGTCTGCTTAGTCTCTGTGAGCCTCGGTTGCCTCAGCCATAAAATGGGGATAATCCCTGTCTTGCCCTCATTTTGGACTTAATGGGAGGCTCAGATGGTAATAGATATGAAAATGCTTTTGAACTGTTATGAAGTATATAACAACAACAATAGAGACATATAACTTGCCTTCACGCCTCCAGACAGTAAGAGGCAGAGCTGGAATTAGCATCGTGTACTCACATCCAGCCTGGCACCATGTTCGAGAAGCCAGCACCACCTTTTGGTAGTTTTAGCATCTGAAAGGAGTAATTTTTCTTTCTCTTTTCCTCCTTGCCTTACCTGCTTAATTTAGTTTTAGGTAACAATTGTATTAAGATTTTAATGTTTAACTTGTTTATTTATGGCAATATGTTTTCCTTCTTTCTGTTTTTCAATCTGATTAGGAAATTTGTACATAGACTCCAGGCAAAATCTCCCTCCTTCAGTGATGCCGCCCCCTGGTTACCCTCACATCCCACAGGCACTTAGCACTCCAGGAACGACTATTGCAGGTAATTTGGGCTGTGTTTTGCATTTGGTACTCAGAGGGTAATATGGAAAAGCTTTAGCTGTCTCAGCAGCGAACAAGGCCATTGAGGAGGGAGTAAACTCCTTGGTGAGGGAGGATGGGGTGTGGGGTGCACAGTTACTTGGCTTCAGTGCTGAGGAAGGGGATTCAAGTGCCATTTGCTCTTTAGGCCATTTGACCTGAAGTCTCTTCAATGCTATGATTCTAATTGTTGTCCTGCCTCTCTAATGAGGTCCAGGGCATAGAGCTTGTCCTGGGGTCTTAGGAATCTTTGAGGCTTTTTGACTTCGATGGGACTTGAGCAGGCTTCAAGAACTTGCTTTGATTAGCTCCTACGTATTCTGTTCCATTCATTCTGCTGAAGTCCCCCCCACCTCTAGTTTCTAAGGAAGCCTCTTACAGAAGAGGTAAGTTGCAGGAGTCACTGGTTCATAAGCTTTCCCCCCTAGGTTCCTGAATACAGGATAAGTTACATTTACCAGGGCAGCAAAGGCAGGCACATGGTTAGAGGTGGAAGGGAGCTTAAGGACTATCTAGACGAGGAAATGGAGGCTCAGAAGTTGAGATAACTTGCTCAGAGCCCCCAGTTTGGCTAAGTTGCCAAACCAAGACTCAAGCCTTGATATCTCGATTTAGAGTTCGTTGTTTTTCTCGTGTACCACACTGCCCCCTCCACTTAGGCTGCTCGAGGAGCAGAATGGTGATGTGCAGATAGGAACTCAAAACCCCCAAAGAACTGTGTGTCAGGTAATAGTGAAGGAGGAGTTGGGGGCCAAGTGACCTGTTCTTTGGTGAACAGGAAAGAATAAGTGTTATCTGTCCTCAGCACTCACCAGGAACTTGAAAGTGGCAAGATAGGGTAGTTAAGACTCTGGCACTGGATTTGCAGGGTTTGCATTCTGGTGCTTTGCCACTTGATAGCTGCCTAACCTTACTATTTCCACTTCCTTCTCTGTTAAAGAGAGCTCACAACACTACCTAACTCCTAGGGTTGTTAAGAGAATTGAATGAAGATTATAGGCAAATCACTTAAATTAGTGCTTGGCACATAGTTAAGATATTTATAAGTTAAAAAATAAATATAGGCATTTCTGCTGTACTGTGATGTATTGAAAACCTTAGCATTTTGTAAAACGGTACATTAAAAAGCAGGGCTTTGCTTATAAGAAAAATGAGATCAGCAGCAGACTACTTGAAACTTTGTAATCAGGTCAAGCAAGCCAAACAAAAACTGTAATCATCCAGTAAAAAAATCTGCATGAAAAGGATATGTTTAATTCCTGATAAAAGAATGAATTCTGCAAGTAAACAGAGATTATTACTTTTAAAAAAAAAGTCTGGTTTGGAAAGGGGTTTGTCAAAGCCATGGTGACAAGGGCAGAACGCACCAAAATTGCAGAGCACCAGCTCTTGCACACGGCCACACAGATCTAAGAAGAGGAACGTGGAGAGCGGGCGCCCTGTCCTGCACTCAGGGCCTCCGGCACTCAGCCATGCTGATATCCTCTGTGTTTACCGCTGTTACTTGGTGGCACAAAAGTTAACTTGCTGGTGGGAATTCATGATGACCCAGTGTGACCTCACTGGTACACTGACATCATTCTCCTTTTCCCATTCTCATGGGAGCCAATTCATGTTGCTGAAACACAGATTGATGCAGGACAGACTAAGAGAAAGGGTTGTGCCCACACTTGGGCACTCTAGCATTCTTTTTATGCCCTCCTTGCTACCTCCTGGTTTAATCCAACAGGTGTGGGTTTTGGAGCCAAGTGAATGGAGTTCAAATCACTTCCTTTTACTAGTTGGATGACCTTGGGTAACTTGCTCATTCTGTTAAACCCAGGCCTTGGTATTTATAAAATGAGGATCATAAGAGCCACCTTGGTGAAGGCTCTTACGTAGATTAGAGTGATAATGTGCACTGAGTGCCTGGCACATAGTAAGTACTCAATCAGTGTTCATTTATTTCTTTCTTCTCTACCCAAGTCACTGCTGACATTGCCTCCTTCCTTCTAGGCCATCACGGAGCCATGAACCAGCAGCACATGATGCCTTCCCAAGCCTTCCAGATGCGGCGCTCTCTGCCTCCAGATGACATCCAGGATGACTTTGATTGGGATTCAATTGTGTAGAGCTTGTTTCTGCAAAGGCACCAGACCCCAGCGTCACCTTTCTGTGCAGTGAAGGGAAAGGTTTCAGAGAATCCAGTCGAGAAAACAAAGTTGCTAATCACTTTACCGATGTTATCAAAATTTCTTTTGAAGACAATCAAAAAGATTTTAGCTGGATAAATTACTGCTTTTATCTGACCCAAACAAGTACTACATGTTTGTCTCCCTGCCAGCTGCCCTATGTAGCTCCTAACTGTTGTGTGATTTGAACGGCTTTTGCATATTTGTGTCAGTTCGATGTTGACCACAAGTGCCAGACTGATTTTTCAGACAGAGCCTATTTTGCTGCAAGCAGTTTATAGATACATATGTGTAAATATATGTACAAAAATTACTGAAAGGCTTCAGTTTTTCTAATTGGATTATTACGTCTTGGAAAGAAAGTTAACTGTGAGTTTTTATTCCTCGTTAGGCTATTTTCTGCAGGATGCTTTTAACTGATGTAGGCAACTGAAAGGAAATGGATTTTTTCAAAGCCCAGTTCCCCTCATTTAATCTGCTTTTCAGAAACATGGGCATTGAGTTCTACTCAGTAAGGACCCAGAGTTTGATGCTTTCCAAACAGTCCACAGGGGCATGTTGTTCCTGAGCAGCATAAAGAACTGACCAAATTTGTTCTGATGCTTGGGGGGATTATAGAGTTTATGTTGTACCTTTTCCATGTCTGTTTCCCTAAATCTGCATTATAACAGTTCTAAAATTTCTTTGATCGATTAGCAGCTGGGCATATTGCTCAGCTCTTTAACAAAATCATTGCCTCCATATTCACTCTTGTATTTATTATTCAGAAGTGTTATTTTAATATTTATTGCTACCTTCTGTGAATGCTCAGCTCCTATTGGGTTCAGTAAGGAGAAGTGCGGTGTCTGAAAGCACAGAATTGTTTTTCTTAAGAGTTTACAGACAAGACAATCAGAAAGATTGTGTCATTCTCTTTGTCGGCACATGTCTCTGTCTTAGCATTCCTGCTGATTGAGACTTACTAGCTAAATAGAATTTTTCTGGAATTTGAATCAGAGTTCATTTGGGCAGTAGAACAGCAGGGCACTGTTTATAAAGCAGGTTTCCTCACTCATTCTCTTTCCACTTAGGAAGCACTGAAAGGAGGGTAGAGCCACACATAGATTTTATTTGCCTCAGTCTTCAGTGCAGATGTCATTAAGTGGTTTGCTGTTTCTGTTGTCCTTTGTGTCTGTGTATGCATGACATTTGGTTACTTTCCTTGAAATGCAGCCTGCCTCTTTGAGGTTTTTATTAGTTGTTTTTTTTGTTTTGTTTTGTTTCATATCATATCATAGTTACTTTGCATGGATTGATTGTCTTAGTTTTATAATAAAAGTAACAGAAATTAGATTTTTTTTTTAATGAATAGATTTTTAATTGGTTCTTTAGACCATAAAAAGGTGGAATTTCTTTCAGTTATGATGGGGGAATGATCTGTTCCATCAAATCAAGGGGTAATCACTGCTCACTGGTTGCTTTTCAGCATCTCTAGTCTCTACAGTCATGCTTACTAAATCACTCCAGTTAGCCTTAGTGATTTTGTGGTTGAGTGTCCTCTGCTGGAACTAGACAGACATCTTTGTTTCTGTATGTGTGTATGTGAGAGTGTTTGTCACTGTGTGTGGCTATTTTGTTTTAGTGGAGTGTTGCCTTTAATGAATCACTGGGAGGCCAGCCACGGTAAAAGGCTGATGAGGTTGGGGAGAAAGGAAGGGCTTTTATGTTCCTGTTGTTTGGACCTTGCTTGGCATGAAAAATGAAGCTCGGTTCCAGCCCCTTGGCTCGGTGAAAATCGGAGGATTCTGGCAAGGCAGCCAACAGGCCCCTCTTATGTGGATCGGAGGCAAGATGAGATAGCAGCCTGCAGAGCAAACACTTGGAAAAATGGGGGTGATTTTCAATAGTCTGCTCAAGTCACTGTTTTCTAGATACCACAAAAGCTGTTTTGAAACTTTAAATTGCTTGGGTAGCAATGTGCACTTTAAACAATTTGGGTATTGGAATGCAGTCTTACATTGAATGATTTGAGTAGAAACCACTGATGAAGATTTTACAAATTGTGTGAAGCTGATTTCCCATTTGGCAATCATTTACTGATTTGCAGTGATCAATATTTTTATGAGAATTTAAACCTAACCACACATGTCCCTGGAGGCAGAGCCTCCACTTGGACCCATCCCACCCTTGTGACTCAGGTGGCCCGGGAGCCCAGGACAGGCCTTCGTGGGGGGCGCCAGACAGCCGGAGTTACCTGGTGAGGTGCAGCGCATCCCCTCTGGCGGCTGTTTCTGTTGCTAGTTGTCAGTGCAGAACAAGCTCTGTCTTGGGTTTAAATTGACCGAAGACTCTTGGGGAAAAGAATAATAAATGCATATGATCAGATGGGGGCACTCTGTCCAGGAGAATAATCCGACTGGCATTTGTGGCAGTTTTTGAAATGTAAACGTATTCATGTGTGTTCTTGTAAATACATGTCTCTCAGATGTCCTTTGAAGTGGGAGGGAATCAATCCGGGGATTATTTCAAATGGAATAGAGTATTTTGATATTGTTCATTCAGAGGGTGATGTGTACATATCTATATTGTATATATGTGATGAAAATGCATTGGCTTTTTGTGCAAACACAATCTGCTCTCTGTACTGCTGTTGGACAGTCAGTGTTTTAATGTTTCTACAGTTTTGCTATTGCACGATTTCATATTTTGCCTCTATGATGAACGGCGCCCATTCTTTGTAACTGTTTAGTGCTGTAAAGAAATATCCCAAGTGTCATTAGGATTGTTGCTGCCAGACTGATATGCATGAATGGCACTTAAAATAAATATATTATGTTAACTCTATTTACAACACCAGTTGGCCTGTGTCATTTGCTACAGTTGAGGGAACAAGATTGGAGCCAGTCCTGATGCAGAAACTTGCAGTCAGTGCTTGTGGTCTTGGAGATTGTATGTCCCATTTGCTGCTGCCTTTAGGAATATCTCACTAGCTCTAAGAAGAACTTCCTTAATTTCTCTGAGCCTCGTTTTCCTCATTTGCAGTGCTTCTAAAATGAGAATAATAATACCTGTCTCCTAGAGTTGTAGTGGGATTAAATAAATCAATGCATTTATACATTTAGAACAGTATCAGAACACAAAAAAGTACTCAGCGTGTGCCAGGTGCGATGCTAAGTAGATACCGTTATTCTCATGGTATGGGTACAATGGCTCCCCCAGATCCTTTGTTGGAAGTGACAGAGCTGAGTTTGAATCTGGGTCATTTGAATCCAATGTCGTGTTCTTTTACACCATCCTCCATTACTTCCAGGAAATTCCCCTACCTTCCCCCTATCTTTGGCCCCTGTTCTTGCCCCCGTGCGGCCTTCTCAGAGAGCTACTTCTAAAGGTGAAAGTGGCGCTTCTTAAAGTTTGCCAAACAGACACCAGCTCAAGCCTTTCCATGAGAAAGCCACAACCCCTGCCTTTAGCGAGTGCAGACTTCTCCGGGACAGGTGCGGACAGCAGCTGGGGGGAGCAGCCTTGGCACAGCAAAGTTCTGCTGGTGAGGAGGTGGGTCATGCTGAGGGCTGAGGCAATGGTTTAGGAAGGCCTCAGGCTGGCATGGGCTGTTTCATTTGAGTCTTAAAAGGGCCCTGGACAGACAGGAGAAGGTTTTTCCATTTATACTACTGGGCCAGGCACGAAAGCTAGACCAGCAGAGGGCTGGAGTTTGAAGCGGGAGTAGTTGTGGCTTGTCGGGGAAGAACCAAGCACAGTGATCCTAGGAGGTAAGTGATGGTGGCCCAGCTTGACTGACATGACAGGTGCAGAGGCTAAGCACTGGGCAGGGAGCAACATGGATGGAAGTGGACTTGAAGTTGCAGTCTGCCTCCCTCAGGAAAGGTAGGGCTTCCTGCCCAGGGCCTCTTGCTACTTCTAACTTAACTGTACATCACTGCTAGGAAAAGCTACTTATTGCAACTTTACAGTTGGGGAAACTGAGGCTCAGAAAGGTTAACTTACCTGAGTTCTCCCAGCCAATGGATCTGGGATAATTCAGTCTGGGACTGACTCTAAAGCTCATTTCTTTTTGCCTTCCGCAAGGGAATTTTCCCAAAGCCAGAGATAACGCCTGCCCACCAGTGTATAGGTGTCCCTTGGAGAGGTAGAGGTAACATTAGAGGTACCTCTACCCCGTTAGAGGTAAATGTTGGTCATCAGCAGGGCCTCTGAAGGACTGTAGTTGGGGCATGGTTAAGTCTGGCCACTTTGTGCTGATTCAGGTGCAGCTGAATTTGGGCTAATCAAATGAAAAAAGTAAACAAGATCATTAAGATGCAGGTTTAACTCTTGAGCTTTTGACATGTTCCAGTGTGCAAAGGGCTGCTGTTTACAGATGCGCCCTTACCAGTTGGATAAAGCAGTCCTGCAAAAGCCACAGTAGCATCGGTTAGCATTCATATGAGGGTCCAGTGTAAACGCCCTAGGATCACAGAACTGTCTTAAAGGCTTCAAGCTAGAAGGGGCCTTTGAAGTCTAGTGATGACCTAGTGAGCAAGGGAAGTGACTTGCTCGAAGTCACAGATCTAGAGGATTTGGGGAAGGGCAGGAGTGGAGAACGTCATTTACTTGGCAGGCATTTAAAACTCCTACATAGATCTTATTTGATCTACGCAAGAACCTGATGCTGTAGTATGTTACTCCCCGTTTCACAGCAGAGAAGCAGGCACAGTGCAGCTACATCCTGAATGCCTTCCATCAAAGCTCTCCTAATTCAGCTCAGCCAAAAAGGGAGGATGGAAATACCGAAGATCCACCTGCGATGAACATGTGCCCCTCTGTGAGTGCGAGGTGGAAAATCTGAACCTGAGACCGTAAGTGGTAGCTGCGTCCATGTACCTGTCTGTGTGAGCATCTGTCTCGTCGCCGAGCGTGATTCTGGCGGGTTAAGATACACCTGTTCTGTGCAGTATTGCTTTTGGATGCAAGCCAGCTACTTCAAAGACCTACTGTAACCAAGAGTAGAAAAACTGGCGTTATTGGCCTTACTGAGACATGGTCTCTTTATCCCCAACATGGTGCCTTCCTAAAGGATTTTCAAGAGTGGCTTTGAACTTCACCTCCCTGTGTCTCCCCCTCCATTTATGATGTGTGACTAGTCAACATGTGCCAAGCACAGACCTGGGAGGTGGCTGCAGCAGAGCCAGAACTCAGCCCCGAGTCAGGGCTGTCTCCAACCTCCAAATCTCAAGCAGTGCCCCTAAGTAACGCTGACCCCAGAAGTACAGAATAGGACGGCTACTGTTTATTGTTACTTAATATTACTTATCCCAAGCGCTTGATGTAGAGTGTATTTACTGTTCAAAACAGCTACTATTATTATCAACCTCATTTTTGCAAACGCAGAATCTGAGCTATAAAGAGATCAAGTCACTGGCCCAGTGTCATCCAGCTCGTAAGTTAGTAGATGTAATAATAGCAGCGACAGCCGGAGAGCTGCCATTTCAGACCTAGGCTGCCCAGCCCTGCTGTTCTGCCCTCTTCATCACAACGTGCCCTTGATTCCTGTTCCCAGGGCTAGCCCGCCAAAGCGTCCGGGCCTCCAAGCAGCGAGGCTGCAGTGAGCACCAGAGGCCACCAGAGGGCAGAGGGCTGCGGCTGTGTGCCTTTCCCACTGGGGCTGTGCTCCCTTTCTCCACAGCCCCCAGGGCTGGCTGCTGCCTGGGTAGGGAGCCCAGTCACCGGCCCTCGGATCTTCTCCCGATTCAGAGCTTGCCGGACGGAGCCAGGAGCCCGCCTAGTTCTCATCAGTAAACATCCTGCTGGGGCCTACTCCAGAGCTGCCTCTGAGCCTGCTGCCCTGTCCCAGCCCTTCTGCTGTCTGCTGTCCCCCTACTCTGACTGAAGGCAGGGTGGGAAAGCTCACCGCACCTTCACCCCCAAACTCTGACTGTCCTGAGTTTCTGCCTTTCTCGGACCGACTGATGCTGGGGGCTGGTGTTGTTCAGGCAGTTATGGAGAGAGGGCTGTGGCCCTCCCAGCCCTGCTTCAGCCTAAGCAGGTTCTGGTGTCCCCACACACTCACACTCTCCCGTGGCCGTCACAAACATTGTGATTACTGCCACCATTTGCCAGGCCCTCTGCCCAGTGCTTGACAGCCACTATCTGAGTTAACACTCCCAACTGCTTTGGAGGTCGGGGTCATCATCTCCCTTTTCCTGCTGGTCCCTGCTGTTGAGAGAGGTGAAGTCATTTGCCCAAGGTCACAGCCGGTGAGAGAGGCAGGCAAGAGATCAGGAAGCCAGCTCTGCCTCCCTCCAGTCTGCTCTTCCCACTGAGGCACGCTGCCTCTTCCACAGCACTGTCCAGGTGCTCTTGACTTCCCTCCCCGCAAAAGTCACCACACCCCACCCCACCCCACCCACCTCGGTGCAGGGTCTGAGCTGACGTCATCGCGGGTGAATGATGCCCCTCTCTCAATGCAGGCCCCAAAAGGTCAAAGAGGCAACATCCTCCATGTCCCAGAGGACGCTTCCCTGGAAGAGAGCTGGGTTCCCAGGCACTGTCAGGGTTGAGGACTGGGAGTCCCATACAAAAGAATTCGTCCCCTTTTGTCATCTTGGCCCTGGCCTTGGCCCCGTTGCCACTCCTCCCTCCTGAGCTGGATCCCAGATCTAGCTGTATCTGCTCCTGTCCCCAGGCAGCACCCCCCCTGCCCCACCCAAAGCTTCCCAGAAGCTGGTCCATCCTGAGCTGCTGGCCTGTGGCTGAGCATGTTCCCTGCAGGCCCCAAAGCCCAGAAAAATACAAGAGGCTACGGTAAGAACACAGACTCTGCAGTCAGAAGAAGCTGGAGCTCCATTTGGGCAAGACACTGTCCTCTCTGAGCCTCGGTTTCCTTATCTATTAAATGGAGATGAAATGCCTTATCTCAAAGCGTTGATGAGACAGTCCAGGAGAAGCCCGACGGAAGGAAGACGGAAGGCAGCCGGCCCGGCCCCGGCCCCGGCCCATCTCAGTCCGGAGCACTGCCCTGCCCTGTCTGCCGCCGCCTTCTTTGTCTTCCATGCGCAGCCTGTCGCTGCGCCGTCCAGACCAGTCGACTCTCCTGCACGCCATCCTCGCCCTCCCGGAGCAGGGACGGGTGGCATGCATCCCTTGGCTGCTGGACTGGTGCAACACCCCAGGTACCAGCGTAGTCTTTTGAAATCGCTGCTCTTCTCGTGATCTTCCCCTGCTCTGAGCCCTCCCCGACTTGTCATCGTCTCGAGGTGAAGGGCAAAATGCCTCAGCCCGGTATTTAGAGCTTCCCTCCCTGGCTGTTGCCCACAGCACCTCTTGACACATTCTTGGCTTCAGCCCTGTCCACTGCCCCCTTCCTCTCTGTGCTTCCTGCCCTTTGCCCCACGGCTCCCATCTCTGGGGCCTCAAATCTGCCCAGTGACCAAGGCCCAGTTCAAACGCCACCTGGTCGGGCAAGCATTCTCAGACCTGGCCCCAGGGGATCTTCTCTGGTGGCTCTCCGTCTGCTTCCCGCAGAGCCCTGGGGAGGCTGTGCTCCTGTGCTCGTGTCCTGCCCTCCCTCAAGCCTGTGGCCTCCTGGGCATGTGGCGGGAGCTCCAGCTGTGTCCCTTTCCTTCCCGACAGTCTTCGGGGAGGTAGGGCGTCTCGGTGGCCAATGCCGAGAGCAGACTGGGGGCTGGGGGGTGAGGAGGCAGCTGCCAGTTAATGGGGCTCAGACACTGCCACCTCCTGGTCAGGCCACAGGGATGTGAGATGACAACCAGACACACCCTCTGTCCACTCCCCCCCTGCCCCCTGGAGCATCAGTGAAAGAGCCTGCCTACCCCAGGGCCTGGGGGAGAGGAGGGACCCCTCCAGCCCAGCCTGGACTTGGATCAAGCCAATAGGCTTCAGATGCCAACTCAGCAGGCATTTCCTGTGTAACACTGGGCACTCTCTTCCGACAGCCTCTGTTTCCTCTTCTGTAAAATGGGCATCATTGACCTACTTCCTGGAGTCTGACTCAGCAGCTGCTCCTTTCCTCTTCCCCTTCTTTAAAGATGGGAGCCTGGGGCCAGGAAGATAGTGCCGGAGGTATGGACTGAGTAGATGTTGAATCCTTTCTTTGGAATTGGTGAGAACTGACTTCTTTTCTGGAACTTTTCAGCTTTATGACCGTAGCTGTGGCCAAGCCCATATGGCAATGAATCCGAAAAGTTGTGCCTTCCTCTAGGCCTAGGTAGCCACGTGCTCGTGTCTGCACTTTATCCTCTTTGCTGGCTGGGTGCCCTGAGCAGTGCACTACCAGTACAACTGTACATGGCCCCTGTGTATGCACCCTTGGGAAAGCCATGGTTTCTTAACCTCTCAGCCTTTTTTTTTTCCTTCTTCAAAGAGAGGAATGCCTTTTTCTTTTTCTTTTTTAAAGTTTTATTTAGTTTTGAGAGACAGAGCGTGAGCGGGGGAGAGGCAGAGACACAAAATCTGAAGCAGGCTCCAGGCTCTGAGCTGACAGCACAGAGCCCGATGCGGGGCTCGAACTCACAAACCGCGAGATCATGACCTGGGCCGGAGTCGGATGCTTAACCAACTGAGCCACCTGGGCAACCCAGCCTCTCTAGGTTTCTGGGCTTTAGTGTACTCATCTATAAAGTGGGGTCCTACGGTTATTTCTTCCAGGGCTCCTGGGTGGCTCGGTTGGTTTAGTGTCTGGCTCTTGATTTCGGCTCAGGTCATGGTTCCGGGGGCATGGGATCGAGCCCTGCCTCAGGCTCCACGCTGAAGCAGGGAGCCTGCCTGAGGTTCTTTCTCTCTCTCCTTCTGCCCCTCTCCCCACTCTCTCTCTCTCAAATAAAAAAAATTTTTTAAATATTATTTCTTACATATTCCCAGAAGTGTTAAGAAGTTCACATACACTGCAAGTCTTTCTCTTAGAGGAACCAGAACCTGTTACACCCTCCAGCACATGTTTACAACCAGACGGGGAGCCTGTGAAATGTGAGCCACGCCCTCTTCAAGGTCACACATATCAGAGACTCCTGCCTGGGCTCTGGTCCGGGCCTTTCCTGCTGGAGTCAGCGGGGGGGCCTCTGGCCCTGGCGGACCGGGCCTCGGCGGACCCAACTTTGATGTGCACGCTGGAACCAGGCTGAGTTAACCTCTGGGCAGAAAGGAGTAGCACCAGGCATCCTCTCAGGCAGCTGCTGGTGGGGGTGAGGGGTGGCTGGCTTCCACACCTGTAGAGCACTTAGTCCATAATGGGTGTCTGACAAATATCCATCCACGGCTATTGCAAAAACCACTACCTTCCCGATCCCCTAAGGGCTCAGCGGCCCCACTAGATGCCAGGCCTTGTGTGAGCCCTGGGGTCACAACAAAGCACGACACAGGCTCTGCTTCCAGGAGCTCACCGGAGAGTGGGCAGGACAGACAGGTTGGCAGGTTTTACAGTGGGAAAGGGTAGGTAGGAGGTTGGTGGAGCCCAGAGGAGGTAGAGATGGTCTTAAGCCAGCCTTACTGGAGCTGGGCGTCAGGGAGGAAAGTTTCCTGGACAATCCGAAATTCGCAATGGAGTTCTTGTCTCCACTTTTTGGATGTAGAAACCGAGTCTGGGAAAGGCCACACAGCTGTTCACTGATGGGGCTGGGACTCTAGGCCAGGGCTGCCTAGCTTCAAAGCGGGAGCTTTGTCACCGACAGCAGGTCTGGGCCCTGCCTCCCAGTTCATTCTTTGGGGCGCTTTTGGGATTCTGGTTGAAGGGTGAGCAGGGGTTGATCATGAGGGGCCTTGAATGCCAGGCCAGGGAGTCTGGGCTTTCTTCTGAAGGTCTGGGGCAGCCACGGATGGGTTTTCGGGTAGGGCAGCAGGTAGAGGCAGAGTGGCCTGGAAGACTACAGAGGAGCAGGAGTTTGCCAAAAGAGGTGGCCTCGGATGTGGAAACCACAACAACCCCAGCCTCCCCTGCTGCCCATAAGGAACGAAGAGGGGTGTTGGGTGTCCTGGGGACCAATGCCTCAGGACTCAGGTGTGGGCCCGGGGTTCCAGAAGGGCCCCAAGATCCAGCCCCCGGCAGGGAGGGGGCCCGAACTCACACCTGGGCCGGGGCTGGGCTGGGAGGGTACGGGAAGGGGAGCAGCTTCCCATTTCCCAGGGCAGACATCAGAGGTGGAGTTAGGTAGGGCAGGGCCCAAAGTCCTGAGGGCAGGGAGCTATTTCCTCTTTCCCACCGTGTGAACTGTGTTAACTACGTCACTCCTGCAGCCCCCACCCACTCCAGTCCCACCTGGCACCAGATAGGCCCTGGCTAGGGGGCTGTGGGACAAAGAGGCTCTAAGAACCAAAGCCCCTCAGTCCCTCTGTTCCTCAGGAGGGGAAAGACAAAAAAAAACAAAGCAAGCCAGAAACGGGGCTCTCCCAGCACACAGCAGCCCCACCCAAGCCTCATCCTTAAACTATATTTCAGTTTCCTTGAGTCCCCCACTGACCCAACCCTGATCCCAAACCCAGTTCTAACCAGCATCCACATCATTGGCAATCCTGACATCAACCCAATCTCAGACGCACCCCAATTCTAAACCTCACCCTGAAGTCCCGCCCCACCCTCTGCTCCCTCTAACCTTGGCTCCTGACTTGAACTCCTACACTAACTGCTCGTCTGCCTTGCCGCAGCTTAGCCCCGACCCCAGCCCAGAACCTCAGGCTGACCCTAAGCAGCTTTCCCCTTACCCCAGCTGTACCCTGGATCTGTACCTGGTGTTCACCTCCATCCCAATCACAGCAGACTCTACCCTTACGCAAACGTCTAGCCTCACCTTCAACCTGGACTCCATCCATAACCCTACCAGACCTTATCCCATCTCTGACCCTCCCCGGGGGTGCGCTCCCACCCAGCGCTCAGCTAGCAGAGGCCGCCACGTGGCTGGACTTGTGCAGACCTTGGGGTGCACACACATACACACGCCCCTCAGCATGCACAGACATGCACGAACTCCAACGTGCCCCTCCCTCGGCTGGGCTCCTCCAGCTCCTTCTTCAATACCTACTCTCTCCACCGAACGGTTCCTGCCCCTCTCCCAGCTTTCCTGGCTTCTAGCCTGGTTTGTTTGTACCTTAGAACCACGGAGCTCCCAGGGCTTTCCTTCTTCTGTGTCCTGGAGACCTGGCTCACAACAGAGTCCGATGAACACCCAGTGGACCAGGGCAAGTCCTCGTGGTGATCAGAGTCTAGAGGGGCAGAGACATACACCCGAGTAATCCTGCCCAACATTCCCGGTAGAGGAACGTGCCTGCTTCTATGGGAGCTACAAGAGGCAGCTAGGGATGGAGTGGGGGTTTTTTGGTCCGGGTCTTAAAGTTTGAGGAGGAGTTCACCTAGTGACAAGGGTGGCAGATAAAATAGCATGTTTAAAGGCAGGGAAGCATGTTCAGGAAGGGTTGGGGAGGTGAGCCTGGTAAGAAAGGCCAGGGCAGAGCGGTTAGGCTGGTCTAGTTGGGGAAGAAAGGGGGTAGAAGGAAAGGCACACATGGTGGGGGTAGTCGGAAGGCAGAAACAGCAGGATGGAGAGGGCTGGGGGAGCAGCAGCCAGGGTATCTGGAGGGAGAGTGGAGGAGTTCATTCTAAGACCGTCTGAGACTGAAGGACAGACGGGAGAGCCAGGTCAGCACAGGCAGGCAGGTGGTCACCAGAGGGGTCAACCGGGGCCAGAAGCTGCTGTTGATATTGATCAAAATAATAATAATAGCTGAATGAGCTTTCACTGAGTGCTTCCTGTGTGCCAGGCACCGAGCTGAGCATTTGTATGACATCATTTAATCCCCACGGTGAGCCCACCAGGTGGGTGGTATTAGAATTATTGATCCACAAGGGATACTGAGGCTCAGAGAGGAGAAACAATTTGCCCAAGTTCATGCACATTAAAATCAGGCAGCAGGTAGGACTTGAACCCAGGCCTGTGGGACAGGAAGAGCTGAGGCCTCCCTCAAAGTCATAGTGGCCAAACCTAGGACCTGCCTTGGCCTGCAACTCATCTCTCATCATTTGAAACCCCCTTGGAAGCCCCTCCTCCCTGCAGGCTGAACTCCTCACATTTCCCTGAATATTCCAGACCGTGTTCACCTCCTGGATGTTCTGCATATAGCGTCCTGTGCAAGAAGTGGCCTTCTAACCCTTGTCCCTTCTCTAAGAAAATTCTACCCCTTCTCCAGAACTCAGCCCCGGCACAACCTCCTTTGGGAAATCTTTCTGAACTGCCTGCCCCAGGCTGGGTGAGGGGGCACCACCCTGGCCTCTCCACCTCCCAACCCCCACTCCCTGACCACCCTGCATTACCACTGTCTAGGCCTCCCTCCTTAAGGGCTGGGCTCGGTCTGCAGCCCCACCCCAGCCAGGGCCGGCCTATAGCAGGTGTCAGTGAGTGCGTGTGGTTGGTGAATGAACACAGGACCCACCTGGCTAGGGGTTAAAGTAGGAAGGAGCTCAGGGTGGGGCGGGGCTTCCGCCAGGCTTCTGGGACTGATCTCTTATTTGCCAGGGCTGTCTCCAGCCTTATCTGGTTAGGCCTGAGTTGAAAGCAAGCTGGTGACATGCTGACATGGTTCCCGGGTTACTCAGTAACCTTGCCCTCTTTAAAAATCCCACTGTTTCCCCCTGGCATCCAGAACCGACCGCTTCTCCCTCCCGGGCACTGCTGCCATGAATACCTTCCTGCTCTCTGCACTGTGCCTCCTCGGGACCTGGGCAGTCCTGGCAGGGGGAGTCACCGTACAGGTAAATCCTCTGTCCCTACCCCGGCCTGGCTTGCTCTCTGCTCCCAGTTCCCAGGGCCCGTCCCCTGAGAAAGCACCCCCTCTTTCTGGAGTTGGAGCAAGGTCTCAGGTGTGGCCCTTTCTCAGGAACCTGTTTCTCAGTCCTGTCTCGTATGCCCTCCCCTTCAAACTTGGACAGAAGAGAAATCACCATTTGGGAAAGCGGGTTGATTAGCCAATTTACTGAGGGCTTGCCAGGGGCCAAGCTCCTCAAGGGAGGCCCCATGATCATCCTGGAAGAATGGGATTATTAGTCCCATTTTTCAGAGGAGGAAAATTTGAGCCTCAGAGAGGTTCTGTAACTAGCCCTAGGCACACGGCTGGGAAGTGAAGGAGCTAGATTCAGTTCTAGACCTTCCTCTCAGCCAGAGCATCGACCTGGGTCTTGGGGAACCATGCAGGCATCCCAGAGCAGGCTGTAGCCTGGCCTGACACTCTGAACTTGTCTCCCTCAGGATGGAGAGTTCTCTTTTTCTCTGGAGTCAGTGAAGAAGCTCAAAGACCTTCGGGGGCTCCAGGAGCCCAGCATTCGGAACCGTAGGAAGAGTGGTGGGCCCGTGGTTCCCATAGCCTGCAGCCACCAGAAGTTTCCCGAAGAACTCAAGCCTCTCTGCAAGGAGCCCAATGCCCAGGAGATCCTCCGGAGGTTGGGTGAGTAGCCACCTCCCTGGTGGGTGGGGCCTGGGAACTCCCTGATTGGTGGCACGGGAGGGGGATGTGCTCTGATTGGTGGGTCTGATGAGGAGGTCGTAAGTAGTTCTAAGTTGTAATTGGTGGAGCTTGCTCCAGGAAGATCCCCGCTCTGACTGATGATTCGTTGGTAGTTCTGCATCCCGCCCCTCCAGCCTTAGCAATTGCTCTTTCTGGGCGGCATCTCCATTCTGACTGGCTGGCTTGGGCGCTACCTGTTTGGGGGGGAAAGACCAGCCGGTCGGAGAGGACAGGCCTGGGTTTCTCCTGGGGACTCCGGGGCAGGTGTCCAAGCTCTGGCTCAAGGGAGGGCGGGGCCTTGGCTCTCTGGGCGCCCCATCTCTCCTGCGCAGAGGCCATCGCCGAGGACCCGGACTCGTGCGAGATCTGTGCCTTCGCTGCCTGTGCTGGATGCTAGGACGGTCGGCTCGCTGCCTCCTGCCCCGGCCGATGCTCCCACTGCCCGCAGCTCAGCCTACCCTGCCCCCAGGGGAGGCGTGAAGAGGGCGTGGCCTGGGGCGACCTGCGCAAGCCTGGCCCCTGCCCCCCAAGATCCCCTCGGACCCTCAGCTAATAAACCAGATCCCAGAATACTCCTGGTGTCGATCCTTCATCTGCCAGCCGACTCATCACCCAGCTTTATGGGTGCCTACTCTGCCCTCAAGCTCAGAGTTTACTGTGTGAAGTGCAAGGACCCTCCCTCCCTACTGACCTGGGGCTGCCATCGCACACAGGCACTGAGGGGACCTCAATCTGCAGGCCACCAGCTGGGGGGGAGGGGTGGTGGAGCAGAACCTCTGCTTTTCTTTCACCTCCTCCGGGCGGGTAGGGGGAGGGCACCAAAGTCTCTGAGCCCTGAGTGAGCTCAGGAGTCCCTGGTCTGCATGTCCAGCCCAGTTTGGGTGGCTGTGAGACTGGCCCCAAGCTCTGCAGTGTTCAGGGGACCCCCAGCGCTGGCCCCCCTGACCACCTCAGCGTTGCCTCCTGCCCTACCCCCTGGGACCACACCTCAAGCCACCTCCCCTCACCTGTGCTCTGCTCCTCTTCCCACACTCCTGGCCAGATAAACTCCTGCTCAGGTGCCAAGGTTGTGCTCCCTTGGCCCCTCCTCAGAAGCCTTTCTTTACCCTCCCAGGGGGGGTCTTCATGCTCCCGCTTTGTCCTCTGTGCTCTGTGGGCACTTTAACCACTCATGCCCCTTGCGAGGCTCTGGCCACCCTGTGCCATAATGGCTTCTGTGCCAGGGGAGTCTCTCTGACCCCCAGAGTGGGTGAAACCCACCACGCCAATGATTGCATGAGGATATGACCTAGGGCAGGCAAAAGCCAGAGATACCCAGTTCCAGCCCCATACCACATACTGTGCGCTGCTAGAAGTCACTTTCCCTCTCTGTGCCTCAATCTCCTTCCCTGTAAAACTGGGACTGTACTAGTATCTGCCACCCAGGCTGGGAGAAGTAAACCAAAGCATGAGGAACCAGAGCCAAGCTGAGAATGGTTCAGACAGGGGTGAGGAGGCGAGGCACGGAGGGCTGCTTGTTAGCAAAGTTAGAGGGAATGGGCAAAGAGGAGGTGACCAGGGTATTTCTTGGGGAGTCAGGTAGAGAAGTGTCACGGGGTGATTGAGGCAGAAGTCCTTGGGCCGCAGGATTCAGAGGGCGAGGTGTCTTCAGGGCCAGGTCAGGGGAGGCTCTGCAAAGGGGAGGGGTGGCAGGCATCTGCACGAGTGTTTGGGATAGGCACTGGGGTGGATGGACATTCAAAACCAATCTGGAGGGAGGGAGGCCTAGGGCGTTCCAGAAGGGGGAGTAGGTGCGGACCTAGAAGTGGGAAGGTCCAAGGCACTAGAATGGTTCAGTCTGGACAGGGTGGGTCCTGGGAGGCACCCAGGGCTGGGTTTGAACCTGACCATGTCACTTACAAGCTGTGTACAAATAATGCACGCAAATGTGTATGTAATGCTACTTACCCTACGAACCAAGTCTCCCTGAGACTTGGTTTCCTCATCTGAAAATGGGGATGATGACAGTACCTCCCAGGGCTGCAGGGGATTTGATGTGACGCATGGTGGGGCAGAATCATGAAACGCTCCCACTCTGGAGCTGAGCTCTGGGTGTGAATCCTGACTCTGCCTGTTACCGGCTGTGTGACTTTGGCCAGTTACTTAGCCTCTTTTCTCCTCAGTCTCCTTATCTGTGAAATGGGGATCACAAGAATCCCTACTTGGTAGGGTTGAGGGAAGGTTAAATGTAGTCACATAGGAAAAACTCTGAGAGCTCTGCAGGGCCCGTAGTGGACACTTCTGCTGCTGCTATTATTACAGTTTCTGTGTAGATGGCTCAGCTTGAGCCTGGCACATAGTAGGTGGTCAGTCAGTGGCATTTCCCTTCACTGCCTCCTCCCCAGGTACCTTTGGGCTCAGTTTAGAATGGAGTGCTGGGGAGCCCCAGAAGGATAAGGGGCCCTGTCAGAGCAGGGCTGCGGGGTTCCCCTGGCATGTTGGGCACAGAGAGTCTGCAGGATGCAGGGCCAGGGAGGGAGGTCTGCCTGGCCTGGGGAAATGTGATAAGGGCTCATCTCGAGTGGTGGTAAGAGAAGAGAGGGCCCCGAGAGTCACAGGCGGCATTGCAAAGGCCCCAGCCAGCCTTGCCTGTGGGGTGAGGGAGAGGAAGGAACTAGAACTCTGGGGTTTGTGGCCTGGTCGAATGGGGGGCTGTGGGGCTCATGAGCAGAGCTGGGCGGTTGGGATGGGGAGCTGGTCTGGGGAAATTCGCCATGGCCTTGGCCCTGGGTGATCTGAGTTCAGAGATCACCACCCCTTTATGCCTGGCTCTCCTCTATGGCTGCCTGGGACAGGGGCTGTGGAAGGGCCTTCCATCGTGTGGAAGGGCCCTTCTTCAGGGAATGCCCAGCACGGCTCCTGCCTTGAGTGAAGGAGTTGGCTGCAGCTGCGAGAGTGTTGCATCAGGTGTCATCAGCGTGGCCAAGTCACAGGGAGGCAGCAACAAGATGGTTCAGAGCATGGGCTCTGTCCCCCACTGCCTGGGAAGAAGTCTGCTTTGCCACGTTGTTGAGCCTGTGGTCTTGGACGAGCTGGTTCTCTGTCTGTACCTGGGTCTCTTTATTCATAAAGTGGAGTATTTATAATAGCACCTGCTTCATCAGACAGTTTTGAGGACCCAATGAGTTAATAAGTGCAAAGCATTTAGAATAGGGCCTAGGGTATAGCAAATGCTCAGTAGATGTTGGCTATTATTGTTATTATTATTCCTCAGGGCCGCCAGGATGGAGTGAGGGAGGAAAGGTCTTCCTTCCATCTAGAGCTGGCCAGAGGGTCCTGGGGAGCCCAGGAAGGTAAGGATAAGGGCCAAGGCCCATCTTCTCAGGAGCCCCGGGGCGGAGGCAGAGCAGAAAACGGGCCTGGGGAGGGGGCACCACGTGGTTCTCCCTGTACCCACTACTCCTGCAGCCCCACCTCCTGGGGGACGCTCCCTGCCCTCCCTGCCCCCTGGTTGTTGCTCTGGCTCTGCCGCTGGGCCAGCCCTTGGGCTCGGCTTGTGGGGTCAGGTGGGAACAGGTGCTCCATGGTTTCTTAGGTCTGTGATTGTGCGAGACTCATTTCACTCCCCCGGCCCGCATCCTGGAGACTCCCTCCTCCTATATGAAATAGGGCTTGATGAACCAACTCCCCAGGCGCTGGAAACTGGGAAATTCCTGACCATATCATTAGATCAACCTTTTTCCTCAACCGCTTAGCTACCCGAGCGCCCCTGCCCATGGCCCCTGGGGATGAACAAATGGACTCCAGACTCCGTGTGTAGGTGGGGAATCTTTATTCAGCAGCAGGGCTGCCTCAGGGGCCGAACTCTCCTCCAACCAAGTGTCCAACTGCTTTGTGCCCGATCTAGCCGCTCGAGCCTCTGGCTGGTGGCGATGACCTCAGGGTCCCCCCCGGAACTCGGGTGGGGGTGCAGGCTGTGAAGGCAGTGGGCTGGGGACAAAGTGTCCGGGGTGGGCTCAGGGCGCCCAGCCATCTCCGAGGCAGCCGGTACAGGCGACATTCACACACAGCTCACAGTCGTCATTAGCCATGGTCCCTGGGCAAGGGAGAAAACCGGTCAGCCTACCCTGCCCGTGAACCACCTGTGGTCCAGGGAGCTGCTGGCCGGGCAGCCAGAGAAGGCTGCTTCGGAGGGGGCCTGAGGGTGAGGACCAGCATCTTTCTCACAGATCAGGAGCATGATGATGGAGAAGCAGAGAGTGACTCGGGTTCAAGTCCCGGCCCTCTCCTTCCTAGCGGGGCCTGGGCATGCCTCTTACACTCTCCGGGCTGGAGTTTCCCTGTTGACTCTGTGGACAGCATCAACTGACAGGGTGGCCGTGAAGAGAGAAGACCAGCAAAGGGACTGACACAGGCCTGGCACTTAGTAGGTGCTCAATAAATGCTAGTAAGTCGCTATTGTCACTGGCCAGTTCTGCTTCTTCCCTCACATTTCAGCTTAGATGTCACCTCCTCTTGGAAGTCTTTCAGACTCCTTATGCCACCCCAGACATGAGCCATCTCTCCTCTGTGTCCCCTGTGCTTCCCCATCAGCCACCGTATTGCAGGCATGGCCTATGGGTCTGTTGTCCGGTGCCCTCTTCCCTCCCATCCGTGACGTCTGGTAGGACAATCGACGGTCCAGGTTGCCAGGGCCTGAGGGGGCAGGCCTTGACTCTCCCTGGCCCGGCCACTGGGTGCTTAATGGAAAGAACGGGCAGTGGAGGAGCTGGGGTGTGGGCAGGACAGCGAGCCAGAGGCAGGGAGCTTCGCAGGGGTGGGCACTCACTCAAAGCCTGGAAGACGCTGGCCGCTTCCCTGGATGCACAGATGGGCTGGAGGTCCTGTGGCAGGGCCGGGTGGTGACACACGGAGGGCACGAGGCTCTGGGCCTGGAGGCGGGGGTTGGGCAGCCACTGCTGCTCCAGGTTACTCAGCTTCTTCACTGATTCCAGCTGGACCTGGAAGCCTTGGTACTAGGGGGGCAGGGGAGAGGAGATGAGAGGGATCCGCAGAACCTTCCCTGTTCTCATGGGGGGTCCAGGCCATACTCAAAGGACAGCCTGGGAGGTGGGAGCAGGCACCTGCCACTTCACACCCCATTGTGCCTCAGGCCCCCAGGAACTGTAGATGAGGATCCCATGGGGCTGGGGAGCAGGTGGTTCAGGGCACGGGCTTTGGAGACCAGTGTAAACCCCCTCCCCCACCCCGGTTCAAATCCCAGCTCTTCCCAATAGGCCGCCTGTGTCTTCTGCACTCTGAGCGTCATCTGGCAAATGGCCCCTCCCCAGCGCCTGCCACCAGTACAGTCCACGCTGGGTAACTGGGCGATCACCCCTGAACCGGCGTGGCAAAATGATGGCATCCCCAAGTTGGCCGGGTTCCAAGGCCAGGGACGCAGGGGTGGGGGGAAGGTGACTCTTCCCGTCCCTCCCAAGGAGGCTCCACCCAGAGTTGGGAATGTGACAGGGCCACAGACCTCCCCACTCTTGCTGGCCAGCGGCATCCCACTGCCTGGCAGGCGGACCCTGCTTCCACGACTCCCTCCAGCCTCACAGTTGTCCAGGAAGGAGCCCCTGTCCCCCTGCTGTCTTCTCTCTGAGCCTTTGCATATGCTGTGCCCTCTGCCCTGAACTGTCCTTGTCCTCTGTGCCTAGCTACCTCCCGCTCATCTTGCAATATCAGCTCAGTTACCTGCCAGGGAAGCTCTTCGGGTGACTCTCCCCCCCTCCACCCATTAATGGGAGAATATAGGGAGCTGTGGGAGAGCCCCCTCCTTCTGGGCTCCCGAAGGGCAGGGACTATGTCTTGTTCCACCTTCTGACCTCTGGCCAGGACCGGCCTTCTGATAGAGCAATGCTGAATAGCAGCGGTTTATTATTGCCATCACTGCTATCATCACTCCCTTCAGCATTCTCGCTGCCACCACCCACCAGCTGTCTTGGTCCCTGGGTCGTGCTTAGGTGTTGGGCTGAGCCCTGGGCCCACCAGCCCTTGCTCCCCTATATCCCATGACGTTTCTAACGTCCCCTCTCCATCCCAGCCCCTCACGGGGGAACCTTCAGGCAAAGGGCACACTGGCCGGAGGGACTCACCTGAATGTAGACTGACTGTGTGCCCTGCAGAAGCACCAGGAGGAACACAGCCATCCCGGACAGGA
This sequence comes from Acinonyx jubatus, assembly GCF_027475565.1. Taxonomy (NCBI): domain Eukaryota; kingdom Metazoa; phylum Chordata; class Mammalia; order Carnivora; family Felidae; genus Acinonyx; species Acinonyx jubatus. Next base: position 32,452,076 of record NC_069381.1, on the reverse strand, counting down.
GTCCTGACGCCATCCTGCCGCGCATCTCACGCCGTCTGTATCCTGCTGCTGCTCCCACAGGCTCCCACCTGCTTCCCCAGCGAGCAGCTCTTTATAGGCCAGGCTCCAGTACCCTTGCCACTCATTAACTGGCCAGCTGGGGCGGGGTTGACAGCTGGTTGGCTGGCTGGGGGTGATGAGGGCAGAGAGGCCCAGAAAACTCAGGAACAAGATACTATGTGTCAGGCACCTGTGTGGGCGGCTCTGTGGGAGGGCCTTGGATACACCCCTCTCCTTAGCTCCACGAGACACCTATTTACATGGAATGATGGGGAGACCATTGTACAGACTGGGAAAGTGAGGCCCAGGAGGTGAATTAACTTGCCTCAGGTCACCAAGCTAGTCAGTGACACAGCAGGGACTCAAGCATCTTTGACTCAGGTCAGCCTATGGTCCTTTCTCCGGGCAAAGGAGGCAGATAGGCTGGTCCAGGGTGAGATGGGCAGACACAGGACTGATGTCAGCACTCTCCGTGGCTCTGGACCTGATTGTCTCCTGACCCTCCACCGGGTTCAGTTTAAGGCCCCTCCTCCCGATCAGTCCCCACCCGGGCCCTCAACCTGCCTGTCTCTGCCACCTGCAAATGGTGCTCGGGACCCTCAGGCCATGTTTGACCCATCTCACCTGTCCGTGCCTCGCAGAAGCCAATCGCCTAACCCAGCATGCTATTGGGTTAGAGGAGGAGGAAAGAATGCCGACCTTGGGGACAGATTGACCTCGGCTCGAATTCTGGTCCTGCTGCCGCTCTATCAGTTTGGACAAGTCACCTCAACGCTGACTGAGCCTGTTTCCCCTTCCATCAAATGGGCATAATGACAAAATCCACTGCATGAGGTTGCTGTGGGGGTGGTGGGGCCGGGTCCACTGAGTAATACTTGCCCCCTAATCTCCTTCTAGGCAATGTGTAACCCACTATATCCGTGGCTGAAGGTGGGGTCAGAGAGAAGAGGGCAAAGTCCGTGAGGGTGTTATCACCACTGCCACCAGGTAGCTGTAAACAGTGCCTGAGAGTCAGGACTCACCTCTGCCGGACAGGGAGCCTGGCATGTGATAGGCACCCCACACGTGACATTGAATTGAAGCCCAGGTGGCCCAGCTAGGTATCTGAGGCTCACTCTCCAACCTGTGGTTCAAATTTGCTGTCATCACATGTCCTAAGACAAACCCTACCTGCACATGCCTTTGCTGACGTATTCTATCTGCCTAGGATGCCCATCTCCCTTTCTCTTAACTTGGCAGGAAATGGAGAAGGGCTGGAGTGAACTCTGGCATTTCCTATGTCTAACTCTGAATCCAGACTTCAGCCTTTATTGTTTAGAGTATGAAGGAATTAATGCGCCCTTACATGCTTTCTCATCGGCAAACTGAAAAGAATCGTTGGGAACAATAGCTCTCGTTTCTTGAACAGGCCCCGCGTGCTAGGCCTGGTTTATGTGCACGAGTCCTTCTAATCCTCTAGGAGAGGTGTAATGGTTGTCTCCATTTTCCAGGTGAGTAACCTGAGGCCCAACAAGGTCAAGCACCATGTGAGTGAGAGGGGAGAGCAGGCTTTATCGCTGAGATTCTTGCATTTGCTCAGCTGATGGTGTTCTAGAAAATGGCACTTGGGCCTTGGAGGCAAGAAGATCTCAGTGCTTCTCAACTGTGTGACCTTGGGTACCTCACTTAGCTTCTCCGAGCCTCTGTTTCTTCATCAGTAAGTGTGGGAAATAATGGACAACCTCATCGTGGCTTCATGGGACCAGTCCCATCCCAGAGGAACTGGTGACTCCCCCTGTCCCCAAGCGGACTGTCTTTCCAGCCAGCATCTGGTCCATGGTGGCCACGCAGTCAGTGCTGGGTCGTCCACCTCTCCTTCTCCAGGGAGCTCTCCCTGACAAGCCCCATCTCTGAACCTACAGCTGGAACAGACCTGATCTTTGACTCCCGAACCCTTGCTTTCCCCATCAGAGCAAGCTCAGCCCCCCTGCCCCCACACCAAAGGGTGAGGAACAAACCTGGAGGGGCTGGAGGCCCCCCTTTCTCTTCTCTGCCTTCCAGCTCCGCCAGCCAGGGCCCCTCATGTGTTCTTCTTTCCCTGGGAACAAGTTGTGTGACTTCCCTATCTGCCTAACATGACTCAAATTCATAGTTCAGCCCAGCTCCTCCTAATCACTTCACGAATGACCCATTATCTGTCAAAACTAAACCAGTCACAGACACAAACCCTGCCCGCCGCCCCGTTCGGCCAGCGTACTCTGACGTTTCTTGGGGCGCTTCTTTCTTGAGGGACTTGGGAAACTACTGTCGCGCTAGCCTGTACTCTGGTCCCTGTGCGGAAGCCTCAAACACCCCAGCGGAGTGAGTGACAGCTCCCTGTGTGTGTGTTTGGGAATGTCTATCTCCACACGGGGTTCCCCACTCAGGGCCCCCCCGCCGTGGTGCCCCAGAGCCTGTGACCCTCCCTGCCCCTAAATGGACCCCTTCCCCAGCAGAGCAGCATTTGTCACAGCAGACCACCCTGTCTTTCTTGGAATAAAGCATTTTTTCCACTTGCTGACTGGGCCACCCGCTCCCCAGATTTTCTGCCAATCTCATTGGCTCATCTTCTCTGTTTCCTCAGAATGACCCAGGGACCCGAGGGCTCGGTCCTCGGACCACTTTCCTGTGTCTGTAGTCACCAGTGATCTGATCCAGTCTCAAGGACTTAAATGCCACCAGTGCCCTATTCTCTCCCTAACCTGGCCTCTCCCCTCTGTTCCAGACTCCTTTATTTACGAGCTCAGCATCTACCATAACAGTTGATGGCACTAACATCACCTCATTGCTCAGGCCGAAAATCTGAGTCATCCCTGATGCCTCTTTTTCTTTTATCTGCCAAATTCAATTCATTAGCAACTCCAGTTGGCTCTCCCTTTAAAATATTTCTAGACTCTCACCATGTCCACTGCTACCCGAGGTCCAAGCTATCATCCCTGGTCATTGGTCTCACAGATTATTCCAACAGCCTTGTATTAGTCAGAATTCTGCAGAGAAACAGAAACAGAATATGAATACACACACACACACACACACACACACACACACACACACACACACACATATATCCTATTTATATATACATATTCTTCAGGCCCTTCTCCACCCAGAGCCAGAGTGATCCTATCACAGTCTAAGTGAGACCATGTCTCTCGTCTGCTCAAATCTACCAGCTTTCCAGTTTACTCAGGGTAAACCCAAAGGCTTCTACTGTTCTGTAAGCTTCCTTTGGCACCCCTCCAAAGATTTTGATCTTATCTCCAAAGATTCTGCCCTTCACTCTCTGGATTCTGGCCACACTAGCTTCCTTGCTGTCACCCAAACACACTAAAGGTTGCTTACTTCGGGTCTTTGCTCTTCACCCACTATATATGTGGCTCACCTGTTACTTCATCCGGGTCTCTGCTTAAATGCCACTTCCCCAAAGAGATCTTGCCTGGCCATCCTACCTCAGAGAGCTTCCCCCATCCATCCTTGTTTTCTTAACTTGCTTTCCTGTAGCACTGGTCCTATATATACATTTTACTTCTTACATTTCTCCCCCTACTGGATTGTAAGCTCTATTAGAGTAAGGAATTTGTCTATTTTGTTCTCCCAAAACAGTATCTGGCACATGGCTGGTGCTCAGCTAACACCTGATGAGTTGAATAAATGAATATATTTGAAATATCTACTCCAGGAACCACTAGATGTTGGGCCTTGGACAGTATCCTACTTCTCCGAGCCTTATCCATCTCATCTAGCACCTTCCTGACACAGGCAAGGAGCCTGGCACATGGTGCGTCTTCAAAAAATGCTGGTGATTACTATTTTCAGAGTTGAGAAATCATTTGTTTATCAAGAAACAGAATCCTCTTTGTGTCTTATGTGCTTGGCAAACTCTAAGGCATCCAATAACTTAGTCACCAAATATTTACTGATGGCCTACCATGCGACAAGCACCAGGGCAGGACCTGGTGGGAGTGCAGGTGTGGCTCTAGGGTGAGAGCTCTTAGCCATCCCTTTAAATTCAAGGCTAAAATGGGAAGATGACAGATTTAAAGAAGGGTCAGCATACTGGGTCCAATGCATGAGCAGGATTGATCTGGAAGGCCCTGTGTGGGGAGCTGTATAAGCCACGGTGTGGTGGATTTCCCAGCAGCCTCCCAAATGAAATGTTGGCCTGTCCCTGGAGAAGTGGGTGACCTAGGGAGTGGTTCTATTTTTTCTATGGCCAGAAGGAAACTCAGAATCAAATATATACCCCAATAGTAGTAACCACACTGAATCTCATCCCGTCTATGTCTTCCCCTTTGTCTCTTTTCCCAGTCTATCCATATTGCACTGATCTTGCTCTCCACACACCCCCAACCCCACCCCACACACTTAACACCCACTCACCCCCTCCACCCACTCACCTTCCCCCACTCAGCCCCATCCACACACCTCCACCCACACCCCCCACACCCACACATCTTCACCCACTCACCCTCACTCTCACCCCCCACCCACACTCACCCTCACCCACTCATCCTCACCCCCACCCCACCCACACATCCCCACCCATACCCCACACACACCCACGCACCCACACCCACACCCCCACACCCCCTCCCCCTCCCCCTCCCTCCTCCACCCCACCCACAACCACACACACCCACGCACTCACCCTCACCAAGTCATCCTCACTCCCACCCACACCACACACCCCTCCACACCCCCACACACACTCACACACACCCACTCACCCAAACCCACCCACCCCCCCACACTCCTTTCTGGCTTGTGTGTATTCTCACCAGCTTCACTGTTTTTATGGACTGGGGGTTGGGTAAGAAGTGTTTAAACACAAATACGTGAATCAGGGTTGCCCCCTGGTGATGGGCAGGTGACACTGCAGGCAGAGAAAGATGAATTGCCTTCAATCCTCGAAGAATCCACGTCTTTCTGAGGCGCTGCTTGAGAGTTAATGGGTGAGCAGACATTTATACTCTCTGATGTGAGGGGCAATGGGAAGGCTTGGTCCCCATGTGTATGCCTAGGTGGGGGGCGGGGGGGGGGGCTCCTACCAGCACGATCATGATGGTCACCGTCAGTGATGTTTCTTGGCGGTACCAGGAAGGAAAACGTGTGAGGTTGTTTCGGAAAAGTTCCTGTTTGCTGGCGGGTACCCAAGTCCTGTGGCCTCCAGATAGCAGATGCTGAGGTGAACAAAAAGGCTGAAATGGGGAGGACAGGGAGGAGAATGTTCAGGCCATGGGGAGGGGGGACCTGGCACTGAAATCGGGTCTTGGGGGGCAGCCAAGGGCCTGCTGGGGCAGCAAGAGAAACTGAGAAGAGACACTGGGCTTCCGGAGACCGGTGCTGCCTGAGCCGGGCTGTTCTGGTACAAGGGGTGGGTGTGTGCCTTTGACCCTGACTTCTGCCGGCATTTCTGCCTTCCCTCCCCTGTGTCAAAGGCAGGTGAGGCAAGTTGTGTGTGTGTGTGTGAACACGCACGTGTGAACGAGCGTGTGTGTGTGTGTGCGTACACGTGAGTGTGTTTGTGTGTATCTGTGCCCGTAGGGGTGAGAAGGATGTGTTGTGACTGTGCGCCCGTGAGTGTGTTTATGTGTCCACGTACGTGCATGTGTGAGAATAGCGTACATTTGTATATGGGTACGGTTTCTGTGTCCGTGCACCTGTAGGTGTGAAACCGTGGGTGTGTGTGTATCTGAGTGCATGTAGGCACGTGCAAGAGCACGAGCGTGAGCAGATGTGTGTGCGAGTGGTGCATAGGAGCATGTGTGTGTGTGTGTGTGTGTGTGTGTGTGTGTATTTTTGGGTCGGCATGAATGTGTACAGGTGAGGGTGCGTGAGTGCGTGTCGGGTGTTGGAAGGGAGGCCACGCGCGTTTGCCCGCGGAGAGTGGCTGAGAGGGTTCCATCCCATGTGGGAGACCCTGTGGCGTGGTGCCAGGGTGAGGGGAGGGCTCGCAGTGTGGACAGATGGAGGCTGGAGCCAGGCGGAGGTGGGCCTTCGGGCAGCTGGCTTGAAGTGACGCAGGAGCCGGGAGGGTGTCCAGCCTGTGGCAGCCATATCAGAACGTTCTCCCTTCTTCCACTCCTCCCTCCTGCCAGTGGCCACCTGAATGGTATGGCTCTGGAGTCAGGCCGAGTGAGGTCCCACTACTGCCGGGTCTGGGGCCAGTCACCCACTTGTCTCAGTGTGAGCTCTCAGTGGTGAGGTGGGAACGACACCTGGCTGCAAAGTGGGGGTGATGAGGGTGAATGGGGGCAGTCGTGCCCGCTAGCGCTCGCTGGGAGCCGACGACGCGCCGGGCCCCGATCTGAGGCCTTTGCAAGTGCAAACACGTGGCTTCCTCCTACAAGCCTGGGCAGTAGGCAACTCCCTTTTTAGAGAGAACACCGGGGCACGGAGAGCTTTGCTGACCTGCCTGAGAACCCACACCTTTAAAGTGGCAGAGCCCCTGCACTGATGCCCTAAGCACTGTACCATCGGCCTCCATGAGCCATAAGTGACTATGAGGCACCCCTCCCAGTGCTGGGCACATCGTAGACCCTCCACAGGTGTCCCCTCATCCCCTCCACTCTCTGTCCCTCCTAGGGCTTAAGGGATCAACTGAGGGAGAGAATGAGTCTTCTTCCCGTCCCCTGTGAACACCACTACACCACAGGAAGTTCCTGGATTCCTGGAATCCTGGTCGCTCGGAGAATAGACTCAGATGTTGGCTCGTGTAACCACACCACTGGCAACATCACAGCAACAACATATGGAGAGTGTAGAACATGGTTAGGCGTGATGCTTCGTTTGACCCACAAACATTTACTAGGCACCTGGAAATGGAGAAGACAGTGTCGGTCTGCAAAGGGCCCATGTCGATAAGGACAGATGAGGACGATGTCATGTGTTAGATGCAGGGAATGCGGAAGCTCAGGAGGTGCAGGAACCCCGAGAAGGTACCGCCTTCCTCCAGTGAGGGAGCAGGGAGCTGTCAGGCTCCTTCGGCCCTTTGCTCACATCTCATGCCTGGAATGCCCTCTCCCACCCTACTGGAGCACCAGCCCAGACCATGACCCCCCATTCTCTCCTCTTCTGAGGAGTTCCTGCAGTCTTTGGGCCCCCCACAGTGGAACCGAGTGTCTGCTATCTTTATAATTCTGTTTTTGGTGCAAGGGACCCATCTGCACAGTTAGACTGTGTCCCCTCCAGGGTACAACCTCAATGTCACGTTCCTCAGGGACACCCGTGCCTAGGTGGTCCCACGCAAGACGGGGACACACTCGTCTTTACTGATGCTTGAGTCTGGGGGTTCTTTGTTCGCAGCCCCCGGGGCTGAACTGCTGAGGAAATCCTAAGTGCTGAGTCAGGGCCCAGCTTTGCCAAGCAGGATTGCGTTTCATTAAGTGGGGCTGAAACACAAATTCTCCGCAGCATTCATGGATCGATGTCCAAGGCGCAGCTGCCATTTATGTTTTAAAATTTGCAGTTGGGGATCATTGTGAAACTTGATTGCTCTGTCTTGGGGACGTCTTAAAGTCCAACTCCACAATAAAGCCAATCAGACTCAACCATCAAATGTCAAATAGGAGCTAATGAACCATTCACAGGCTTGGGAGAGAAATCAGGCAATCTCTTATTTCAGGATTATCCCTTCCAAATATTGAATCTGAACCGTAAGCAGAATTTGCTATAATTGCGTCCCCCTCCTCTCGGGCGTAGGGGATCATTGGCATTCACGTCATGTCTCGGCTTTCTGGAGAGAGGCTTGCCAAGCCGACCCACTGCTTTCCAGAGACACGTGCTCCTGGGGCATCATTCTGAGAGGGAGCAGGCAGGGGGTGCCGGGATTCCTCTTGCCTTGTAGTGGAGCCTGTTGAGCTTGATGTTGGCTGGGTGTCCCGAGTATTTGCATGGCATCCTCTTCGTGGGAGAGGACATCTGCGTGGAGGGAGGGGGATCTCCTCACATAAGCCCCACTGGGAGCTTGGCTGAACTTCAGGAGGGTAGGTGGAGCCCAGGGACAGTGTAACCTGTCTGGCCCCTCTGTATCTCTCTGTCAGTTGCATTAGAGTCTGTGAAGAATGGCATCGTGGCCCACCCGATGATGCCCCAGTACATATGCTGCTCCCTGTGACTCTCTGAACCATCTGGCTGGGTGATGTGGCTTTGCCATCACCTCTACCTGGGGCAGTGCCATGATGCAAGAGGTTATTACCCTCCTTCTCATCCTCTCAGGAATTTAGGGTAGCACAATGGTGAGTCACTCCCGAGGTCAGAGATGGCTGGTCGTCCATTGAAGTTCCCTTTCCCCTCCCGAACTATACAGTCATGGCTGGAAAGCAGCTCTCTAGCTGGGAACATGCCGCTAGCCTTGGTCATAAAGCTAGCTTTCACCACTGGAGTATGTCAGGAAGTGATGCGGGCCACTTGAAGTTCAAGGCTCTTGAGAGACAACATGCCTCCTCCATCCTTATTTCCCTCTTTTGCTGGTTAGTTTCAGATGATGACAATGTTCTATAAGATGGCAGGGTCACAAAGGGGAAGGAGCCAGGGTCCTTAAATCGATACCTTCAGGATAGGGTCCATGGCAGATAGAGTACATCGAATGGTTCCACGTCTTGTCCCTGTGTGCATCTACGTCTTACTGTTATGTGAACTCATAGTTCCCCTCAAACAGGTGAAGTATACTGGTCAAATCAGAGGAATGGGGAATCAGTAAAATGAGGCAAAAGTTCCAAGCTTAAGTCTCACGAAACCCCACATGCTTCTGTGTGTGAGCTTTCATTTCTGCCATCTGCACATGAACATTGCTGACTTGTCTGCTAGAGGAGACGAGATGAGCCTAGGAAGCTTGTTGGAGATGTCACAGTCGGTAAGAAGTAGATCCAGGCCTTGGACCCAGGCAACAGAGCTCACCCGCCCCATTGAATGGCCACTTGAGAGTTTGGCCCGCATGGAGTAAGCCTAGTCCCCCAGTTGTGCAGCCAAGGCCAGCCTAGACCAGCCTTCAACCAGCAATCCCTGATGAGATGAGCAGAGCTATCTTGCTGAGCCCCATCTGACTCCAGATGTCTGCGCAATAGACACTGTTGTGTGCGGCTGAAGTTTCGTGGTTGCTCATTACGTGGCATTACGACGATAGGTAGCTGACAGAGCAGTTTACCAACCAGGACTGAATCTGTGCCGGAAAGTTCTGTCGTACATTTTGGGGTTGACTTGCAATAGCAGTTTGGCTTACCCTAATTAGAGTGCTCCACTGCTTCTGTGGCTCCCTCATTGCTTCAGGATGAAGGGTCCAGAAGAGCCTGGCCCCTGAATGCCTTCCCGGCTCCACCAAGCATGTCCCTCCCCTCTTCTCCTACACACAAGTTGTACGGGCTTTCTCCCAGGTGCTCGGATGCTCCAGACAGTCTCTAACATTATGACCTTATCATACATTTTCCCCTTGGCTTAGAACTTCCCTCCCCCTCACTTAGCATAAGTGACTCAGCTAAAATGTGCCTCCTTCTGGCAAGCTTGTCCTTATTCTCAGAGGAGGCCGGTCCCCATTAAGATGGTCCCAAATCTCTTTGTACCTCCTCATGGCACTCAGTGCCTTTGCAACTCCTGCCCGGATGTGTCTTCTCCATCACGAGTCAGGAACCCTGGGTGGTGCGCTCATGGTGTGTGCCTCCCAGGGCCATGTACTGGAGAGTATGTCTTGAATAAACGGGTGACTCAAATGGCATAGGTGACACTCTCAGACTAGGGTTACCAAGCTTTTGTAACAGACACCTCTAGCTTGCGAAACATATTAGGGACCCTCTTCTCCTCCACATATTGTCCAGTTGTGTGTTTATTTCTCTCTCGCCCTTACTCCCCAGCTGAAGCTCTCCAGCGGCCGTTCAGTGGGGTGGATGGACCCTACTGTCAGCCTTCCTGGTCCCAAGGTCTGGCTCTACTCCTTACCAACTGTGACATCTCCAACAAGCTTCTTAATGCTTCCTTGCCTCAGTTTCCTCATCTATAAAACGGGGATGATGAGAGTACTCTTCTCATAGGATTGCTCTCGGGAATACATGAGCACACTTCGAAGCCTCACATTTGGTGCAAGTTATAAAGGCATTAGCTATGATTATTCAAAGCCAGGGACTGTATTTTATTCATTTTTGTATCTCTCATGCGCTGGCAGAATGCCTAACCCAGCGCTGGCAGAAATGTCTCCATAAATGCCTTTTAAAAAACATCCTGGAGGTCTTAAAAAAAACTATGCTTTTTTTTTTTTTTAAGAGCAGTTTTAGGTTCAAAACCCAGCTGAGAGGAAGGTGTAGAGATTCCCCACCTGCCCTCTGTGCCCACACGTGCACAGCCTCCCCTGTTATCAATACCGCTCACCACAATGGCGCAGTTTTTTAACCAAGGATGAACTCCTACTGACACATCGTAACCACCCAAAGTTCATAGTTAATCTTAGGGTTCACCCTTGGTGTTGAATATTCTATGGGTTTGGACAAACGTATAATGACATACATGCCTCATTATAACGTCACACGAAGTGCCTTCACTGCCCTCCTCCTCCTCCTTCACCGTCTTCTTCTTCCTCTCCCTCTCCTTTTTTCACACCTGTTAGGCCATGAATTCAGGCTCCTTTTCATTGCTTCTCACAAGCGTGTGTCTCTGGATGGAGAGGCTGGTGGCAGTTGAACTGTCTTTTCCTGATCATTTTTCCTAGGCCTTTCGGGAATCTCACTCCATTCTTAGAGCGCTTAATACACTCAAGATGTACTTTCGTTCTCTTGGCAAGAGTCTTGCCTTGAACTTGTCTGTTCGTAACAACGCCAGGAGAACACGCTGGGCAACGCAGACCCTTCCGGTTTTGCTGCTGTGGCCTTTACGGGCCATTCTTTTCCTTTCTGAAGAGTGTCCATTCCCTTGCTGTCTGGAGATCACCTTCTTTACAGATTTGCATGGAACAAGTCCTTGTGTAGATCAAGTCCGTGTTTATCTTTTCTCTTCTTTTTTAAAAAAAATTTTTTTTAACTTTTTTAAAATTTATTTTTGAGACACAGAGCGTGAGTGGGGGAGGGGCAGAGAGAGGGAGACACGGAATGGGAAGCAGGCTCCAGGCTCTGAGCTGTCAGCACAGAGCCTGATGTGGGGCTCGACCTCACGGGGACTGTGAGATCATGACCTGAGCCGAAGTCGGAGGCTTAGCCAACTGAGCCACCCAGGTGCCCCAAGTCTGTGTTTTTCTAAAAGCCTACAGAACACAGAGTTGCCGTCTTTCCTCTTTTCCTTTGTGTTTGTCACTGTGGCAAATTACCAGAAGGTGGTTATTCCGACTGAGAGGTGGTAAATGCTTTTTGAGGGAGTGAATCAAAAAAAGTCATGGAAAGAGTATTGAGAGAGAAAAAGACAAGAATGTGGACATTGAAAGAGCTATTCAACTCCGAGCCGGGCACCTGTTGCATATGTCCCACCATCCTGCCATTGCTCAAATCTGGGTTGGAAATGACAATCAGAGAAAACTAATTTCATGGTGTTTCCTTTGCACCTTATCTGGACGCCAAATGGCACCTCAGCTTGGTCCCCAACTTCCTTCCCTTGTCACTTGCCACTCCTGGGGCTCCTGAAGAAATAGCACAGGAATTGGCAGTGACTGAAAGTTTTCAAGCGTCGTTGAATAGCCAAGGCGGTACATTTGAAGGGGCACCATTCATTGGCATACGTTCCCACCTGTTCATTTAAAAATCCATCATGTTGGGGGGAGCCTGGGTGGCTCAGTCAGTTAAGCCTCCGACTTCAGCTCAGGTCATGATCTCACGATTCGTGAGTTCGAGCCCCGCGTCAGGCTCTGTGCTGACAGCTCGGAGCCTGGAGCCCGCTTTGGATTCTGTGTCTCCCTCTCTCTCTCTCTCCCCCTCCACTGCTCTCTCTGTCTCTCTCTCCCTCTCTCTCAGAAATAAACCTTTAAAAAAATCCATCATGTTGGGGCACCTAGGTGGCTCAGTCAGTTAAGCATCCGACTCTTGATCTCAGCTCAGCTCTTCATCTCAGCGTTTTGAGTTCAAGCCCCGCATTGGGCTCCACACTGGGTTCGGAGACTACTTTAAAAAGAATCCATAGTGTTATCAGTACCTGTACCCCCCACTTGTCCCTCTTTTTCTTTATGTCATGATTCAGGAAACGACTTGGCAGCAAGTTGGGAGGTTGTGACCTTCCTGGAAACTGTCACCATCATATCAACTCTCAGCAGCCGCTGAGGGCTTAGTCTGTGCAAGAAGTTGTCAGTATTTTACAGTATTCAGTCATTTACTCCTCACAACATCTCTGGGACGTGGTCAGCACCACTGCAGCGATGAAGAAGCTGAGGCTCTGAGAGCCTGTGTCCCAGCTGGTACAGCTCGGAACTGGTAGAGCCAGGATCCCCGACTTGAGAACACACTAAGGGACAGGTGTGGCGTCTCCCGGTGGGCCACAGGTGTCATATCGAAAAGGCCTGGCGAACGCCACCCTGGAAGACCTGTGTCATGACAGCCCATTATTTCAAAGCGTTGGTGGGGTGGCTTGTTGTGTCGGGAAGCTGCAAGGGAGGCAGGGAGGGTGTCTGATGGTTGGGGCTGGAGAAGTGGAAAGGCTGCCTGGCGAGACAGGGCTCTCTCTGCTCCCTCCCTCCCTGAGCACGGCCAAAGAAGATGATGGGGAGTTTTGTGTGAGCAAAATGCTGAACTGGGTGACCCTGAAATTTCATTTCCATTCTTTTTTTTTTTTAATTTTTTTAAGGCTTATTCATTTTTCAGAGTCAGACAGAGCATGAGCAGGGGAGGGGCACACACACACACACACACACACACACAGAATCTGAAACAGGCTCCAGGCTCCGAGCTGTCAGCACAGAGCCCAATGCGGGCCTTGAACTCATGAACTGTGAGAGCATGACCTGAACCAAAGTTGGACGCTCAACCCTCTGAGCCGCCCAGGTGCCCCTCACTTCCATTCTTATGAGCCTGCAGGTCTATGTCTGACTTGTACCTGAGTGGCCCTTGAAGCTGTGTCATTTCTGGCCCTAGGGGAGAGCCAGATCTAGAGAGGAGCCTCCTCACACGGCAGGTTCTCTCCCACTTGAAACAAGGTCCTAGGACAGGTCTGCAGTCTCCCACCAGGACGGGTGAACAAGCAAGGCCTGGGGCAGGAGAGCACGTGGTGTTAGAAATGGCCCACTCTACTCATTGGCAAGGCATCCTTTTTGGGAGGAAAGTCACTGTGGACTGGTACCAGATCACAGTGCCAGATGCTGTTGTAAGAGCTTGATAGGTATTAATAAGTTAGTTCCTACATCAACCTTATGACCCCAGTATTATTATCATCTTTATTTTACAGTTGAGAAAATGGAGGCACAGAGAAGTGTCTCCGGGCAATCTCTTAGGGAGCCCCGCACGGCTGTAGGCTGCTCATCAAGCGTGTGCTTTGGTTTCAGACGAGAGAACGAGAGAATGTATTTCACGCGTTTCGCAAAACCATCCTGATGGGTCCCCTAACATCTGTGAAACCACTTCACCATAAGGTGAGTCTTTCTTTTTAATTAAAAACAAAGAGCTCTCGTCCTTCGCAAGACACCATGAAGTGAGTGAAAAGGCAAGCGACAGCCAGGGAGAAAATACTTGCAAATCCGGTATCAATAAAAGCTTTGAGTCCAGATGCCATGAGCAAGTGTCAAAGGACAACAGCAAATAAACAAATAGCCTCATTTTTAAAAAATGGGCAAAAGAGATTTCAACCCACACTTGAACCGAGAAGTCCAATGGATGTCACGTGAGCGCATGACAGAATGCTCCACGTCAAATGTCATGGTTTTAATGCAAATGTTACTTGACGCCCACCAGAATAGCTAAAATTGTAAAGACTGACCGCACCAAGGGTTAGCAAGGATGTGGAGGAATCAGAACTCTCATACGCTGCTGGCTGGGACAGAAAGCAGTAAAACCATTTTTGGAAAACAGTATGGCAGTTTCTTAAAAAGTTGAACGGACACCTGTCTTATGATCCTAGCCATTGCCAAGTAAACACTCCTGGGTATTTATCCAAGAGGAACGGGTGCACATATCCATAGGTGCACTTGCACACGGACGGTCACAGAAGCCGGTGGTAACAGCCCGCTGAGGGAACAGATAAGCAACTTTTGGTAGATAAGCTATAGGAAATTACAGGAAATGCAGAGAAACCCGTATTGACGGAAAGCAGAGCAGTGGTTGTCTGGGGACCGGGGGCGAGGGGCGAAGGGGGCAGATTCCAAAGGGGCATGAGAAGATTTTAGGAGAGAAAGATATGTTCACTCTCTGGTGTGGCCATGGTTTCACAGGTGTATACATTTAGCAAAACTTACCAAGCTGTAGGTGTTAGATAGCTTCCGTTTTTGCCTGTCAGTTGTACCTCAACACAACTGTCGACAATGAGAGTCTTATGTGAAGAGGGGGGTTGGAGAGCTGTTGGAGGCCCCGAGTGGTTCAACCCTGGCTCCCTCTAGCTTACTGCTTATTAAAAAAACCCTCTTTTTAAAAATTAAATCTCCAGTACAGGCCAGGCCCTGTACTAGGCGCCCCTCCCCCCCCACTTTGTGTTCTCAGGACCTGGGAAGAAGGTGTGCAAGCAAATGCCCCCTTAAAGGGCAGGGGGTGGGGGAGAGCTTGGAGAAATCCCTTTATATCCCCCACTCGGCCCTCCACTTTACAGATATGTCGTCTTGGCCCTTCTAGAAAGCAAGTTCCGTGGAGCGGTTTCCCTTAAACCTCCTTCTAGGCGATGGGGGAAGGTGAAGACCATTGTGTTTCAGCGATGCTGGCAGTCCCCGCGCCAGCCTCCTGGCTCAGAGCTAAGCCAGGGAAGGGGAGTCTCGGGGGGCCGGGCCCTGGGTGTTTTCTCCACGTGTTCGTCATCTTGCAGCGCCCCCGGGACGTGGGCAGTCTCATGCGTATCACAGCCTGTCTCCCGAGCAGGCAAAACTCGGCAGGCAGACAGGGCTCGGCTGAGACGATGCGTCTGTCCATGGTCTGGTGCTCCTGCCCTCCCTGCACCAGCTCAAGTGAAGATTTTTAATGATGCTCAGAAATGGTTTGCAATGGAAATCACCACTGGATATCCCACCCCAGCTTCTTGGTGTGTGTGTGTGTGTGTGTGTGTGTGTGTGTGTGTGTGTGATACAAACCCAGGGCAGATGCCAGAAGCCACTGGCCTCCCTCCCTCCCTCCTGGGGCAGCCGTGCAAGTGTCCTCTCCTGGCTTGCCGGTCCTTGGAAGGCCCTGCTGGACCGATGGATAAAGGCAGGCTCAGGCAGGAGGTGAGCTGTGAGAATGAGGGCAACACACAGCGAGTGCGTGCATGAGCCCTAGAGTCCTTCCTCTGACCCTGAGCACCGCTGGCATCCCCATGGTGAGGGGCTGTGGCACTCGGGGTAGCGCTTTGAGCAACACGCTGGCCTCCACTCAATGACGCGCCAGCAGCATTTACCACCCCGCTGACCCCACCAAAGTCATGACCGTCCAGACTGTCCCCGGACATTGCCAAATGTCCCCTAGGGGAGAGATCACCCCACTTGAAGCCACTGGACTAACCACTTGGGGCCTTAGTTGCATCACCTGTGAAATGGCCACACTGGACCTTCTGGAAGGCGAGAGGCTGGACTAGACCTGCACTGTCCCGTAGGGCAGCCATGGGGCACAGGTGGCTATCGAACACTTGGGATGGGGCTAGTGGGACAGAGATGTCCTGCGTGTGTAAAACACAGGCTGCGTTTTGAGGACTTAGTACGAGAAGAGTAGTTCAGAATATCTCATTAGTTTTCATATTGCTTCCATGTTGAAACAGTATTTTGGATATTTTGGGCTAACTAAAATATAGTATTAAAATTAGTTTTGCCGGTTCCTTTTTACTTTTTTTTAAATGTGGCTGCGAGGAAATCCAAAATGACCTGTGTGCCTCACACTCACTTCTGTCAGACAGTGTTGGTGTAGAGAAGGGACGAATGTGAATCGAAGAGACGCCAGGGAGAGTACCGAGAGGACGAGCTGCTCACGAGGGAGACAAGAGCACGGGCCGGGGGTGCTCAAGGGCCAGAGGTCGGGGGTCAGGGGTCAGGGAACGCTCACCTGAGGAAGCGATGCTAGAGAGAAGCTCTGAGGGAGGAGAAGGAGGAAAAGCAGTTGGTGCAGAGGGGACAGCTCTTGCCAAAGCGCTGAGCCAGGCGGGCGCCCGGCGCAGCTGAGACAGACAGCGGGCCGGCGTGGTGGAGAGTGTGGCCGACTGTGCAGGGTTTCGTGGACCTGGGTGAGGAGCTGGTCCCCATCCTGCAAATAGTGGGAAGCTGTCAAAGGGATTTTAAACAGTGAGGTGACATGATCTGAGTTGCGTTTTATTTTAGCTTTAGTTTTTATTTTTAAAAACTTTTAATGTTTCTTTTTGAGAGAGACGGAAGCAGAGTGCAAGAGGGGGAGGGGCAGAGAGAGAGGGAGACACAGAATCCGAAGCAGGCTCCAGGCTCTGAGCTGTCATCACGGAGCCCAACGGGGGGCTTGAACGCATGAACCGCTAGATCATGGACTGAGCTGAAGTTGGATGCTCAACCGACTGAGCCACCCAGGCGCCCCTATTTTATTTTTTTAAGTTTATTTATTTTTGAGAGAGACAGAGACAGCGTGAGGGAGGGAGGGGCAGAGAGAGAGAGAGAGAGAGAGAGAGAGAGAGAGAGAGAGGGAGAGAGAATCCCAAGCAGGCTCCACGCTGTCAGCACAGAGCCCGATGCGGGGCTCGAACTCACAAAGCCGTGACATCATGACTGGAGCCGAAATCAAGAGTCGGGCTTTTAACGACTGAGCCACCCAGGTGCCCCCTGGTTTGCATTTGTAAATGCACACTCTGTCCTTGCTGTTTTCTCTCCTCTCCTAAGAGGTCACAGAGGGTTCTGAAATCAGACTTCTGGGTCCAAATCCAAACTCTGTTACCTGCTACCTCCATAGTCGTGAGCAAGTAACTTAAACTCCCAGGGCTTCAGATTCCACATCTGTAAAACGGGGATGATGATGATAACGCCATTTACTTCACGAGGATGTTGTGATGTTTAGATGAGTTATTACATGGGGAACAAGTAGAACAGAGCTGGACGCGGTAACCACTTGGTGTTATTCGATACTAACTTTCTGATGGGAGAATCCTTGACTTTAGAAGTCTTGGTTTTCCTCATTCTGCGTGCAATACAAATGTGCGCTCTACGTTTCTCTTTTCTATTAAACTTTATCCTCTGCCAGAAGCAAGTCCCAGCCCAGTTAGGATTCTTGCCTTCTGTTCCACGGGGCCTGGAGAACATAAAGGAAGGAGTTGGGGGGGCAGTCAAGGGACACAGGGACGAGAACGCCACCAAACCCCGGGACTCCAGGTTCTCTTCAACAGCGGGGTTCTTTATGGCTCCTCACAGCACCACCGCTTCCTTTTAAAGCCAGTCTGCATAAAGAGGTGCCGTCCCAGCAGGAAGGAGAAGAAAAACGAATCTCCCTTGGCTCTTGCCCACAGGAGCGCCCCAAGCTGCTGGGCCAAGGCGGGGAGAAGGCACAGCTTTCACAACTAAATGCACATATTTGGAAAAGTCCTGGATGGTTAAGTGCTTTGACCGCAGTCCAAGAACTCAGCAGTTCCTCCTCAGAGGGTGACCCCTGGGAGCCAAGACTGGACTAGGATATGTTGCAAATTGCCCGAGGGTTTACAGCAACTTTGGCAGTATGACATGTATACATAAGAACTCAAAATCTTGAAAGTCCATCTGGGTACCGAGCTGGGTAAATAAAACCAAGTACCTCTGCGTGTTAATTCAAGCAGAAGTTTCACAGCAGGGTTTAGCCACGAGCCTGACTTACCATAAGCGGCCAGCTTTGGGCAACTCTCCATGGCGCTGGTCTCCTGGGAGGATAGAGTTCATGCTGTGTGCACCAGTGGCGAAAGAAGAGAGGCTCCTGTCAGCCTTGACCCAGGGAGACCTGGACGTGTCCATTCACCTTCTTGCTCCCTATACAACCGAGAGCTAAATTTGGTCCAGGCTTGCTCAGAAGTTCTGTTCACCCTGGGGTACATCTTGGGAGCTCAATCTTTTGGGCTCCTAAGGGATTCTGGATCAACTTCCTTCTCTCTAGAGGATAGCCTGGGGTGGTATGATGTAGGATACTGGTGCGGCTCCAGGCATAGACCTCCTGCAGGACAGTTTCCCAAGCAGAAAGGCAGGGGCTGTGAGCAAACCTCTTTGCATGCTGTGACACAATAAGAAACAGCTTTATCTTTGTCTCTGTTCCTGTCACAGAGTTCCTAAAACCCTTGTAATTTCCCGAGGGCTAGGGGTGGTAGGAGCATCCTTTATTCTAACATTTGGTCTTTGGCCCCGGTTCCTGACACAAGAGCTTCTACTATCCTTGGAATCTCCTGAGTGGTAAGTGTGTCTTTTTGTATGCTGATGAAATGACTGGTGGCTGGGGGGCGGGGGGCCCTAGAGAGCTCTGGAATGGGGGATGAGCACCAGAAATATCAAGCCATGGAATCTTCAGTCCCACCTCCTGACCTCCAGGGAAGGATGAGGGGCTGGAGATTGAGTTAATAATTGATTATGCCTACGTGATGAGGGCCCCATACAAATCCCTACACTATGGAGTTCAGAGAGCACCCGGGCTGGTGGACACGTGAGGTGCAGGGAAGGTGGCGTGCCTGGAGAGGGAACGGAAGCCCCGTGCCCCCTCCCTATACCTTGTCCTATGCACCTCTTCATCTGGCTGGTCATCTGTATCCATCGTAATATCCTTTATAATAAGTCAGTAAACATCAGTAACTGTTTCCCTGAATTCTGTGAGCCATGCTAGCAAATGATCAAACCTGAGGAGGGGTTCTAGAACTCTCAATTTATAGCCAGCCAATCAGAAGTATGGGTGACGGCCTGGGACTTGCAAGTGAGTCTCGAGTGGGGGGCAGTCTTGTGGGACTGAGCTCCTAACCTGGCGGGGGGGGGGGTCTGCCCTAACTCTTGGCAGAAAAGTGTCAGATTGGAGTTAAATTGTAGGATGCCCTATCTCCGTGTCCACGGAGAATGGGAGATTTGCTTAGTGTGGAGAGGCCCATGCATCTGATGTTGGAAGTGTATCTGAGGGCAGGGGAAAACAGCTTTCTTTTAATATTCTCTCTTATCAGAGAAGAACTTTCCCCCAAGTGCCCAGCAGACTTCTCCTTGTGTCTATTGGTCAAAACTGTGTTGCCCGTGCACCCCAGACCGGTCCCTGGTGTTGGATTGCTGTGGCTGAGTTAGACCAGCCATGACCCATCTCCTGGAGCCAGCCAGGCTTTGGTGGCAAGGAAGAAGTGGAGCATGGATGTTGGTAGGAACTCTATTGTTCCGTAGAGCCTTTATCCTAACAGCAGCGGGGGGCCACTGTGGGGCTTGAAGCAGCAGAACGACACGATCCGATTTGTGTTTTTAAAAGATGCTCTGGCAGGAGAGTGGAGACTGGGTTGAAAGGAGGCAAGAACAGAAGTGGGGAGATTAGTTCCAAGCCGTCCAAGCTTTTATAACAATGAATAAAGTCAGATAGGATTCTCATTCTATATGCTATAAATACTTTTTGTTAAGGCTTTACTCTATTGGAAGGATAGTGCTTTGAAGAATCTCCTGATATATTTTCCCTTCTTAGCAATCTACTTTTCGCTCTCTTGAAGCCCTTAAAGCTGGGCCAGGAGACCAAGTTCATTGTCCAGGAAAGAGGAGAGAGGCTACTACCTATGACAAAGAAATCATTGCTAGCCCTAAGTTTCAGACTAAACTTTCTAAATCCATGGAAAGACAATAGTCTAGAACAGGAGTCGGCAAACTATGGCATGTGGGTCAAATCTGGTGGCTGGTTTAGTAATAAAGTTTTATTGGAACACAGCCACACTCATGTATGTACAAACTGTCTATGCTGCTCTTACACTCCACAGCGGAGTCGAGTCCTTGTCATCAGGACTGTATGGTACACAAAGCCTAAAATATTTACCATCTGGCCCTTTATGGAAATAAGTTTGTCAGCCTAGTTTAGAAAGGTAGAATTGGAGAGAGGAGGCATTTTCTCGGAACATCTAAAGCTGAATTTTTCATATCAAGATCCCACAGCTTGGAAGACTTACCACAGAGCAGGAGGGACAAGGATCTATTGTGAGGGAAGTTTGGCCACAGAGGATTGGGGGACGTTCCTCTAGTGCTGAGGCAGGCAAGGCAGGATGGGCTGTAGATGTGAATTTCCCCTTCAGAGTCAGAACTCCCAAAGGCCCATGGACATAGCTTGGGGAACTTCAAGGCACCCGTTTTCATTTTCTTTCTTTCTTTTTTTAAGTTTATTTATTTTGAGAGAAAGAGATCGCAAGCAAGGGAAGGGCAGAGAGAGAGAGGAAGAGAAAGAATCCCAAGCAGGCTCTGCACTATCAGCCTGACATGGGCCTTGAACCCACAAAGCCATGAGATCATGACCTGAGCTGAAATCAAGAGTCTGATGCTTAACCGACTTAGCCACCCAGGTGCCTTCCACCTTTTTTAGGCTTATTTATTTATTTTGAGAGAGACAGAGACAGAGTGAGTGGGGGTGGGGCAGAGAAGGAGGGTGAAAGAGAGAATCCCAAGCAGGCTCTGTGCTGCCAGTGCAGAGCCCGACATGGAGCTCGAATTCACGAAACTGCAAGGTCATAACCTGAGCCAAAACCAAGAGTTAGACGCTTTAACTGACTGAGCCACCCGGGTGCCCTACAGTTTCTTTTTTAAACGTTTATTATTATTATTATTATTGTTTTTTGAGAGAGAGAGAGAAAGAGAGAGAGAGGAGAGAGATGATGAGTGGGGGAGGGGTAGAGGCAGAGAGAGAGAGTTTCCCAAGCAGCCTCCATGCTCAGTGTGGAACCCAACACGGGGCTCGATCCCACAACCCTGGAATCGTGACCTGAGGTGAAATCAAGAGCTGGGTGCTCAACCGACTGAGCTGCCCCATGCGCTTCCATCCTCACCATTTGCATTTTCATGGTCCTGCTCCAGTGTGGCTCAGGGACAGCAGAAGCAAGTGACTGGGGGAGACTCCTTGGGAAGGTGGGCCCTCGAGCAGCCTCACCTGGTCCCACACACTCTGGTCTCTGGATAACTTTGACATGTCAGGAAGGCCTTGCCCGATCCCCCTTTCTCAATCTGTGAAATTAGCGCCTCCTTTATATACTTACAAAGTACTCCAGCCTTCCCCTTTCGTAACACTCATTACACCTATAACTATTCAGTATCTATTTAGCCTAGCAGACCATTGGTTCCATGAGGCGGGCACCATAACTTATTTGTGGTTTTATCCTTTTCCTGTAACTCAGTGATATCGCTGACCGAAGTGGTGTGCAACGAACGAATGAACACATGCATGCATGCATGAATGAATAACTAGCTCAGGAGACCACTGTTTATCCCACTAGACTACTGACTAGTTTATTTTATTGTCTAGTAGCTCTTGGCAGTTTCATCACTGTGAAAGGCAGTTTCCCCATTTAAGAGAGGAGATGAGAAAACCATTAACTGAGCCTCTGCATTTGCAGGCAGCATACAGAAACCACAGAAGGCCCTAGAGCTAAGATGTGTTCTTGAAATTTAAGCATCTACATTGACATATGCCCATTACGGGACTCTTCAGTAAGCTGTTGCTGGTATCTGCAGGGAACGAAGACTTTCCCCTGTCAGGTTTCTAAGTTGAAGATGGCCCCAAAGGGCCATCATTTAACTGACCCAATTAGCTTGAGGCATGACCACTGCACGGACGGACAGAAACAATATGCCAGAGGAGGGATCATCTGGCAGAAGGATCCTTGGACTAAGAGAAGTGGGGTGGGGGTGTGGTCAAATAATTCAAATAATTTTGTGCTTTCATGTATGTGTGTTATACTTTAAGAACAAAAATGAAAAATGAAAAATGAAAAAATAATCTTGGCAACTTTTTACCCCAATCAGTAATAATAGTAAAAGACATTTGTTTCGTGTTCAGCGAGGGCTAGATACTCTTCAAAACACTTGGCACGCATTTTCTTATTTAATCCTGAGAACAGCCCCATGAGATACTTACCATTGATTGAAAAGCGATGTAATGAACACCTACCCATAGCCAGCATTGCCCAGGCCCTGAGAGACAGCAGTAAATGAGGGAAAGAAGTGTCCATCCCCGCTGTCCCCATGCAACTCACATTCCAGGGGATAGGTACTATTATCAGCCCCGACCTGTAGTTTAAAAAATGGAGGTTCTGGAGGTTCTGTTTAAATCCTGTTTCTGGTAATTGATCAGGCCAGCATTCATTTCCAGAAGTCTCTGACTTCAAAACTCCTAACCACTCTGCCATGCTGCTTCCTTTGCTTTGATTCTCCCCATAGATTGTGTAGACAACTCTCGAAACTGGCCCAGGAGTTCTTCAGTACCTTGTAAGGCAGATTCTTTTCACTTATTTTTAAAGCAGAAGAGTTTCATGTCATTGAACACTGTGAGGGAGGGTGGATTGAGGTGCTCCAACATTGTTAGAAGGACACCCTTTCTAAGCAGGATAGCTGCTGTCCTTGGTGTCAACTTCCTTCTCTGGTGGGAACTCCCTATGGCAGCCCGCGGCTTTCATGGCCCCTACGACTGGCCATCCTGAGAGAGTTGGCATACTTCTCTCCTGGGTTCTAGCAAAAATCAGGACAGTGCCCAGCTTGGGGCATGTATCTTTCGCAGAACTAACTGCTTGTAAGGCCAAGGGTATGGGTATTCTTTTTATAATTTTATTTATTCTTTGAATATGTTATATATTCAAATGGCACAAAATTCAAGATGGCAAAAAAGAAAAGGTTCCAATGGAAAGGTGCCCCTCCCACCCTGTCTTCTCAGCACCAGCTTCTCTTCCTGGACTTCCTTGTTCTTTGTGTCTGCAGGTGGAGAACATTCTAAGACAAAGCGAGTGGAGACATCACTGGGTGGCTCTGCTTAATGGATAAAGAAAGATGGCGGGCTTGTCCCAAGGTTCCTAAGACATTGTTCCTAAAGTGTGATAGGATCTGGAAATATTTCCCCCATTCATACTGAGGCCATCTGCATGTGAGTCACCTTCTGTTCCATGAAGCCTGCATTCCAGAAGTTCTGAGAAGCCAGGCCAGTGATTGGGAAGAGTAGTCCCCAAAGGAAACAAATACACTTACTTGTTCTGTGTCAAGTGTGGGGGTCTTGTAATTTGGTTTACTGGGAGCCCACCGTGGACCTGGTGCTTAGACAAGGGTGTCGCCAGCAGGGACAAGACCCAGGAATGGAGCGACCACTCCAAAGGACTATGCTCCCTCCGCTCCTATGAGTTCTCCTCACTCTTGGTGCCTGTTTCTAATAACTTTTCAAATGACTATTCAAAACACCTAATTCTCTCCTATCCAGTTCCTATGCAGGTAAAAGACATTTGAAACATTGAGCTATTGGTTTTAAGAGCACCCAGAGTAATTAGTTCTCTGAATCTTTGATGATAGAAGACACAGATCGACTCTGGTCACTAGCAGTAAGCCCTGTTCTGGGGAGGGAGTCAGCTAGTGTGCATTGTATAAGCTCACTGCTGGGGGTTGATTTAGTGTTACAGTCGGGCTGTTTGGCAGGACAAGATAATTATTTCTAATGTCTATTGAATTTGTCTCTTCCCTCAGTTCCAAAAGGACCAAGAATATGTTAGGAATGGGTATTCTTGACCATCCTTCTGAGATCATGCCTAGTATTTTAACTCCAAGGTTTAATGAAATAAGAAATATTCAAGGTCATAGAGTTGGCATGCTGTTTTGCTTTATCTTTTATTTAAGTGGATGTTTTCCTTTGCAATGAAACGTTTTGTTACCAAAGACCATTTTGGCTCTGTTTCCGTGCCCCCATCAAACTCTCCAGACTCTTGCTAACCCAGAACCTATTTAAATAAATCATGTGCATATTGGTATTCTGTGGGAACTGGGGTTACAAGAAAAGCTGCCCATTTTCTTCTTGTATCAATCCTCTAAACACTCTCTAAATTCTCCACCCATGGCTACAAGTTATTGACAAAAGAGCGTGAGGCTTGGTGCATCGCAAGAGGGGATGACAGGTCAAACACTGATTGATTCCAGCATTCACTAGGCAAGAACCAATGTCTCTGATCAGAATTATTCAGAGACTGGCTGGAGATCTGGGGCTCTCACAGGGTTGGCTGAAGAGTGCTAGCAGGGGATGGTAGATAAAATTCAATGTGCTTGGTAAGAACAGAAAACGAAGATGATTGAGATGTGGTCCGATTTGGGGGACCCTAGAGTCTAGGATGGGAGATGGAGGTTCATTCAGGAAATATGGCTCATCTACTATGTGCCAAGAATTGCAGAAACAGAGATAATAAGATGGGGGGGGGCTGCTTGCTTGTAGCTCATAACTAGATGGGGAGACAGACACGTGCACAGAGAACTGTGATTGCAAATAGGAAGTGAGTGCCAAGTGCTCTTGGGAGAATGGATGGGGGCATGAAGGATCAGTGATAGCTTCATGAAGGAGATGACCAGAGCCTTGAAAGATGAAAAGGAATTTGTCAGGCACATGAGACAGGAAGAACATTGGGGAAGGAGTCGCTGGGAAGGAGAAGCATGGAGAAATAGTAAGTGGGAATGTTGAGAAATAACAGTGATGATGATCACTTACGTAGCACCAACATCAGGTACTGCTCTTAGATTTCAGGTATCCTGGCTCACTTAATCCTTATGCACAGATGAGATTGGATCGTGTGCCTGTGATCGCAGAGTTGATTAGTGGTAGAGCTGGGATTCCAACCCTGGCAGGCTGGCTCTGGAGCTTGTACTCTTCACCGCCACACTCTGTCACCGTGTGCCCTGAGCACAGGACATAGGGGTGGAGGAAAGCTGTGGAGAGAGATCAGCAGGTGTGTCAGGACTGGATGGTGGACAGCGTTGTCTGCCATCTGCCGGCGCGGAGGCTTTACTCTGTAGCACAGAAGGATTCGGCGTAGGCGAGCTTGCGACCCGAGCTATGCTTTGGAACAAGCATCTTGGCATCTGTGATGATGAACTAGAGCAGAAGAGCCTGTGAGTTGACTTAAGGCCACTGCAGGTGTTCAGGTCACACCCGGTGCCACCTGAAGGGCAGGAACCATGGCCTGAGAAGCAGGGAGCAGATTGAGAGCTATTTAAGGAGCAAAACGACCAGGATCAGAGGAACAATTGGATACAGAGGGGGAGACAGGAGTTGTCTGAGACCGAGGCTTATAGCTTGGGTGCCATTTGCAATTGCCAGCCCTGCCCTACTTCTCTGGGCTGCTGCAGTGTGGGCATTCCGTTCCTCCACTGAGATACTGCTACCGTCCTTGCCCCAGGCTGTTCCAGTGTGAGCCAATCAGTCCCCTTTAGAACCACAGACACCAGGCTGCAGAAGTAACAAAGGAGCAGAGACTTGCACTCACACAGAGGAATTACAGCACAGGAGTAGCTGTGTCCTCTCCCAGGGGGTCTGAAGCTCTTCCCACTGCAGAGTCTGATGAACCCAGATCCTCTTTCCTCTGAGTCTTGGGGCCCCACATCCCCATTTCCTCCTACCCAAGAAAGCAAAAATGTAGTTGGCATCATTAAAACTTCAGCGCCCTCGAAACAGTTTACATTTTTGGGCAACACAGGTATCTCTTCACTGTTTTGCCTTCTCCCTCCAGACTCATTTCTTAGCCTCACCTCTGCATACTCAAGAGGCTCATTAAAGCATTTCCCAAACAGGCGAACAATCTTCTCCCAAAGATGAATTTTGCTGCCACCCCTGGAATGCAAAAACAGCTGCAGGCATCTCTGAAAACTGCAATGTTTTTATTCCTCCCATAATATTAAATAAGACCAAAAAAAAAAAAAAAAAAAAAAAGGCCAAGCACGGAGACCATTTGATTTAACTCATGTCTTCCTGAACAAATACTTACTGAGGGAGAATTTCCGCCTGTAGCCATAGAGGGTCAATCCTCTTGCTAAAGACGGTGAGAAAAGCTGGACATATCAAAAAATAGTCTGTTGTCTGTTGTATTGAGAGTTCAGCCAGCTCTTGTCCAAGCTGCAGCCCAGCTTCATGGTGGCCCAGAAAAATCTCAGCTCCTGAAACGGCATTAAGATGGTCCTAGGCTGCTAGTGCCCCACCCCCACCTCCACCCCCTGGGCACCTGGCAAAAGCAGACAGAAATCTCTGGTGGAAAGTATCATCATCTGAAGCCTCCTCTTATGCCTATAAACAATTTTTTCTTCCAATATAACATCTGACATTCAAATCCATGTACGTCAGGCATATGGTGGAGTGAATACGATAATGTGACTGACGGCCATCAGGAAAAAAGACAACAGAAATACAGCAGCTCAGATGTGAAAATGGTCAGACACAGATTTAAAATAGTTTTTGAGTAACGATTGTATGTGATGGGCATGGAGGGTAAAATAGGCAACACACAAAACAGAATTCCTGCCCTTCGAGTGTTTTATAGTCTCGTGGGGGAGACAGACATTCATCAAATAAATCACCCTGTGGTAGATGATTGCAAATCTGGGTCCAGTTCTGAATGTACAGTGGTGTGGCCCCTGTGGGGAACAGTATGGAGGTTTCTCAAAAAAATGAAAAATAGAAATACCATGTGACCCAGCAATTCTACTTCTGGGTGTGTACCCAAAATGATTGAAAGCGGGGTTTCGAAGAAATATTCCTACACCCATGTTCATAATGTCTTCGTTCACGACAACTGAAATGTGGAAGGAATCATGGGGCGCCTGGGTGGCTCAGTCGGTTAAGCATCCGACTTCGGCTCAGGTCATGATCTCGGGGTCCGTGAGTTCGAGCCCCGTGTCGGGCTCTGTGCTGATGGTTCAGAGCCTGGAGCCTGCTTCAGATTCTGTGTCTGTCTCCCTCTCTCTGTGCCCCTCCCCCGCTCACGCTCTGTCTGTCTCTCTCTCTCAAGAATAAATAAACATTCAAAGAAATTTTTAAAAATGTGGAAGGAATCCAACTGTCCGTTGACAGATGAACGAATAAGCAGAATGTGGTATAGATGCAAAGTGGAATATTATTCAGCCTTGAAAAGGAAGGAAACTAACACATGCTACAACGTGGGTAAAGCATGACATTACGCTAAGCGGAATAAAGCAGTCACAAAAAGACCAACACCGTATGATTCCACTTACGTGAGGTCCTTGGAGTCATCTACATCATAAGGACAGAAAGTAGAATGATGGTTTTGTTGGGGGCTGGGGGAAGAAGGGGGAGTTATTAATAGGTATCGAGTTTCAGTTTTACAAGATGAAGTGAGTTCTGGGGATGGGTGGTGGGGCTGGCTGCACGACAGTGCGAATGGATTCAGTGCCACTGAGCTGTGCACTTGAAAATGGTTAGTAAATTTTATGTTATGTGTATTTTAACACACTACAAAGAACAAAGGAGAAAATGGACCTGATCCCACTCTTCCCTGTAGCCACCCCTTTGTGATGTGACTTTGCAGCCCTCCCAACAGGTGAAGGATTTCCCATTTGTCAAATCTGAGCTAGCATTGCATTTGAAGCAATAGTTCTTAGAGCAACAAATAGAATGTGTGTGACAAATAGAATGAGGCAGACGTTCTTAGAGTTCTCTGATCACTTAAATTCCAGGGTTTTGTTCTGTTATCTGTGGTCTGCTGGTTTTTCTTGTTGATTTTTTTTTTAAGAGAGAGAGAGAGCAGGGGAGGAGAAGCGAGAGAAGGACAGAAAGAATCTCAAGCAGGCTCCACGATGTCAGTGCAGAGCCTGACGTGGGGTTCTGTCTCACAAACCACAAGATCATGACCTGAGCCGAAATCAAGAGTCAGATGCTTGGCTGACTAAGCCACACAGGTGCCCACTCGTTGATTTTTGTATGCTCTTGTTTTGCGAGGATTATGTCGGCTCAGTGTCCTA
Organism: Acinonyx jubatus; assembly: GCF_027475565.1. Taxonomy (NCBI): domain Eukaryota; kingdom Metazoa; phylum Chordata; class Mammalia; order Carnivora; family Felidae; genus Acinonyx; species Acinonyx jubatus. Next base: position 32,424,073 of record NC_069381.1, on the reverse strand, counting down.
AGGCATGGACAGAGATTGGCAAACTTTTTCTGTAAAGAACTGTGTAAGTATTTTAGGATTTGCAGGCCACACACTGTCTCTGTCACTCCTTTCTTTTCCCTTTCTTCCTCCTCCTCCTTCTTCTAACAGCCTTAAACATATGAAAACTGTTTTTAGCTTGCGAGTCTTACAAACAGACTGTGGCCCAGATTGGCCTGTGGGCTGGAGTTTGCTAATGTCTGGCCCAGGATGTCTTTCTCCAAAGAGTTTTGTGTTTATTTCAAGTATTTAGGGGCATCATCAGTCTGGAACTGCTTTAACTAAATTTATGGCTTATTTTTTTATTGGACTGCTTAGAGGATGTGAATATGGGCTACAAATAGATGAGGACAATTTATTTTTTCTTTTAATCAAAGTATAATTAATGTACAGTGTTATATTAGTTTCAGATGTACGATATAGTGATTCAACAATTTTATACGTTACTCAGGGCTCATCATAAGTGTACTCTTAATCCCTTTTATTTATTTTACCCATCTCCCACCTCTCCTCTGGCAACCGCCTGTTTTTTCTCTGTATTTAAGAATCTATTTTATTGTCTTTTTTGTTGTTCATTCTGTTTCTTAAATTCCACATGTGAGTGAAATCATTTGGTATCTATCTTCCTCTGACTTCTTTCACTTAGCATTATACTTTCTAGGTCCATCCATGTTGTTGCAAACAGCAAGATCTCATTCTTTTTTATGGCTGCGTAGCATTCCATTATATATATATATATATATATATATATATATATATATATATATATACCACATCTTCTTTATCCATTCATTTATCAATGGGCACGTAGGCTGCTTCCATATCTTGGTTTTTGTAAATAATGCTGTAATAAACACAGAGGTGCATACATTTTTTTTTTTGAATTCGTGTTTTCATTTTCTTTGTGCAGATACCCAGTAGTGATATTACTGGATCATATGGTAATTTTATTTTTAATATTTAAGGAACCTCCATGCTGTTTTCCACAGTGGCTGCACCAATTTACATTCCCACTAACAGGGCACGAGGGTTCCTTTTCTCCACATCCTCACCAACACACTTTTCTGTGTGTTCTGTACAGAATGGGTAATGATCTTAGCCATTCTGACAGGTGTGAGGTGATATCTCATGGTGGTTTTGATTTGCGTTTCCCTGATGATGTGTGATGTTGAGCATCTTTTCATGTGTCTGTTGGCCATCTGTACATCTTCCTTGGAACAATGTCTGTTCAGGTCTTCAAGGGCGGTTTATTTCGGTTCAGCCTTCCCTTGAGGAAGTAGTCCTTTGAGAGTCCTGCCATGTACGTAGAAGATCTTCAATCAGATGCCCTGCCTCAGGTATGCTTTGGTTTCTGAGTTCTTGCTCTCAAAGCTGTCAAAAGCAAAGTTCAAGTTTGCCAGGATTTGAAAATGCCTTTGCACAACAATAGTTTCTTCCCTCTTCCCTGGGTTCCTGTCTTTCCTCCGGTTTTGGCCTGATAACTCCTTTGTTTTCATGCTGGCTCTGCAATACTTCTCAAGAACTTTTTAGAAATATTTCACTCATTAAAAAAAAAAAGAAAAGAAATTTTTCACTCATTACTTTTGGTGCTTTGTAGCAGGCAGGACAGTCCAAATAACCTAACCTGCTATAATGGAAAGAGAAGTGTTGGATGAGAGAATTTTATTTTCTTCTAAAAATTATATCAAATAGTCTTTATGCAAAAAGTGACCGGAGAGACCATTTAAATTTGTTTCATTTGGTTATATTAGTAAGTCTTAGTGGTAAACAAAACATGCTGTCATTAGGAGAGGTGTGCACAGCAAAGGAATGTGAAAAAGATCGATGTGAATTGATGACCTTAAAAAGAAATATTTTTCAAGCTCTGTTACTAAAAGTGACCCAACAGTAGCAGAAACACTGTACCGTGCAGTATGGTTTTGCATAGTTGAAAGCTGCTAAGGGAGTAGGTTTTAAAAGTTCTCATCACACACACACACACACACACACACACACACATTTGTAACTGTGTGGTGATGGGTGTTAACGAGATGTATTGTGCTGACCATCTCACCATGTAGACAAATATCGAATCATTGTGCTGTACATCTGAAAGCTGACATGCTGATGTATGTCTGTTATACTCAAGAAAACAAACAAACAAACGAAAGCTCAACCTAGCATCCAGATTATGATGAATGAGTATCATTTTCCACCTAAAGAAGTAGGAAAGGTCTGGATGATTCTGGAAAATTGTATTATTTTCCAGAAGCAAGGATAATTTCTCGTATGTTTGGGTTGAAAGGACTTAAAGAGGTTCCCATTCAACAAGTTGTGACCGTCTGAGCATAAAGAATACAAATAGTTATGACTATAATTATTTGGAATGAATTCAGTACACAGAAGTCTACGGTTCCTAATGACACTCAAAAGAGAAAGGTTAATAGAAAATGAACAAGAAAGTTGTTGTAGGACAAAATAAGGTAATGGATGAAACCAAATATGCTTAATTTTCATTCCTTTAAATAAGCATAAGAATCTTGGGACGCCTGGGTGGCTCAGTCAGTTAAGCATCTGACTTTGGCTCAGGTCATGATGTCATGATGTCACAGTCAGTGAGCGTGAGCCCCGCGTCTGTGCCGACAGCTCAGAGCCTGGAGCCTGTTTCGGATTCTGTGTCTCCCTCTCTCTCTGACCCTTCCCCGTTCATGCTCTGTCTCTCTCTGTCTCAAAAATAAATAAACGTTAAAAAAAAGTTATAAAAAAATAAGCATAAGAATCTTGATAGAGTTTCTGGTGCTTTTTAAATACATGTTGGGTTATTCAATAAAATTCCTTTAGTATTTTAATCTGTGTAGGCAAGAACGAACACAATGAAATGTGTTCACATGCAAATGAGCCAAGAATCCTGGAAAAAAATCAGAAAGGTACCAAGAACAAGAAGGGATGTTTGAAATCAAAAGAACCAGGCTGATGTGGGGTCAGCCATTGTTCTGCCTCAGTGGTCATTTCCAGGAGGACCGAAGTGAGTTCGAGGCTGATAAATTGGCCAAGTGTCCCCAAGAGGAGAAATGACGGCATGGACAGACTCTCATGTTTAGATGTTCTTGCTAATTATAACGAGATTCTGACAAGGCTCACTTAAAACTTCAATAATCCCTGGGGCGCCTGGGTGGCACAGTCGGTTGAGCGTCCGACTTCAGCCAGGTCACGATCTCGCGGTCCGTGAGTTCGAGCCCCGTGTCAGGCTCTGGGCTGATGGCTCAGAGCCTGGAGCCTGTTTCCGATTCTGTGTCTCCCTCTCTCTCTGCCCCTCCCCCGTTCATGTTCTGTCTCTCTCTGTCCCAAAAATAAATAAGCGTTGAAAACTTCAATAATCCTAACAGAGAAGGTCAGTAGATCACAATGACAATCAATTGTCTAGGTAATTCTGAGCTTCTGAAACTTCGGGAGACATCATATCTGGGAAAGAGAGGAAAAGTCAAAAGTCTGAATTTTTTGTGAAATCAATTCCCATTGATGTAGTGAGTGAACTTTTCTTCTGAAAAAAGCCCAGGCCAATGATGGGGGACTCAGGTTGGAATCTCCTGGGACTGTACAGCCGGGTCCCGTGTTTCAACCAAGAGCTGATAGGTTGACACCCCAGATTCTACAGATTGAGCTTCGCTGAGACATCATTGGTTCCTTCTTCCGAGTCTAATAAAAGATGACTGTGACCATGTGTGGTGGTGGAATGTCCCACATCGATGCTCTCTACCCGCTGCACATAGCTACTGAACACCAGTGAGAGGGCTAGTGGGAACTGAATTGTAAATTAGGTTAATTTGAATTTAAATTACCATATGTGGCTACTGGCTGCCCATATTGGGCAAAGCAGGTATAGATATTACGTGTGGTAATATTATTACAATCATGGGAGGTAACCCCGAAGAGGGGGACGTTATTAAAACTTAAATCAGTGGTATTAGTATTTTTTTTAAATGTGTTTCAATGCAACAGTAAAAATCAGATGGTGTGTGTGATAATTAGGGGGTGTTTAAGGTCTTTAGGAAAATCTGGTGTGAGCGCTGCGATCTTAAATGTGTAGAAGGATCGAGTGAGTCGGTAATCAGCGTGTTCATGCTGGTGGCAACTTCATTTTGACAAATCCTTCCATTGCGATTTATATTTTGTGCAAGTCGTGTGTGACCGAGGGGAATGCTGATGGGTTCAGTGTATTACAAGATGCTAAGTGCTTCGCAGAATTATAAGATCAATACGTCTGGATATTAAACAAAGTTCGGGGCGTAGTGAGTGTTCCTCTCAAAAGCTCCTGGACACATTTCTTCCTTTGGATTTTCCTATCCTGGCTCCATAAAAGTTTCTGAATACAGATGTGCTTTGCTTGAAGAAAACTCAGCATGGGGCTCTGTGACTTCCGACCCCGACCAGTTCTATCCCTGGGTCGTCAGTTTTTTCAGGAAGGTCCGGTGTGTTTAAGCAGACAGTATCCTTCGATTCCCTCTGCTTAGCCTTCCTAAATGCGTCCTGGTAGATCACCTGGCTTTGTCCACATGGAGCTCATCCTACCAGGACGTTCTGATGAAAGGCTCAGCCAAGGATGCTGCCCCATCTGCTGGTCCCCACTAACAGGCTGGAGGCACACTCGGGAGCCGGGACTCTGGAGCCAGACAGATGGAAGTTTGAACCCCAGGTCTGCCACTTAAATCTGTGTGACCTACAGCTAATGATTCTGAGCTTGGCGATGATGGTAAAAATAGCTACTTCTCAATGGGTTTTGTTAGGATTAAATGACCTAGTTCATGTATAGCGCTTGGCATTACTATTGACTTCTCAGTAAATATCCAAATTCTCCGTACTCAGTGAATCAGCTCAGATCCCACCTCCACCCACAAGGATCCCACTTATGGTCCCTATTGTCTGAATGACCCAAAATGATATCCCAGTTTTCACTCCGACCAAGAGCATCCGAGTTTGTCTTTTTGCAAACTGGAAACTGCAAATTTGGACTGTTGGTTAAGCCTACCGTTCCCTCTTTTTAGTTAGGGAGATTATTCTCTAGTCTGTGTCTCCGTTCCTTTTTCATGTTTCTTCCTCTGTCCTCGAGCCCTAGCACTGGTCGGTGAACTCACTGTCAGAGAAAACAGAAACTTCCAGAAGAGACTTCTGCAGGCATCCCATACTGCTGCTGCATCTGTGGCCCTGGCCTCTGCCCACCCGCCCCACCCCCCTCCTGCCCCTGGCTGGTTCTGTGGATGGAGGACCTGTGTGTGTCTTTGGCAATGCCTCCACTCTTCAGCTGTGATGGAGCCCAGCCTCCTCACCCATGCAAACACTTCTGGCTCCTCTCCCCTCCCCCCGCCCCCAACGGGCATCCATTCCGTGTACCCCCTCCTTCATTCCCAGGGGCCAGCAAAACATGCAGAAATGTGTCCCTTCTCTGCTCCCTGTCACAGCAGAGCTTCTTAAAGAGAAGGATGTTGTCTCCATTTCTTCTTCTCTCCTGAGCTCTCGAACCCTCTCGATTCAGGCTTTTGCCCTGATGGACAGTGCTGTCACCAAGGTCATCAGTGACCACCCCATCGCCACGGCCACAGGTCAATCCTCAGTCTCGCCATCCTTGATCTTTTAGTGGTCTTTGGCACAGCTGCTCTCTCCCTTCTCCCGAAATGCTTCTCTCTCTGCCTTCCAGGACATCCTGGTCTCCCCATCTCCCACTGGGCCCCCACTCTCAGGCTCCATCTCCGGTCCCCTGCATCTCCCAGCCTCTGAATGCTACAGGGCTCAGGCCTTGGAGCTTTTCTTTTTTCCCCTCTTGCTTGGTGGGCTCATGCAGTGGAGTTTGAAATGCCATCTGCACACCGAAAACTCCCAAGTCTTGCCCCTGGCTCAGGATTCTCTCCTGGACTCTGCCTTAGAGGTCCAGATTCCTATGAGACATTTGCAGAAGACCGGCTATTAAACATCTCAAATGTAGAATGTCCCGAGTGGACTCTTGATCTTGCCCCGGAAACCTGCTCTTTCTCCTCTGAGTGGATGCTTACTCCGGCCTTCTGGTTGCTCAGGCCAGTAACCCGGGACTGGGAGCCACGGTTGCCCCTCACTTTCTCTCACATGTTACCTCCAGTGCTTTATGAATCCTGTTGTGTGTACCTTCAAACGTACCCGGATGTAACCATGCCTCTCCGCGTCCCCCGCCTGCTGATCTACCCTCACGGTCTCTCAGGCGGGTTCTTGTGCGAGCCTCATTCCACCCTTGCTCCCTAGCGCAGAGACCGGGATGAGGCCTGGTTAGCACCTCACTCAGACCTCATCATTCCTCTGTTCAGAGCCCTCCATGGCTCTATCGCATGCAGCATGAGAGCCAAAATCCTTGTGATGGCCTCCGTGGCCCTACTAGGCTGGTCCCTGCTGCTGGCTGACCTCATGTGCTGGCTGTCCCCACCCTGCTCTGCTTTTGTTTGTTTGTTTTTTAATTTTGTAAATTTTTTTATTATTTATTTTCGAGAGAGACAGACAGAGAGAGACAGAGAGAGAGAGAGAGTATGATGCTTGGACAGCTCTTCCCCTAAGTGGCGAGAGGCGGTCTCTGAAAATGGTTCGCTCGCTATTCCCTTGACCCAGAAAACCCTACACCACCATGCAAATCAAGAGGTTCAAATCTTTGTGTGCACTTTAATTTTTTTAATGCTTTTATTCATTTTTGAGAGACAGAAAGAGTGTGAGTGGGGGAGGGGCAGAGAGCGAGGGTGATAGAATCCGAAGCAGGCTCAGAGCCTGACGTGGGGCTCAAACTCACAAACCGTGAGATCATGAGCTGAGCTGAAGTCGGACGCTTAACCAACCGACTGAGTCACCCAGGCGCCCCGTTTGCTTGTTCTTGAAGAGAATCACATGGTGGCTTTATTCTTCTTGCTACTTAAAAAAGGTGATGTGTTGATGGTTTGGGTGGTTAACATCAGACGGGGAAGACCAAGTCCACACCTTGTCCTGCATCACCTGCCACCACGGGAGTCTTCTTGGTTGTCACTTGCACCCACAGTGACAGAATAGGTCCCTGGGTAGAGGTCCTTAGAGATGTTGGGAGCAGGTTGGGATGACTCTGGAGCACACTCTGATGCTTGATAGGCGCCTCCAACACCAAGGGATGTGTCTTTATTCTGACCATTCCCCATGTTCCAGCCCAAGGGCAGCTCCGGTTTCCCTCTGTGATCACCATAAATATGGTTGTCCCTCTTTCCTTTCTCCATGGAGAAGAGACGGAGGGCTGGCTGCCGGCCGTCTTTCTCAGGAGGGCAGATCCAGGGAAAGCATCCTTGAGCTCTCTCTGGCCTCCTTGCTGTTCTTGACCATATTGGAGATGCTCCATCTTGGGGCTTGCCTCTCTGTCTCATCCCTTCAGCTCCCTTCCCTGCGCCTCTGCTCTGTCTGCATTGGCTTGCTTCCTGGCTGTTTGCTCAAAATGCCAGGCTCACTCCCTCACTACCTCAGGGCCTTTGCACTTGCTATCCCATGCAACTTGCTCCTGTACATTGGGAGTTTTATGGTCTCAGTGAGGCTTTACCTGACCCCTGTATTTAAAATTAGAACTCTCATCTCCTGATACTTTCTGTTTTCCGTCACTGCATTGTTTATCTGTTTCTCTCAACTCCCATCCCTGTTGAAGGTAACTCCACGAGGCTCAAGATTTTAAAACTGCTCATCTCTGTCTATTTTTAAAGTAATCATTTCTAAAACCAAGGCACACAGCAGGCACTCAAAATACTCATTGAATAAATGAATGAATGAGGTTAACTGAGCTTAGTTAACTTCTGTGACAGGCAAGAATTTTTTGAACTATAATTACTTTCAATTAATTGGTCAAAACCAGAGTTTTAAAAGCTGTTTTTTTGTGTGTTTGGTATAATTAGTGTTCTTTTTTTGACGAGACCTTGTACAATAGAAAAGGATCACATTGTCGCGAGATTAAAAAAGGCTGAAAAGAAACACTTTTAATTTTAAGTGGATGAAATAAGACTTCCTCCTCTCTTCTCCGAGTCCTGTATAGATTGCAAATTGTTTTGAGAGGAGAATCATAAAATTAACATTTCATTTGAATTCCTGAAGCCAGACACATGGCGTCATAAAAAAAAAAAAATCGTGGCTTGAGTACATTGCGAGAGATTTGGGGTTTCTCCCAGGGGGGAAATGGTTTGACTGAGGTCATGTTTTCAGAAAAGACCACTGGGTGGCATGGGTCACTGAACCTCAAAGGTGGCCTGGCAGTGTTTGTGTGGAGGGGTGGGGAGGAGGGGGGAGGAAACCGGGTTTGCATCAGCACCTGCTCTTTACCAGGACAGGAACAGGCCTCTGGCGGTCCTCATGAGCACCCTTGACGTGGGCGGGGGGGTGGGGGGGGAGGTAGGGGGTGGGGAGGGTTCCCTTTTCACATATGGGAAAAACAAAGTTCAAAGAGGGCCACTCCCAACGTTATGACTGTAACAAATGGAAGAATCAGGATTCGAAAACAGGTCTGAATCTCATACTTGCTCTGGCCTTGTACAGACAAGGACACCTTGGCCCACAGAGGAGGGAAGACTCGTCCAGGGTCCCAGGAGGTAGTGGACCCGGTGATCCCGTCCTTGCGGTCACCCTCCTCCGTGGCCTCGTAGCCATTTCGCGGAGTTTCTCTGTCTTCCAGCTTCCGAAATGGCCTTAACTTTTTATTTGCTTTTCATGTCTTCAAAAGCAATAATACATCAGCATTCAAATAATACAGAAAGGTAGTCTATACACGGTGATAGTTCCCCATAAGGTCCCCAAGCCACCACCATCAGCTTGAAATTATCCTCCGTGTGTAGACACACATGGACCCACACAGACACGAGTCACACTGCAGGTATCATTTGCTAACCTGCTATTTGCCTTCTGGTCTCTTATGGGAACTTTTCCATGTCAATAAATGGTACAACATCATTCTAACCATGGCATAATATTCCACAGATGAATGGACCATGTGCCATGCTTTATTTAACTCCCTCCTAATGGACATTTGGGTTGTTTCTTTGGGATACATTTCTATACCTTGCCCTCCGAAGTATGGTATCAGGTTTTTTTAATTTTCACCAACATGTGGGCAAAGCCCATTTCCTCACTTTCTCACCAGTAATGTGTTTTAGCATCTTTTCTTTCCAGGAGGAAGAGAATCAGGAGTGGAGAATCAGGCTGGAGTCAGGAGAGTTCAGGAGCTCACGAGAGTCAGCAGGAATTCCAGAACATGATGGGCAGGGCATTTGAGAAACAGTGTGGGGACGATGGAGACACCACCGACCTGGCCCCTCATCTAGTCCCAGCAGAAAGAATTCTGGTTCTAGATTCTTTTCACACGGTAACTCACAGCTGTCCTCTCTAGCGGCCTGCTGCTTGATCTAAAAACACGTTCCTCAGCAGGGCCTACAAGGCCTTCTGGTGTGGCCGCGACCCCTCCATCCTTAATTTGCCCCATACTCCCGCCACACGTTCCACATTTCTCTTTCTCAAATGGGTGCACTGGGCAGTCTTTACCACTTCCCAGTCCCATCCCAGTGCAGTTAAGGGTTCTGCTTCTCATTCTTCCCCAGGCCCCTCTGAGAGCCAGGAACACCACTCTACGCTTGGGAGATTATGTATGACCTGGGTTGTTGACCAAGGGGCAGCTCCAATGACACTCAGCACAACTTTGGGGTCCAGAAGAGTGTCCTACTTCTGGATCATCATGGGTGACCGGCAGGAGCCGTCAGTGAAAGCCCCTTTCCAGAGAGTGGTGATGGCCGTGTGTATGTGGCCCAGGGCTGGCCCCATGGTGGTCTTTGAGCCTTGGCTTGGCTTCCACACTGCCTTGCCATTGCCCAGGACCCACCAATATCGTCCATGGAGGACGGCTCGTGGCCCAGCTGCCCTCCCCCACTGGGTGCCCAGGGGAGATGTGGTTGATCTCTTCTCTCCCTTCTCCATTCCACAGCTGAAGCTTAAGTTCTACATCCTTTCCTTTCAAAGTCTCAAGAGAGACTCTTTTTTTTTTCTCCCAGTAAAACCCAATTCTTGCAAATAGTAAATTTTGGCTTTCAAAATTACTGTTTCTGACATGGGGTTCAACCAAAAGGCTATTTTAAGAAGTTGAAAAATAGAGCATTAAATATTTATCTTTGCATTCCTGATAGAAAAATCCTAATTATCTTTGCAGCAACCAGGATGCTTCTGACTGGTTTTTGAAACTTTACAGGTAAGGAAATATGAAAAAAAAGGACAAAAGTTAATTATGGCTATATGCGTTCATGTGACAGGCAACTTTCATCTTATCACAGGGCCTTTGCACATGCTCTGGCTTGCTTACTTCTCTCTCTCATGATGATGCTCCAAAGCTTCCTTCATATCTCAGTGCAAGGATCACCCCCTCAGGCAAGCTGACTCTGTCTATCCTCTGGATCCATGGCCTCCTAGCACCACATACTCCCCTTCCTTAACATTCATCAGAGTTACAATTTTACATGTGTTTCACGGTGTTACAATCAAATCTATCTCACCGCTAGACTGAGCTCCAAGAGGATGAGGACCGAATCTCTTTTCCCGTCTTGTTTGTCTCCAGTATTTCACACAATGCCTGGCTTATTCTTGATACAAGAAAAAGAATGAGTGAATAACAATCACAGACCTTACCTGTGATCACAACAGCCTTGGAATCAGCCATGGCGGTAGTACTCACACCACAGAAATCAGCAGATTTCTAACGAGCCACATCTCGTTTGCTTCTCCTTACCCTCCATCTGTTACATGTTTACCAGTTCACCCCTGGGCACATCTGATTTCTAGACGTTTTCCTCCTTAATGTCTGTATCCACTTCCACACTTTTGATGCAATGTTACGTAATCTTAATACGCCCATGGTCAGTTCTTTGTCAAATTTTCTTCTAATTAGCATGCATTCTTTATTCTATGCAGGCGTGCAATGTAAAATCAACCCGAATTGAAATGTGTGATATTTGGATGACTGCTGTGATAGAACCTAAGGACTTCGCTGCAGATCATTTCGCCAAAGTGTGTTGGGATTTCAGGGAGCACAAAGGCAGAAGGCAGACTTCACAGTTTTCTTTGCTAAGAAACCACAGGTGGGCTTATTTGGTGGCAGCATGATGACACAAGACAGGCAGGGAGCGGAGGGACAGGAGAGCTCCACTCCGTGTTCCATTCTACCATGTAAAGGCTGTGCAGCTCTAGGAAGTCACCTAGTCTCTCTGGTTCTTCTCCCTAAGTGAAACGCGACAGGGTGGAGTTTAATGGTTCAATTGTAGGTGTTACTGAAAAAAGGTGCGGGCAAAGTTAACCACGTAGCCTCCAGGTCGAGGAGAAAAGTGGAAGGACGTGCTTAGCACAGATGGGTGGACAGGTGACACTCTGGGGGAAACCAGAGCACAGGTGTGAAAGAGGCCACTCTGCCCGCGTTCTTCTGAGTCCCTGGGGGCAGGCGGCGTGGGGCGGGGCTTGGAGTGTTGGGGGCGGGGGAAACTGCTGTGTGCCAAACTCTCAGCCGGGTGCTTTGTCTCTTAACTCACTCCGAATGTTCCTGCCCCCCAAGAGGTAGTATGATCTCCAGGATGGGAGTAGGAGAACCAGGAAGGGGGACTCCAGCTTGACGTGAGGGTGACAGTCTGGTAAGTGGGAAGTTTAAAGTGATACATCAAGATACAGGTCACAGTGAGGGGCCAGTCCCAGATGTTCATTTTCAAGGGTGATATCATCACACTGGCTCGTTGGCTCTTAATGCCCTCACCCGGGTCGGGGGTACTAAAAGGTCACACTGTAACCACTGGTGGAGAGGAGTTTTAGAGCGAGCTGTAGGTGTGCTGTAGGGGGCCCCCAACAGCCCCCTTATTACCCCGTTGGTAATAAAAATTGGACCAACGTTTGGTTGGTTTTATTATGATTAAAAAAATTTTTTTAATGTTCTTATTTATTTTTGAGAGACACAGAGTACAAGAGGGGGAGGGGCAGAGAGAGAGGGAGACACAGAATCCGAAGCAGCCTCCAGGCTCCGAGCCATCAGCACAGAGCCCGACACGGGGCTCGAACTCGTGACCTGTGAGATCACGACCTGAGCCCAAGTCGGACGCTTATGCGACTGAGCCCCCAGGTGCCTCGGTTTTGTTATGATTTTTCAATTCTCTACCACTACTGCACCTCCTCACTGACCCAGCTTTGGCGAAAGCTCCCACTGCCCGTCCACCTCAGTATGCTGCTGTGAAATTTCCTTACGTCCAGAGAGAAGGGCTATTCAGAAACTTAATTTATGCCCCTGCAGTCTGGGGACAGTGGTGGGATGGGGTCTGATTCCCATCTGAGAAATCTATGGGGGAAGGGGGAAGGGGAGGCTGGCCAGCCGGGATGAGAGGGGCACTCAGGGCAAAGGAGTGTTTTGCTCACACCAGCTCTGGGCCCAGAACCCAAGCGGCCTCAGATGGAGTCATGCTAGGTCCCATCTGGTTGGTCTGCTGGAGGAACAAAGACAGCAGGGTTGCTTGACCAAGAGAATGGCAGATGAGAGTCCCTCCGTGATGGGGGGCGGGTAGGGGGCCAATCCCCGAAGAAGAAACTACAGAACCACACTCATGAAAGGAAAGGCCAACTTTAGACACCTGGCTGTCCCCAGAGAACCCAGAGGATGCACAGTGCCCACCAAATAGGAAATGTTCTGTGTCTTCAACGCCCAGCTTGGAGCCCAGCATGGGGCTTCGCCTCACGACCGTGAGATCGTGACCTGAACCAAAATCAAGTCAGCTGCTTAACAGACTGTGCCCCTAAAAGGGAGAACTCTTTGCCCCACTAGGTCCCAAGCATCAACAGCACAGGGTTGGCACCTGTGTTGCTCATCAAAGCATCTTCGACACCTGGCACAGCATCTGGCTTTTACCAGGTAGTCCATAAATCTCTGTTGAATGAATTGGTAAGCGTGAATAAAGCTGATTGGGCTGCGTTGCGGAAGGGTGAGTTTCTTGCGGTGAGCACAATGGAAGAAGGTGGTCCCTGTGGTGGTCTTGCAGAGGGTCCTGCTTTACTTGGAAATTGGCCAGATGGCACCTACATTTCCTTTCTGTACTCTGGGTTCATGGCTTCGCTCTGGCATGGGCTACTTTTCCCATAGGGAGTTCGCACCTGAACCCGGGATTAAGCCCAGGGTTTAGAAAGGGTGTGCTCTCTGCTTCTGCCATTGCTTTTTAGCAAAAATGAAATCATTGAGCAAAGTGCCAATCTTTGTGTTTGGTGTTTACACATTTTCCCTCTTATCCTTGAAACAAGCCTGAAACGCAGGTATTACTTTCAATCCTTTCAACCCTTTCAAACCTCAGAAAGGTTAAGTGATTTACCCAAGGTCGTTACTCCAGCTAGTAAGTGGCCAAGGTGGGATTCGAGGGCAGGATGATTCTTTTTAGGTGATGGGGTGTGGGTTCTGTGAGACTCTCCCCCTCCTTATTAATGAGGTGGGAAGCTTTCTCAGGCACGTGGGCCAAATGTTCAGATGGTTTGGGGAGAAATCCCATGTGGTTTTAGGATTGGAGGAGGCAGATTTTGAGAGGAAAGAGGGTAGACATTCAAAGTGCTTGGGGCCCAAGGAAAGAAAAGGTACGGGAGGACTCAAGCCCTTTATCTGCCTTTGCAGGTGGGCGTTGGGGCATGCTGATGGCTGTGGACTCGGGACGAGGAGCTAAAGCCCAGTGTGTAGTAGGATCTCTGAGTTTTGAGGAGTGGCCAGTGGGTTTCTCCAGGCCTGAGAACGGATAGTCACTGGTAGTCACTAATCCCTCACTTCCAAGGGAACCACTCTGCTCCTTTCCAACCATAGAGAGCTTTGCCTGGTTTTGAAATTTCTGCAAATGGGGTGGGTGGCGCGGTGTGTAGGTTTTGTGTATTGGGCTTCTTCTGTTCAGCTTTACGTTTGTGAGACCTATCTATGCTGCAGCCGGCTCATTTTCATTGCCAGACGTGATTTCATCACAGGGATTTGCCGCTCTTTGTTTTTTCCACTCTGCCGATAAACATTTTCTCCCCATCTGGGGCTGTGACAAAAAAATGCTGCAGACGTTCCTGTACACATCTTTTGGTGCATATATGTCCATTTTCTCTTGTGTATATCTAGAAATGCAATAATTGGGTCCTATGTTCAATTTTACTAGATGCCACAAAACAGGTTTCTAAAGTGAGTATACCAATTTACACATCCACGAACAATGCATAAAGATTTATTCACATCTTTGCCAATACTTGGTAACAGTCAGCCTATCATCTCTCTCTCTCTCTCTCTATCTACCTATCTATCCATCCATCCATCCATCCATCCATCCATCCATCCATTGTGTTCTGAGAGTCTTTACCATAAAGAAGGTTGGATATTGTCAAAAGTCTTTTTCTGTGTTAACTGAGATCATTGTATGGGTTTTTCCTCTTTGTTTTATTAATGTGATGGGTTACATTGATTAATTTTCTTACGTTGCGCCTCCCTTGCATTCCTGGGATAAATCCCTCTTGGTTAGGGTCGATAATCCTTTCAACGCTGTCGGATTGGATTTGCTAATTTGTGTTAAGGATTTTGCATCTCTAGTCATAAGTGACACTGGTCTATAATTTCCTTTATTTTGGGGGGGATGTCTTTGGCTTTGGTTTCGGGGTCATGCTGGCCTCATAGAATGAGTTAGGAAGCGCTCCCTCTTCTTTAATTTTTTGAAAGAGTTTGAGACAGATTGGTGTTAATTCTGTAAATATTTGGTGGATTTAACCAGTAGATTATTCTGGGCCTGTGGTTTTCTCTGTGGGAAGTTGTCTTTTTTTTTTTTTAATATTATTACTAATTTAATATCTTTACTTGTTACAGGTTTTTTCAGATATTTTGTTTCTTCTTGAGTCAATTTTGGTAGTCTGTGTTTTTCTAGGAATTTGCCCATTTCATCTGGGTTATCCCAAGATTTAGCTGATCTTTGTGTGCAGTGTTATGCAGCCATTTAAAATGATCCTATAGGGGCGCCTGGGTGGCTCACTCGGTTAAGTGTCTGACTTCAGCTCAGGTCATGGTCTCCCAGTTTGTGAGTTCAAGCCCTGCATCCGGCTCTCTGCTAACATCCTGGAGCCTGCTTCAGATTCTGTGTCTCCCTCTCTCTCTGCCCTCCTCTGCTTGTGCTCTGTCTCTCTCTAAAATAACTAAACATTTAAAAATTAAAAAAAAATTTAAATGGTCCTGTAAACAAGTATTAAATGATAGGGGAAAATGTTCACACTATATTGTTAAATGAAAAAGCCAGATTTAAAAATAATATTACATTCTGATTCTTCCATGTTTGTAGAAATCATATAATATATATCTATATATGTTTAGAAAAGAGCAACCTAGATGACCATGTTCAGGGAGATTAGCAAGGGGTGATGGAATTTTGGGTGTTTTTTCTTACAGGGTAATATTTATAGTTTTCTTTGGGCTTCTCTGTATTTTCTAAAATTTCTCAAATATGCCATTTTTGTAATAGGAAATAAATGATAAAAGTTATTTTTTAAATTTAATTTAAGTTCATTCACTTGGGTTAAGGTTCTGTATCTTCACTGTAACCCATGATTCCAATCAATGTTCAGGCTGTGATCCCTCAGTAGAGCTCTAATCTGTTAGATAATTAATTGTCACCTTGGAAAGAGGTGAGTCAGGCAGCATGGTCCTAAGAGAACTGGGCAGGCTGATTTGGGTTTCTTTCTTTCTTTCTTTCTTTTTAAGCTTTTTCTTTTTTAAGTAATCTCTACGCCCAACGTGGTTTGAACTCATGACCCCAGATCAAGAGTCACATGCTCCACCAACGGAGCCAGCCAGATTGGTTTTGAGGAGGAAGATGGAAAAGGTGGTGGGGTACTGAGGAGGCAGGACTGAGCTTGGTCCTGATAAGGTCTAGGCAGTTAGCAACCAGGACAGTGGGCTGGAGAGGGGCAGGTGGGAGGGGTGGGGGAAAGACTTTACAACTTTGTTTATGTCCTAATATCAGTGCATGTCTGGAATTTGTGGGTCCTGAGTTTATACAACCCAGGGTGCCCTCATTCAGAAGGATGACTCACAGATATAAAGTCAAGGACTCAAGCGTTTTCTTAGAAGGAAACAAAAAAAGAAAGAAAGAAATCGCAGGATGCCCCTGGGTGGCTCAGTCGGTTAAGTGTCTAACTCTTGATTTCGGCTCAGGTCATGATCTCCCGGTTCATGAGTTCGAGCCCCGCGTCGGGCTCTGTGCTGACAGCTCAGAGCCTGGAGCCTGCTTGGGATTCTGTGTCTCCCTCTCTCTCTGCCCCTCCCTAGCTCATGCTCTGTCTCTCTCTCTCAAAAATAAACATTAAAAAAGAAATCCCAACAAATTGCTGGGTCCAGGAGCGCCAGGGCCCTTTCTTCTGCAAGGCCAGAAATGCCTGTATGCTGTTTCTGATTATCACCTGGCTTCCCCTCCCCTTCGGGAACCTTCTTCCACTCCCAGCACCTCCAGTCTCAGTAGCTTCGTGGGAACTCTGCTTCTAATGGTCTTTTTCACTGCAAGCCTTTCCAAGCCTTGTCCTGGTTGGTTCTCACACTCCTGGGTCATACAACTACTGGACAGCAGCGACTATGAATTCTTGTAGGCTTATCTTGTCTGTGGGCTGCTCATACCTCAAGCTGTTCCCTTCTCTTAAAGCAGAGGCTTTTCTTTCTTTCCTGCTCTTCCTGGAAGAAGAAGGGAAACTGAAATTAGGATTTGCAAAAGGAGATCTACGATTCTGCCCCAAACAAAGGCTGTGGAAAATATGTAAATCGTATTTATTCATTCCCCCCCGCCCCCCACCGCCGATATTATCGTGGGTGATTCGGAATTTATGGCAAGTGTCAAATCTTGATTTCTCCAGTGGGGAAATTGTAGGTCAAGGGGGTCACACAGATAGGCCTAAGATTTGTAGTTTATATTTAGGTCTAATACACAGCCGAGCATTCCAAGTGCTCAGGGAAAATGTCACTAGAAAATATATTTCCCTGGATGGTAGATTTCCAAGTATTACTGCATATCATGGGCCATTTTGTTTTTGTTTTTAATCTGAGAAATTCAACCTGCAGAGCACACATTTATTACTTAAGCCTCAGAGCACTTCACTGGAGAAAGTTCAGCAAACATCTTTGCTGCACAGGTGAGAGAAAAACTGAAGCATGATGAGGTTGCAGGGACACATCCAGCGAAGCTCAGATATCAAGCAGGCTCCTGTCGGTCTCTGCCTCTTCTCCCTTCCCTGTTTGGTTGCTCAGGAGACAAAGAGCGAGGATGGTTGTGTGAGCAGCTCTTTGGGCCAGTTAAGGCGGGACGCCTGGAACCTTCCGCTCTTGCTCTTCTTGGCACTCTTTTAGTTGTGAGGAACAGAATCCAGTTGAGTGAGCCCAACCTGGAAAGGGGAACTTTGCCACAACACTCTAGGGGTGTCTCATGGAACTCCAGAGTGGGAACGGAGCCACCTGTGGAAGATCCGTGGAAGACTCCGGACGTTCTTTCCCTCCATCCCTCGCCTCGGTTTCGGTCTTCATCACTGGTGACAAATATTCTCTATCTCTTCCATTCGTGGTAGAGAACATGGCTTCTGAGTTTCAGCTCCAGGCAGAGACTGGCTTGCTGGAGTTCTCTGTGCCAGTCAGGGAGAATCTGATTGTCCCAGGGACAGGCGGTCTTCCTCGGTCCCATCCTGTGCTGTCCCACAGTCTAAATGTGACTGCCAGCAGCCTGCCCTGGGAGATCCAAGGCAGTTCCAAGAAAAAGGGGGAGGGAGGGGCGCCTGGGTGGCTCAGTCGGTTGAGCGCCGACTTCGGCTCAGGTCACGATCTCGTGGTCCGTGAGTTCGAGCCCCGCATCGCATCGGGCCCCTGTGCTGACAGCTCGGAGCCCGGAGCCTGTTTCAGATTCTATGTCTCCCTCTCTCTGACCCTCCCCCGTTCATGCTCAGTCTCTCTCTGTCTCAAAAATAAATAAATGTTAAAAAAAAAAAAAAGAAAGAAAAAGGGGAGGGGTTGTTAAGAGCTGGGCCAGTCATCCCCAAAATGCTTATTTTAGGTGGAAATTTTATGAGAGCACTGAAGGCCTCATTAAGGTCTGCGTTGGGGACATCAATCTTCACTTTAATCAAAATGGCACAGCAGCCCCTCCCTCAGAAGACTGCCCAGTCCTTATTCTGCTTTGTGAACATTCATAATGTATAAAGAGCACTGGCGGCAGCAGTGCCTTTAAGATGCTTGGACAGCTCTTCCCCTAAGCGGCGAGAGGCAGTCTCTGAAAATGGTTTGCTCGCTATTCCCTTGACCCAGAAAACCCTACACCATCATGCAAATCAAGAGGTTCAAATCTCTGTGTCCACTTTAACTTTTTTTTAATGTTTTTACTCATTTTTGAGAGACAGAGAAAGAGTGTGAGCTGGGGAAGGGCAGAGAGAGAGAGAGAGAGAGAGAGAATCCGAAGCAGGCTCCAGGCTCTGAGCGGTCAGCACAGAGCCCGACGTGGGGCTCAAACTCACACACCGTGAGATCATGAGCTGAGCCGAAGTTGGACACTTAACTGACTGAGCCACCAGGGTGCCCCTGTGTTCACTTTAAGAACACACGTGAAACCGCTAGGGCCATCGAGGGTATGCATATCCAAAAAGCCACCAAGTATCTGAAAGATGTCACTTTGTAGACACAGCGTGTGCCATTCTGTGTCACTGCAGTGGTGGAGTTGGTAGGTGTGGGTGTGCCCAGGCCGAACCGTGGGGCTGGACACGGGGTTGGTGGCCCAAAAAGAGTGCTGAATGTTTACTGCACATGCTTAAACATGCAGAGAAGAATGCTGAACTTAAGGGTTTAGATGTAGATTCTCTGGTTATTGGGCACATCCAGGTGAACAAAAGCCCCCAAGCTGCAGCGCAGAACTTACAGGGCTCGTGGTCGGTTCAACCCACACGTGAGCTCTCCTGCCACGCGGAGATGGTCCTTACTGGGAAAGAGCAGCTAGTCCCCAAACCGGGAGAGGAGGTTGCAGAAGAAAAAGAGATCCCAGAAGAAGCTGGAGAAACAAACACTTATGGCCTGGGAATAAATGCATAAAGTAAATGCAAATAGAAGTAAAAAAAGAAAAAAAAAATGCTTAGACACCCTTTAAAGGAGGTTGTCCTGGTCCCTCAAAGTGTGAGGCGCAACTGCCTTCAATAACAGTGGCCTGGAGGGGGCCGGATAAGATTCTTTGAAAAACTTCATAAGGAAAGCAGAATTTATGTTATGACTTCTTCTAATAAATACTGCTGAGGCATGGGAACACAATGTGGATGAGCTATCATCCCTGCCGTCGAGGAACTTAGTCTACTGGGGGTAAAACAGATGCATAAAGAGGATATTAAAATACATTGTGGCAGGTGTTAGGTGCAAGGTGTACGTGAGGGAGGGAAGATGGAAGGGACAGTGGGGACACCACAGAGAGGCACCTCATCAGACTTGGGGTGAGGGGCATGACTTGGAGAGATGGGGAAGGGTGGTGGTGGTTAGGGGGCAA
The DNA here is from genome assembly GCF_027475565.1 of Acinonyx jubatus. Lineage (NCBI taxonomy): Eukaryota > Metazoa > Chordata > Mammalia > Carnivora > Felidae > Acinonyx > Acinonyx jubatus. The sequence continues at coordinate 32,404,520 of NC_069381.1, read as the reverse complement.
TTTCTGGGAAGCAAGGATATCTGAGTTGAGTCCTGAAGACACAGAGGATGTCTGAGCTAGTGAGGAGGGAGATGAGAATGTCTAGAAGAGTAAGAGAAATTGGATTAATCCCACAAAAAGGCATATGCAGGTAGCTTTCAGTATAGGTAAATCCATGTCACGTGCTCAGGACATTCGCTGATAGACACACTGTCAAGTGTACATGCACACACACACACAAACACACGCGCTCAGCCAAGTTGGTGAAGGATCAAGGCCTTAAGAACACTGAATAGTGTTTGTGCTCTGATTATATTTTCTAATGTAACTCAAGAGAAAAAAAAAATGTGGTCATCTCGTCCAGCTCATTTTAAAATGGTAGATAAGGGGTGCGTGGGTGGCTCAGTCAGTTAAGCATCCGACTTCGGCTCAGGTCATGATCTCACGGTCCGTGAGTTCGAGCCCCGTGTCGGGCTCTGTGCTTACAGCTCAGAGCCTGGAGCCTGCTTCAGATTCTGTGTCTCCCTCTCTCTCTGACCCTCCCCCATTCATGCTCTGTCTCTCTCTGTCTCAAAAATAAACATTAAAAAAATAGATAAATGGGCTAAATGGGTAAGGGGCATTAAGGAATCTACTTCTGAAATTATTGCTTCACTATATACTAACTAATTTGGATGTAAATTTAAAAAAATAAAAAATAAAGTTAAATTATAAAAATAATAATAAAATAAGTAAATAAGTAAATAAATAAATAAAATGGTAGGTAAAATGGGCCCGATATTTTTGAAAGGATATTGTTTGATCGGTGTGATAGTTTATTTTATATGTCAACTTGGCTAGGTACCCATAATAACCAGATATTTGGTCAAATACCATTCTGGATGGGCTGTGGATGCTTTCTAGGTGAGATTAATATTGAAATCAGTAGACTTTGAGTGAAGCAGATTACCCTCCATAATGTGGATGGGCCTTATATTATAAAATATCCAATCAGTTATAAGGAAGGCCTTATCCAATCAGTTAAAGCCCTTCAGAGAAAAAGACTGAGGTCCCCCCAGGAAGAAGCAATTCTACCTCCAGACCGCTTTCAAGCTGAAGCTGCATCATCAACTCTTCCTTTGGCCTCCAGCCTGTTGGCTTACCCTGAAGAATTTGGGCTTGCCACTTGCCAGTCTCCAGTTCCTTAAAATCTGTCTCTATCCTATTGGTTCGGCTTCTTTAGAGAACTCTTGACTCCTACAGTGTGTCTACTTCATCCTGTAAGGTTTTATTTTTATCTATTTATCTTAAAGAACTCTATGCTGTCTACTGTACTATCTTATGTACAACTAAATAAAGAGGCTAGAGGGGCACCTGGGGGGCTCAGTCAGTTAAGCACTTGACTCTTGATCTCAGCTCAAGTCATGATCTCACGGTTTCATGAGCTGGAGCCCTGCATCAGGCACTGTGCTGGCAGCACGGAGCCTGCTTGGGATTCTCTCTCTCTCCTTCTCTCTCTGCCCCTCCCCCACTTGTGCTGTCTCTGTCTCTCTCAAAATAAATAAAATTACATAAAGAGGCTAGAAAGTGGGATTTTTAAAAATGATTTATTTATTTATTTATTTATTTTAGTGAGAGAGAGCGTGAATGGGGAAAAGGCAAAGACAGAGAGGGGGACAGAGGATCCAAAGTGGGTTCTGTGCTGACAACAGCCCAGTGCAGGGCTCGAACTCATGAACGGTGAGATCAGGACCCAAGTCAAAATCCGTTGCTCAACCAACTGATGCACCCAGGTGGCCCAGAAGTGGAATTTGATGTCAGTCTTCAGTATGGGTGACCTGTAAGTGATTTAGCTCAGGGAGTCACTCTGGGGAAGTTTTCAACTGAGCTGTTCACACTGTTTGAGTGACCTATCTTCTTGCTTCTTTTATTATCCATTCATAGGGTTTCACTTAAACACTTGCCCACATTGTCTATAAGAATGGAGGGTTTATTTTCTTTTCTTGCTCCTTCTTCCCTCTCTCCTCTTCCCTCCTATGCACAGATAATCCATGTTAATGACATGAGCGTATACAATTATATATACACACGTATTATTTTTGTCTTTATTGTTTTTATTACATAATCTCTAGATCTTGCTTCCCCCATTTAGTAAGTGGGCAGAGATGAAGCCTATGTTTTATTTGCTGCATTGTATCTCATAGCATGCATGTGACAACACTTCTTCAACCAGTTTCCAAGACAGCTTTTCACTCTGTTTTGAGGGTGTTTTTGTTTTTTTTTTTTTTTGCTTCTACAGTGCTGCAAAGAACATCCTTGTACATATGTCCCTGCAAGTTTTACCACCACTTAATTACTTCCAAAATATGCCCCAATTAACCTACTTTGGTAGAAAAAACAAAATGTGCTGTGATTTTTAATCAAATACCATTTAATTAATCACCCTGAGAACAGATTGAGCTTTCAATATTTTTATTTATATTTTATTTCTCATATTTTGGTATCTCTCAATATGTTCCTCTTGTACTTAAGGAAAGATGCAGAAGTCCTCAGCACAGTGTTATTAAAAACTCAACTTTCAAGAAGTTTATTTATAATAAGTTAGATGAAAAAAAAATGTTCCCCCTTAACCCCCCCCACCCCAGATTTGAACATAGTTTTAAGATGTGCAAATGCAAGGGTATAACTATGATATAAGAGTTGTTTCTAATTATATACATGGCATTTGATATACCATTGTCTCAGATCGTCATTTTATTTTATTGTTTTATTTTATTTTACTTTTTTTATTAAAGTTGCCATACAGAGACCTTAGTTTCAGGTGTATAGCATTCTCCAAATCTATACATTACTCAGTGTTCATCATAATTGTGGTTGCCGTCCATCTGCATACAGCACTATTACAATATTATTGACTATATTTTCTATGCTTTTGTCTCAGATCATCTTTTTTTTTTAAAAAACTTATTAACATTTATTCATTTTTTGAGAGTCAGAGAGAGACTGGGCACGAGCACGGGAGGTGCAGAGAAAGGGAGACACAGAATCGGAAGCAGGCTCCAGGCTCCGAGCTGTCAGCATGGAGCCCAATGTGGGGCTTGAATCCATGAACCGTGAGATCATGACCCGAGGTGAAGTCAGTTGCCCAACAGCCTGAGCCACCCAGGCGCCCCATGTCTCAGATCATCTTTCAGAAAGTTTTATACATAGTGTAGAACAGGCACTTGTCAGCTGTCTTCTTGTGACAGTCACAAAGATTGTAAGTAAGGATAATCTTTTAGAAAAAAAGTAATTAACAGGATCTGGTGGTTATGGCGACAGAGTTCTGATATGAGCCCAGAGCTAACAGCAAGCCACTCAGTGCTGTCAAACACTGCTGTGGGGCAGCGGAAACAGCTAGGTCCCTTGGGAGAAGCAATTCATGAAAAGGTTTGAACTCTGTAACCTGGCAATCCCAGTTCTAAAATAATTCGGGATACAAAAAATACATGTTCAAAAAGTTTTCTGTCACAGGTTTTTATTTCTATGAATAGGAATGGAAAGAAACGTAAATGTCCCATAGTAGGAGAAAGGTTAAATAATTGGAGAAAGATATGATGGACTATTAGACGTTATCAAGGAAGGTTGGGGAGAGCAGGAAGAAGGCATAGGGATATTAACAGGATAGCACAGGCTACAAAGTTATGTGTGCAAATTGGTCACAACTGCATTAAAACCTATGCAAGCATAAAAGGCTAGTGAGAACTAGAATAGTTGAGGATATGACGTTTTGGGGGAGGGGAGGATTTTAAGGGATACCATTTCCCAAATTTTCTAAAATTGTGTTACATTACTGCTGGACCTTGTCCTCCCAACCAATTAATCAGTATAAAGAGGCCACTAAATAGTAAGACCCTCTTCGATGTGGCCTCTTTACATTTAGTCATGGGGCTAATTCCGCCAGTCTTCAGGTCGTTTTCTGGGTTATTTACCCTGATGTGAGCGTTCTCCAGTTGTTTCCCTAGGACAAGGTGAGCCTAGGGTCCTCCTACTCTGCCATCTTCCTCGGAAGTCTCTTACTTCTATATTTTTTTTTTCTCAAGAAAGAGAACCAAGTAAGAACATACGTTTCTCATAAGATTACAAATTCACCCTTATGATCGGTGAGAATTATCTGGATTGAAGTGACATAAATAAGGGGACAATACAGATTTTCATAGCAATTGCGTCTTTTCAAGACAAAGAATATTTGAGAAGAGATCACACAGGAAGGATTTTGATTGTTTTGTTTAGGTTTTTCAATTTATTATAACTCAGAATTAATTCAGTCGCACAATATCACAATCTACAAATGGACAGAAGGTGGAAGAGGACAGAGTTGACTGTGATGATGAAATTATGATGAAATACAGAAAAGTATGGAAGGAAAGTGACAGCATATCCCTGTGTTCCCTGAACCCAGCTCTAGCAAGACCTAATAGACCCTTGTTTTGCTTATGACAAAAAAATAAATAAATAAAATAAAGACTGGGTTGAAGTCCCTGAGAACTTCCTCCTGATCCTGTTTCCCCTTTCCTTGCCCAGAAATAATAATTTTGGTTTTATCATTCCCATACATATTTTTATATTAATTAGTACATCCGTGTGTATCTGAATTATAGATAGCATAGTTTTCAAGTTTTAAACTTATTGTCAATATTGCTGTCCTGAGCACATCATTATGAACTTGCTTCTTCACTCAGCATCCTGTCTTAAGATCTATCCACACAGACATAGGTAGCTTTAGTTTAACTATGTGCCTGTTGTAGAGTAGTCCACTGAAGAAACTTGGTACAGTTTATTTACCCTTTCTTCCATTTATGGACATTTAGGTTGTTATCCATATGCTTTCTTCTCTTTATGGACATTTCGGTTGTTTCCATTTTATGCTTTCATTGCAATGCTGCAGTGAACATTCTTTTTTTTAATTGGGTTGATAATAATAATAATAATAATAATAATAATAATTACTGGTGCAGCCACTCTGAAAAACAATATGGAAGTTCCTAAAAAAATTAAAAATAGAACTACCCTACAACCCAGCAATTACACTACTAGGTATTTACCCAAGGGATACAGGTATGCTGTTTTGAAGGGGCACATGCACCCCAATGTTTATAGCAGTGCTATTGACCATAGCCAAAGTATGGAAAGAGCCCAAATGTCCAACGATGGATGAATGGATAAAGAGGATGTGGTGTGTATATACAATGGACTATTACTTGGCAATCAAAAAGAATGAAATCTTGCCATTTGCAACTACATAGATGGAACTGGAGGGTATTACGCTAAGCGAAATTAGCCAGTCAGAGAAAGACAAATATCATAAGACTTCACTCACATGAGGACTTCAAGATACAAAACAGATGAACATAAGGGAAGGGAAGCAAAAAGAACATAAAAACAGGGAGGGGGATTAAACATAAGAGACTCTTAAATATGGAGAACAGAGGGTTACCGGAGGGGTTGTGGGAGGGGGGATGGGCTAAATGGGGAAGGGGCACTAAGGAATCTACTCCTGAAATCATTGGTGCACTATATGCTAACTGACTTGGATGTAAGTGAAACAAAAATAAATCTAAAGATAATAATAACAAAAAATAATAATAGTTATTATTATAATTCCAGCATAGTTAACATACAGTGTTATATTAAATTTCAGGTGTACAACATAGTGATTCAACAATTCCACACATGACTCAGTGCTCATCCTAAGTGCACTCTTAATCCCCAACCCCTATTTCACCCATCCCCCACACCTCCCTCCTGTCTGGTAACTGTTTGTTCTCCACAGTTAAGAGTCTGTTTTTGGTTTGTCTTTCTTTCTTTCTTTGTTTTGTTTCTTAAATTCCACATATGTGTGAAATCATATGGCGTTTGTCTTCCTGTAACTGACTTATCTTGCTTAGCATTATACTCTCTAGCTCCATCCGTGTTGTTGCAAATGGCAAGGTTTCATTCTGAGTCATACTCCATCATATGCATGTATGTCCCTCTCTCTCTCTCTCTCTCTCTCACATCTTCTTTATCCACAGTGAACATCCTTGTCCGCTTACACACACGTGTGAGTCGCTTTGCTCTGCACACCTAAGGGTGTAACTACTGACTTCCAGAGTAGCCTATGCAAGATAAGGTCAGATTATTCTCCAAAGTGGTTGTACCAACTCATGCTTCCGTGAAGAGTCTGTGGGAGTTCTTGTGGCTATAGGTAGTCCCTGGTGCTTGGTGGTTTTTTTTTAATTGAAATATAGCTGACATACAATTGTATATTCATTTCAGGTGGACAACATAGGAATTTGACAATTCTGTGCGTTACTCCATGCTCACCACAGTCAATGTGGTCCCCATCTGTCACCAAACAGCATTGTTACAGTGTTATTGACGGCATTCTCTATGCTGTACTTTTCATTTCTGTGACTTATTTATATTATAATTGGAAGTTTGTACCTCTTAATTCCCTTCACCTATTTTACCCAATAAAAATTTTAATTTTGACAATCTGATGTCGTAAAATGTTACATAATCTGCAACTTTCTGATTCTGGTGTGCTCATATATTTCTTCATTGATTATAGTCCACTCCAGTTTGCTCTTCTATGAATTTTCTGTTAGGTTTTCTTTTTCTCACTTTCTCACTGTACTGTTTGTCACTCTCTTATCAAACTGTAGACATTCTGTATGAATTTTGGACACTAATCCTTTGTCAGTTATATGCATCACAAATATTTCCTCTCATTTTGCATCAACTTTGTTCATGATAACTTTTGTTGGACATAACAAGTTAATTTTAATGACAAATGTATCAGGCTTTTACATGATGTTTGGTCCTTTTGCTTCTCATTTAAGAAATCTTTTTTTTTAAGTACTTCTTCACAGCCTTAAATGTATTCTATATATATTTTTTTAATGTTACAGTTTTAATTTTAATTTTTTTTTTCAACGTTTATTTATTTTTGGGACAGAGAGAGACAGAGCATGAACGGGGGAGGGGCAGAGAGAGAGGGAGACACAGAATCGGAAACAGGCTCCAGGCTCTGAGCCATCAGCCCAGAGCCTGACGCAGGGCTCGAACTCACGGACCGCGAGATCCTGACCTGGCCGAAGTCGGACGCTTAACCGACTGCGCCACCCAGGCGCCCCTACAGTTTTAATTTTAATAGTAAGTCTTTACTGGAATTTATCTGATCTAATGTGAGTAAGTGATTACACTTACTAATTTTTTCTTTTGGATGTGTCACAGCATAAGTTATTAAACAACTCATCCTCTCTGCTTTGGTTACAATGCTGTCTCTGTCATAGGAGGCTTTCATATGTGTGGTAGTTCTGTGCCTACACTCTGTCCCACTCCACTGATGTCGTTGTCCATTTCTGAGCCAATTCTTAGTTGTTTTGGCTTCCGATAAAGCTAGCTTTCTTGTGGGCAAGATTCCCAACCTCCTTTTTCAGAATTATCTCAGATATTTAGGTCTTTTTAGTCTTCCAAATGAATTTCAGGATCGATTTTGTTTTTCTGTTGGGATTCTGATTGGCATTACATTCAATATCAGAATATTTTAGAGAGAATTGCCATCTTCAGGATGTCAAGCCTTCCTCATCCTTAAACATGCTGTGCCTCTCCGTTTCTTTTCATCTTCCTTTATATCTTTTACAATGTTTTATACTATTCTTTAGAAGGCTGTGAACATCTTTCACTAGATTCATTCCTAGGTGGTTGATGGTTTTGTTGCTATTTTGAACGATAACTTTTGTCGATTACATTTTCGAATTGATCGTTACTGGTATTTAGGAAAATTATTAATGTTTGTTATCCTTGTGTTATGAACTTTGCTGACCTCTCTTATGACTCTAAAAGTTTATCTGTAGAATCTCCTTTATTTTCTGCACTGATAATCAGCTGCAGTTTGTTATACTGAACCTTTCAAACTCATATACCTCCGATTCCTTTCTCCCCTAGTGGGAACTGACTTTGATCTCCAGTACAATGTAGAATAGAAGTTGTTCATAGGAACATTCTTGCTTGTGCCAACGTTTATGCTTCTGTGGTGGCACTATTGTATACATTATTTACTTCAGGTTGGAAAGAAAGTGTAACTGCTACTTGTTGGAGACACAACTGTACATATTTATAAGATCTGTGTTTTGTAAACTGGAGGCCACAATACCTCCTTGGGTTGCGAAATCAGTGTAGTTGGTTACAACTCACATTTTTTTAATAGGTGAAATAGAATGGAATGAAACAAATTATCAGGATGCATCACTTCTATTAAAGGTGAATATTGTTTGTAGAATTATCTATCATCTATCTATCTGTGTAGGTGTGCACTTGTGTGCATTGGTATACTAGGTTTTGCTATAAAATATATTTCTTAAAGGGACCACATTAAAAAACCATTTGGAAAATTCTATATTATATCATGGTTATAAATTTTGTTCTTCAGATTTATCACAGTCTTATGAATTTTTTGCCTGAGTGACCTATCTGTGTTTGATAGAAGTGTTTCAGAAATTTTGGACTCTGATTATGGATTTGTCCATTTTCTTGCAATTCTGTCTATTTTGTTATATATATTTGGAAACTATGTTTTAGAAGCATATAAATTCACAATTTTTCTATCTTCCTAGTAGATTATTATTGTTATGTAATGCCCTCCTTAATTCCCATGAACTTTTTGCAGTAAATTAACATCCTTGCACTAGCTTTACTTGGAGATGGACATATATAAGTTTTTCCATCTCTTTACTTTCAGTCCATTCAATCCAATATATGCATTTTGTCATAAAATGCATTTAGTACAATTTCATGTGCTGTGATTTCCTATGTACTTTAACTTATTTTGTGTTTTCTCTTTATTAGCATTTTCATTGTGTCCCTCCTCACCCCCTCTCCAGTCCTTTTTGACTATTAGGCTGTGAATTTTTAAATACTTCTTTTATTTTTTCCTCTGTTGATTGTTAATCCCTTCTTTTAATTTTCCTAAAATTTTAACATATGCAATTTGAATAAAAGATATTCTAACAAACACATTGTTCTTTAGCATTTCTATCCTTTTTTAAATTTTTTTATTTTTGAGACAGAGAGAGACAGAGCATGAACGGGGCAGGGTCAGAGAGAGGGAGACACAGAATCTGAAACAGGCTCCAGGCTCTGAGCTGTCAGCACAGAGCCCGACGCAGGGCTCGAACTCACGGACCGCGAGATCATGACCTGAGCCGAAGTCGGCCGCCCAACCGACTGAGCCACCCAGGCGCCCCTAGCATTTCTATCCTTCTAAACATAGCATATGCGCAATCAATATTTAATTAAGCATAAAAACATAATTTGTGAATTTTTTCTCACCATTATTTCATTGTTTCTTCTATCCCTGACCTCTGCTGTAGTTTCACATTTCTTAGGGTAGTTCTATTTTTAGTTTTTTGAGGAACCTCCACACTGTTTTCCGGAGTGGCTGCAACAGTTTGCATTCCCACCAACAGTGCGAAAGGGCTCCCATTTCTCCACATCCTTACCAGCATCTATAGTCTCCTGATTTGTTCATTTTAGCCACTCTGACCAGTGTGAGGTGGTATCTCAGTGTGGTTTTGAGTTGTATTTCCCTCATGAGGAGTGACGTTGAGCATCTTTTCATGTGCCTGTTGGCCCTCTGGATGTCTTCTTTAGAGAAGTGTCTATTCATGTTTTCTGCCCATTTCTTCACTGGATTATTTGTGTTTCGGGTGTGGAGTTTGGTGAGTTCTTTATAGATTTTAGATACTAGCTCTTTATCTGATATGTCATTTGCAAATATCTTTTCCAATTCTGTCGGTTGCCTTTTAGTTTTGTTGATTGCTTCCCTTGCAGTGAAGAAGCTTTTTATGTTGATGAGGTCCCAATAGTTCATTTTTGCTTTTAGTTCCCTTGCCTTTGGGGATGTGTCAAGTAAGAAATTGCTGTGGCCGAGGTCAAAGAGGTTGTTGCCTGCTTTCTCCTCTAGAGTTTTGATGGTTTCCTGTCTCACATTCAGGTCCTTCATCCATTTTGAGTTTATTTTTGTGAATGGTGTAAGAAAGTGGTCTAGTTTCATTCTTCTGCATGTTGCTGTCCAGTTCTCCCAGCACCATTTGTTAAAGATGCTTTCTTTTTTCCGTTGGATACTCTTTCCTGCTTTGTCAAAGACTAGTTGGCCATACATTTGTGGGTCCAATTCTGGGTTCTCTATTCTATTCCATTGGTCTATGTATCTGTTTTTGTGCCAATACCATGCTGTCTTGATGATTACAGCTTTGTGGTAGAGGCTAAAGTCTGGGGTGGTGATGCCTCCCGCTTCGGCTTTCTTCTTCAATATTACTTTGGCTATTCGGGGTCTTTTGTGGTTCTTTTTACTGACATGCATCCTTTACTAAGTGTGTAAATGTGGGGCTGTATGTGGGAGGACTCATTTAGTCCGTGTGTTTTGAAGTGTCTTTTTTTGTCCCCACTCTTAAATAATAATTTAGCTGCATATAAAATTTTAGGCTGACAACTGTTTTCCTTTAGCGCATTAAGGATGTTACTACACTGTCTTGTGGCCACAATTGTTGCTGAAAATAAATCATTGTCAACCTATCAGTTTCTTCTGGGTCTTTTTTTTTTTTTCTGTATTTTCTCTCTGATAGCTTTTAGGGGCTTCTCCTTATCACCAGTGATCTGAACTTTCACTCCCATGTGTCATGCTCTGTCCACACAAAGAGTGGTCTTTCCATCAAAGGACACGTGTCTTTTGCAATTATGAAAGTTATAAGATTTAATCTCTTCAAATATTACTTTTCCCTCATTCTCTCCATCCTCTTCTTCTGGAACATCTTCCAGATATGGGTTGGAGTCTCTCAAGTTATCTTCCATGTCTGTTAATTACTGTTTTAAAAATTATTGGGGCGCCTGGGTGGCTCTGTTGGTTAGGCGTCCAACTTTGGCTCAGGTTGTGGTCTCACAGTTCATAAGTCCGAGCCCCCCCTCGGGCTCTGGGCTGACAGCTCAGAGCCTGGAGCCTGCTTCAGATTCTGTGTCTCCCTCTCTCCCGGTTCCTCCCCCGCTCGTTTTCTGTCTCTGTCTCTCTCTGTCTAAAACATAAATAAACATTAAAAAAATTATCTTGATGTCACTCAGGACTAAGCCCTGTGTGTGTGTCTCACAACTATTTCCCAATTCAGTGCTCTCTGGATCTAATCTAGAGCTTATCTTACCTTTGTATTTTGGGAACCCTATTCTTTTAGTTCCACAGATATATATTTGCGTTTTCTTAAAACCCACTTGTTTTTATTTTGATTATGTCTCTTTTTTGTGTTTCAAATTTCTTACTCATTATTAATGGATGTATTACCTTGGTTTGTGCCTTTGAACATTATAGACTTATTTAGACTTGTTTTAAAGTTGTCGTAAGACTGTTTCATAAAATTAACTTTATCTCTAGGCATTTCATGTTTCAATGAATAATTTCGATGGTTCTGTAGGCTGTCTTCTTTGGTATTAGATTTCTTCATTTGTTATGACAGCCACATTTTGAGTGTGTGTGTGTGTGAGAGAGAGAGAGAGAGAGAGGGTGGGGGCAGAGAGAGTTTCTCTCATCCTGTTTGTCTAGCAGCTTTGGGATTTGCAGTTGCCTCCATGTGACCCTCCTCCATGTACCCAGCAGAGCACCAGGTGGAATTTGCTCCACAGTGATGTTGGGGCTAACACAGATCCAGTCATGGTCACGGGGCAGCAGGTGCCTGGCTCAGTTCCTAGCCAGGAAGTTGTATCTACAGCCTGCTTTTCTAAGCCAAGAATCTCCTGTAAAACTGTAGTCTCAGGAAGTGAATTGATAATTGCTTTTTCTTAACAGCCTTCTTCCTATAGAAGGAGGAGCCCAATCCAGCCCCTGGATTCAAGCAGTGAGCCTAGCTCGGATCCACTTTTGAGCATGAAGCTCTGTTAGTCCCCATTACATGGTAGAACCCAAAATTTGAGCTGCCACTATGTGCTTGCAAACTCGGAACATAACAGACTCATGGCTTCAAACCCTCTCACCACTTTATAATTCATTGCCAGCTCTGGTCAATGGAGATGTTTATCTTTTTTCCTGCTATTATATTTTATAAATCATTGCAATGTATTTGGAGCAAAGGGTGGATCAAAGCATTCATCCTTGGTGGTTCATCTTGACTGGAAGTCCAATCTACGTTGTCAAGTTTTTCTTTTTGTTCGAAAATCCATTTAATTTCAGTTTCTGAAAGTTACGCATTATAGCCATATAACTACAGACTGAAGATAATATTTTTATTAAATGATTTTACTTGCATTTATTATAAACAATTTCCAAAATTTATAAGCATTTTTATTGTTTTGATGAAAATAAAGCAACTTAAAAGTCTGTTGGCTTTGCTGGGGATTTTTGTGCTCTTCATGTAAATGTGGCATCACCCCCCAGCAAAAACAACACAAAAATTCTATGATTCAACTGTAGAACTGAGTGGAAAAAGTGCACAATTGATGTGTTGATAGAAGTCCGCCTGCTGTGGTGGGGAAGAGTATTGGGAATCCCTGGGAATTCCTCAGTCTTGGCTTTAAGTCCCAGTGCCACTGATTACTAGTTGTGTGACTCTGGGAAGGTTACACAGCCTTTTAAGCCTCATTTTCCTCAACTTCAATGTGTTGGTAATAGCAGAAACAAATAGGATTGCTTGAGGATCGAAAGACGTAATGCCTATGATGTGGTTACATCTGGCACATAGTAAGTGTCCAATAAATGTTAAGCATGATCATCATCATGATTAAATCATGAATATATGTGTCAGTTAGCTTTGGTAGATAAAACAACCAAATCATGAGGTTAGGAAATAGCTGGAAAGTTCATCTGAAAAAAAAAATAATAGCAAAATAAACTTAACTCTTTTGTTATGCATCATGTATGGTCCAAACAATGAAAACCACATCAGTCTTCACCACAGAACAATGAAGTTGTATCAAACCACAGCAATGAAGAAAATTTGGCTAAACTGAGTTTTCCAGACTAGTAATTTTAATCAAATTTGCCCCAGCCTCCAGTGGTCAAAATATCACCCTCAAATTTTCCATAGCTATGAATCAAAACCTTGCCAGGAGAGAATCTGCCTTTCTCACCACTAAAAAGTTAGCATCTTGACATTTTTCTACTCTTCTGTTTTTATCAGTAGTTTCTATTAATGAAATCACAGTTCATTTCTTCCCTCCTGAGTTAAAAAAAAATCCTAACAACCTGAAGGATGATCTCAGTCTGAAAGAACAGTTCAACTCTGCGATGATGCAATGCCTATAAATATTGTCCTATTAGACAAGGGCTCAGTGGCTTAAGTGGCCTAGTTAAACAATTAAAGCTAACCTGCTTGGTCCCTTGGGCTCACAAAACCAAGAACTTAGGGACTCAATACAATCCCAGGGGACTCAACTTTAAAGGCACCTTATTTAACTTGCTTTTAAAAATAGTGCATGGTGCGTTCGTGTGTTTAACTTGGCAGACACACTGACTGGGGGGGTCGGTCTGTCTGCCTGGTTTAACATCCGCACAACACCTTTCTTTAATGGATGTGGGGCAGAAGGGTGCTAAAACGAGGTATTGATGCATGTGCGAAAGCTTGTCACTTGTTCACAGAGTAATGAGACAACCGTAGGGGGAAGGAGAGGTCAAAAGCAGGATCTGTGCTAAAGAGAGAAAAAGGACTGTGTCTCCAGGGCTGAATTCACACCATATTTGGAACAAGCGTCAATATTGGAACACATGACCCCTCTTTCTTTGGGAGCTGGAGAGGAAACTTGACATGCTGGGATTTCAAAGACACATTCAAAGGCTTGTGGGTTCACCTTTAACACCAGCCAGCATGGTTACCGGTTCACTATTGCTTATGTCTTCAAGGTGAACTCCATGGAAGAGTAGATATATTTATATTGGAGGCTGAAGAGCTCTCCCTGTCCTGCCCTGAGGTGTAGAAGGACTCTGCCAAGTGGGAGCCTGGAATTATCCACTTTCTGGTCTTATTATTGCCAAGGAAGAACGTCAAGAGAAAATAGAGACACGGGGTATTTTTTTTCTCACAAATACCTGTTGGCCATTTGTACGTCTTTTTTGGAGAAATGTCTATCCAAGTCCTTAGCCCATTTTAAAAATCAAGTTATTCGTTGTTTTTGCTACCTAGTTGTAGGAGTTCTCTATATATTTTGGAAATTAATCCCTTATCAGATAGATGATTTTTAAATATTTTCTTTCCTTCTGTAGGGTACTTTTTCACTCTTTTGATTATTTCTTTTATGAAAAGTAAATGTACATGACTCATCATCAGGGAAATGTAAATCAAAACCACAATGAGATATCACCTCACACATGTCAGGATGGTTAGTACACTAAAAAAAAAAAAAACCAACAAGTGTTGGTGAGGATGTTGAGAAATTGGTACCCTTGTGTACCACTGGTGGGATTGTAAGATGGTGTGGCTGTTATGGGAAACAGTATGCAGTTTCCTCAAAAAATTAAAAGTGGACATTTCATATGATTCAGCAATACCACTTCTGGATATTTATCCAAAAGAAATCAGAATCTAAGAGATAACCACACTCCCATGTTCATTGCGGCACTGTTCATAATAGCCAAGATGTGGAAAGAACCTAAAATGTGCATGGACAGGCAAATGGGTGAAGAAAATGTGATGTGATACACACACACACACACACACACACACACACACACGCATACAACGGAATACCATTCAGCCTTTAAAAAATAGGAAATTCTGTCATATGTAACAACATGGATAAACTTTGAGGGCATTATGCTAAGTGAAACGAACCAGTCACAGAAAGACACGTACTGCATGATTCCACTTACATGAGGGATCTAAAATAGTCAAATTCATTCACTCGGAGAATTATAGAGTGGAGTGGGGTTGCAAGGTCTGGGTAGAGGAGGGGGGTATGGGGAGTTATAAATCAATGAACATAAAGTTTCAGTTAAGCAAGATGAATAAGGCCTAGAGACCTGCTGTAGACATTGTACCCATAGTCAGCAATACTGATTGTGCACATAAAAACTTGTTAGCAGGGTAAAGCCTTATGTTAAATGTTCCTAACATACTACGTTAAAATGAAATGAAAAAGAGAAAATTGAGAAAGCAGCCAAGGAGAGAACCTTGGAGAATGACGGAAGTTTGTAAATGTGCAAACTGAATCTTTCTGTGGTCTGGCATTCCCAATCTTGATGTCTTTGCTCAGACTCTTATCTTATGTTTGGATTCCCTTCTGCCATCTGTGTCTGAACTCTTCCAATGCCTCAAATGGAAGTAATCCTTCTCAATATGATGTCTGTTCCTGTTTATTGGCATTGATCACTCTCTCTTTCATGTCATAGTTCTTTGTACACACACACACACACACACACACACACATATATGTTTCATGGTCTGGGTTTTCTGGTGACCAAGAATCTCAGCTTCCTGGTATTGTGGTCCGAATACTCACTGAGCTTCCAGAAGAAGGAGGAGGAGGAGGAGGAGGAGGAGGAAGAGGAGGGGGGAGAAGGAAGACAAGGGGAAAGAGGAGGGGAATGAGATAATGAGGAGGAAGATGAAGAAGATCATCATGATGGCAGCATATCTGAGTGGAACAAATATAACTTTGCAAGGCAGACTGTCCTTGGTTTGAACTTAACCCTGCCATTTGCTAATTGTGCGGCAATTGGCAAGTTCCTCAACATAGAAGAGCAAAGTTATTTTGAGAATTAAATAAATTAACCTACAGTTGTATGTGCTCTCTTCTAGAGCACCACAACAGATGCTCCAGAAATAGTAAATTTGTTTTTCTTCTCTGTCTGCCCCCTACCCAGTCCATGATGGTTCCTAGCTTTAAAGAGATTCCATCTTCAATGTACTAGTTGGGAATCTTTCAGTTGCAAGTGACAGAAACCCAGCTTAAGTAATGTAAAAAACGAACATTTGCTCATGTAATTGCAAAGGCAAAGCAAGGCTTGATCCAGGGCTAGTGTCGTGATTGGAACCTGGTTTTTCTCTCTTCGCTTCTTAGCTCTGCTTCCTCTGTGATCATTCACTTCTCAGGCAGGCTCTTTACCTTATGGCAGATGGCCACCAAAGCTTCAGTTTATGTCCTTAGCCACATCAGAGGAAGGAAAGCACCTTTTTTCCTAGCTGCCCTAGCCAAGGTCTGAGAATTTCATCCAAGTGGTTTTTACTGGCCTGGCTTATATCACATGCCCATCCCTGACCCAACACTGTGGTTTGGGAAATGTGACACACTGAGTGATGGCATTGAGTCTCATATTTTCTCATAACTGAGGGAGAGAATAGCCCTGCCTAATCCACATGTACCAAGAGAAGGGAAGAGATGGTTCCTTAAGGAAAATCTGGGGGCTGTGACCAGAAGAAGGTGACTAAGTGACAGGTAGGAAAAACCTCACCATGACTTACATGAAGCTAGATGTGCCTAGGGAAAACTCCTCTTCTGCTTGGTGGAATTTCTAAAAACTCTGTACAGACATACAGACGCCTTTACACTTCAGGGATCTTGGGTTTCCTTATCACTTTCCCGGTGCTATAGTGTGTGTGTGTGTGTGTGTGTGTGTGTATGGTTCTAGTGAGCTAAGTGACATCTTGGGAATATGGTGGTTCTCTCAGCGTCCTGGAAGGAAAGGACACACTCAAAGGGGTTGGACGCAAGGCCTATTTATATAGATGTGGGCAGAGTTAGCCAACAGCAGGTAGTGAAGCTCCCAGGGTCTAGCCTGGTGTAGCACAGAGAAAGAAGGAAGAGGATTACCAGAGTCCAGTGGGAGCTGGGATTGCAGAAGAAGGTGACCGCAGAGGAGTTGTGGCCTAGGAGGAGCACAGTCACTCTCCGGAGCCATGGCAAACAGGGAGGGAGCAGGGAAGTGAATACTCCAACCTCCCTCTACTCCCACACTCTATTCCCAGGCTGTTGCCTCGCATTGGCCAAACCCGAGCAGAAGCCAGACAGCAAGGGAGCCCAGGTGAGAGCGTGCACAGAGCAGGGCAGAGAAGGGCAAAGCACAGACAGTAGCCAGCAAGGTCCTACTGTTCTGCAAGTGTTACTCTCTGGGAGGAAGGCACGGTGTGTTAGCCACTTGGCCCGAGATCAGTGCAGTTGGGGGAAGGGGAGTGTTTAGTCAGCGTCTGGCTAAATTCTGATTTATTCTCTTTGCTTTTGGAAATGTAATAATCTCTCCATCAAAGCTCCATCTATCTGCCAAAATGGTGCATGTCCTTTTGTACAAATGAAAGAATTACTGCTATTATACAAACACTGAAAGGGGAACACATTTGCATGCAAAGGCGAAGAAAGAAAAATCCTATTTGCAATAAAATTAATTATACCAGTGTGGCGAAGAGACACATGAGTATCCATTTAACACTTGGACAGGAGCAGAACCAACTTTCCTTGCCAACCCTGATGAAATAATGGAAGCCCCAAAGAAAAGGCCTAGATAGAATAAATAGGAATTGGGAATTTCTGGCCATTTTAAGACTCCCCCCACCCCAACAGAAACAAAAGATTGAAATGAAGGGTTTTTTTTTTTTTTGCAAATATTAACCATGAATATTAATGTTCTATGGCTGATGCCTGAACCCGAGTTCCTCGTTAAAATGGCCTTTTGATGGAGGAACGTCAGCACGCAGGGTTTGCGCCTCATGTCGTGGAGAATGTCCTTTGCATCTGAAACCAGAAGGAAGGTAGATGCAGGAGGTTTGGAACCTGTCAGGGGTTTCTTACACTATTGTATTTGATCATTGGGAAAGAGGAACTTTGAAAAGAAAGCAATCACCTTTTTTCTGGAGAAGGGAAAGCTGAACTGTCAACCAAGGGACATTCAGTTGATAAAATGCTCCCTTACTGGAAGCCTGGGTGGCTCAGTGGGTTAAGCATCCGACTCTTGATTTTGGCTCAGGTCATGACCTCACAGTTTGTAGGTTTGGGCCCCACATTGGGGTTTGTGCTGATGGCATGGAGCCTGCTTGGGATTCTCAGTCTCCTTCTCTCTTTGCCCCTCTCCCACTTGCTTGCTCTCTCTCAAAATAAATAAACATTAAAAAAAATGCTCCCTTACATCCCAGGCTCTTCATGTCATATAGATGCTGGCATTTTGCTTGTTGGTCTGCCTCAACCAGATTGAGAGCTTCCAGGGCACAAGGACAGTCTACCCAGGTCTTATTCATCCCAGGTTTCCAATGTTTGGTACAGACTAGGCGTTCCATAAATGTTGAATTGAGGCATTTATTAATGAATGAACCACAGAATTTTACTTGGGGCTCCATGTAGCCTCAGAAATCACCAACTTCAGTGGCTCTGAAAGAATAAGTGTACTCGGGGTGAGGGGTTGGGGGGGTTAAGGAAGAGGAGATATATACGGGAGAGTCTTTTTTGAAAAACAGGGCCCCCAGATCCACCTGCCATTACAGCCTCCACCTGGGTATCAGGACCCAGCGAGTATGAACATTTATTTTGAAAAGCTCCATTAGGTGACTCCTAGCCCAACCTGGCTGAGAACCACTGGCCTAACATTTACCCACCCAGCCACCCCTCCAACCCTTCCTGTTTCCAGGACTCAGCTCAGCACTCGACACAGAACAGGTGCTAGCTCCTGAGCAAATGAATGTCACAGGGGAGACTATTCAGAAGTAGCAATAATTTGCCCGAGGTCACCTACAGTCAACTTTGGGTGGTCCAGGCCCTCAATGCAAAGACTCATCACAGAAGAAATGTTGACTGTGGTTTTTCAACACCTTCCCCACTGCTCTCCAAATTTGATTAAAGTTGAAAGCTCTCAAGTGTGAAAGAGGATATATGTCAGGACTTTCTGGAGAAATGGGATGCCACTAAACAGTGGGACCAGCCCTCAGAGGATGAGTGGGATTCCCTTGCTAGATCCTCTACTTGAAGTGTTCAAATGTGATGGACGCTCACTTTTCCAGCTTGATTAAGATTAGATGCAGCCTTTGTGGAGGCAAAGCGTGGACTAGAAGCTGTTTAATAGTATGAACCACACACCTGCGTCATCTTCGATGGGAAATTACATTGCTACCACATAACTTGGAATAGGTGAGCGATAACGAGCGCACCATTGAATACTGGCTCTGTCACCTACTAGCTGTGTGACCTTGGGTAAGTTACCTAACCTTTCTGTGCTCCTGCCTTGTCATCTGTAAAAAGGGGTTATAATGGCACTTCCTGGGGTTGTTTGTTGGGATGAAATGAGCTAATGTATGTAAAACTCTCCAAACAGTGTTTGGCATGCAGTAGGTGCTGATCCAAGTGGGAGCTGTCATTAGTACTACTATTGTGGATGGCATACCCCACGGAAGATGGGGCTGATGTTAACTTTTGTTGCTTCTACAAGGCTCTGCATAATTTAATAGATGAAATAAAGACTGACAGTTGAGGTTGTCTTCACTGTATGACACTGAATCAGATGGAGCCTCTTTGTGAGAGAGAATACTTTGTTTTCTTAGGCACGGTGGTAACATAAATGGTTTCCTTTGCATTTCCCGATCCCAGAACCTTAAGTAGTGGTAAAGGGCCCGCGGTTCATCTCAGCCTGAATTGACAGGAAACTGACTTGCCCAAGGTTGCACAACTAGCGTGGCCTGGTCTTCTAATTTCTAGACCATGCTCTTTCTGTCCGTCACCATAGTTACAATAACTCAGCGCATGGAAATGCAGTTTGTTTTCACATCTGTAACGTTTAAAGTGAAACGCATGCATACACACACACACACACACACACCCGCACACACATCAAGGTGCAGACAGCACTTCGAGTTTGCAAGGAGCCGTCAGCACTGAATTGGAATGCACCATGTTCTCTGTTTTAAGGGAGGTGATGAGGCCACATCAATGTACCGGGGTCTTTAGTTATAAGTCACAGAAATAAGCTCTCACTTGAACGCTCAAGGAATGCATTGGAAGGATAGCAGGTAGCTTGAGGATTGAAGGAGACTGGCAAATCAGGCTCAGAAGATAACCAGGACGAGAGGCCAGGCAGTGACTACCACAGCCAGGGGTCACCCCCTCAGGGTCAGTGTAGTGAAGATGCTGTCGGGTGCAGCTGCCCCTGGACACCAAGGCCAGAGCCCCTACTCCAGCCACTGCTGCTTCCAGTGGACGCTCACCCTGGGGCTCAACTGTCATCAGTTGTCTCTTACCTCCTCTGTCTTTGCATCACGCTCTGTGATTCAAAGCCCCAGAAGGAGGACTCTGCTAGCTGAGCTAGATATCTGAGATCTGGCGTGGTCGGCAGGTGGGGGTGTGGGGCCAGAGGGAGAGTCTCTGGCCTTCCCATGCTGGCCACTGGGAGGAAGGTCACTCCCTACAACCAAGATTTACAAAGAAGGAAACCCCTTACTTGGAATTCTTCCTAATGAGAAGGTGATAGAATGCTGAGTAATCACAAACGAATGAATAAACACAATAGAAAATCCATGACATAAAAAAAAAAAAAAATTCCAGGAAAAGTATATGGCCCAGATGCCTGCCCTCCTCCCTTTCTGGAGTCAGCATACTCTACTTGCCCTGTTCCCTCCCAGCTCTTCTTTACCCCCATCGCTTCCCTGTGCCGAACAAAAGAGATGCTCCAAGGAGGAAGTTCAAGGTCAAATGATTCTCCTGCAGCTCCGTTTACCTCGGTCACCACCAGATTCACCCTGGAACCCTTGAGTGTCTTCTGCCTCCCATTAATATAAAATCCAACTGCCTGACTGATTTTTTTTATTGTGATAAAATTCACATAACATGAAAGTCACCATTTTAGCTATTTTTAAAGTACACAATTCAGTGGCATTGGGTACATTCACAATGTTGTACAACCATCACCACTATCTAGTTCCAGAGCATTTTCATCACCCCAAAAGGAAGCCTCATGCTCATTAAACAGTCATATCTCATCCTGCTTCCCCTGAGCCCCTAGAAACCATTAGTCTGCTTTCTGTCTCTATCGATTGGCTTATTCTGGAAATTTCATATAAATGGAATCATATGCTAGGTAACCACCTTCCTATTAATTTTCTGCCTGCTCCTGCTACAGGTTCTCTAAGATCTGTCTCCTCCCTACCTCTGAAACCTCATCTCAGCACATGACAGGGAACCAACACTGGCTATTCAACCCTTCCCCCATAGAAGGGAGAGGGAGGAAACATCAGAAAGATAATGAGAATCCCCTGGAGAGACAGAAAATGGTTGGGCATCTCTGTATGATTAACAACGACACAGAATAGAAGAGGGCTGGGTAGGAGATGGGGGGTAGGCCAGAGGAAAGCTGTTTAGTTGAGTAGTATTCTTTCTCTTTTGGGGGCCGTTCACTGCCCATCCCTTTAACTCTTCAAGGCAGAGAAACAGCAGGGCCACATCAGTGCTGGCCGGGATGGTGACATATAGCAGGGCAGCAATGGGCTAGATGGGGCAGGGAGTGATTCAGGGCGGGTTCAAACCATCCTACCCATCTCTGAGTATCCCTTCTTCCCTCCAGTGAAGGGGAAAAAGAGAGGCTGGATGGCCAGTGGGGTGGAGTGGACCGATTCTTTGTTAATGCTGCCGGATCCACTCTCCACCCTTCTCTGCTTTATTCCTTCCCTGGGTGGCTGGGCCCTCTGGATTGCATCATGTGGACTTGCTGGAGGGTTTTCTGTTCGGGTTGGTTGATGATAGGCACTTGCAGACTAGAGAATGGGAGGACGGTAAGGGCCCAAGGTGCTTTTTCCCTTCTGGCTCTGCTCTGAAGCCATTCCCCAGGCAGGACCTCTGCCTGACTACAGCTCCTATGAGGCAGCCTCTCCTTCACGTTCCCCTCTCGTGTTGCCTCTGCTTGGTCTTCATTCTTAGGGGTGGTAATGGTTTCCTGCTGTTGTTGGTGTCTGGGTGCCTCCCCCTCTCCCAATAGTCCTTTCATTGAAGTCTTCACTTGAGCCACACGGGGTGAGCTCTGTTTCCTGCTGTGACCTGACTGATCTAGTGTCCATTTCCTCCCCCAGCTCCTAAGCTCCTGAAGAATAGGAACATTGTCTTAGTCACCTCTGCATGCAAAGGTTATCTGGCCATAAAATGTTAAATGAATCAATCAAAGCTGTGCTGAAATCTGTCTTTTCCCATGAATTTTGCAAAGTCAGAACAAAGAGCAAGCGTAATCAGCAGCATGTTCTTAACTTCTATTTCCAGGAAAGCAACTTGCGTTCTTTCCACATTGCCCCTTCCTGAGGTTCCCAGTGACTTCAGGTATGGCCTTGGTGTCCCATTGCAGTATTGGACAGGGACCCAGGCAATGCTTGGACAAATTAGGATGCTGATTACAATTGCTTGTCCAAATGCATTATTTTAAAAGGGCTACATATCCCATGTGTGAAACCTTTCTACATAATTGCCAGCGCAGTGTATCAAACAATTTGTTCAACCCTTCAGGCTTCTAAGGTGCTTAATCTCATTTATTAAGTGACTCTCCTCCACTAAATAACCATCCTGGTCTCCTTCCTCTAGGCCTTGTTGCTACGCATAGACAAATCTGTGCTCTGGACTTGCTGGCTAATATATCATCGCTTCCCACTGATTGAAGGTGATCAGTGCTGGGAATGCAGACATGGGGGGAGGCTGGCAAGTTAAATGCATGATCCAGAGGTCAGATGTGGGGAGAGAGAGAAGGTGCAGGGGCGTTCTCAGGTCTAAGAGTTCAAGTAGAAGAGGTCAGAATCTGAACCATGGGTCTAAAGCCATGGGCACCACGGTAAGAAGACAGTCGGAAAGCAGGGCCACCTTATATGCTTCCTTCCCAGACCACCCCTCCTTCCCTCCCTCACTATTTTCAGAGTGTAGAAACAAGGGGCTGAAATGTGGGGGGGGGGGGTGTGGGTAGAGATCTGGGTAACTCCTGGTATAGGCTAAAGATTGAGGATTTCTGTTTGTATTTCTAGTTTCAGCTGTCTTTTGTTGGGTTATACTGGAGAGTCTTATTTTCCTTAGTGCTTACTAGTAAATGATAATGCACTTACATCTTTTTGAGTATATTTGCCCTTCAGAGACTTAGAGGATGTGAAAGCTGGCAGAATTGTTAAAGACCCTTCATATTCTCTTTATTTTACTAATGGGAAAATAGAGTCCCAGAGAGATTGTTAAGTGTTTTTGTTAGGACTACTCATGTTAACAGACAGAAAACTAAACTCTAACAATGAAGGGAAGGTTATATTTCCATATAACTGGAACGTATGGGACAATAGTTTCAGGTATGGCTTGATCCAGCAGCTCACTGCTCAACAATGTAACTGAGGTTTCTGTTTATTTTCTATTTTCCCATTCTGCCTTCCTCAGGATTCATCCACTGCCTGGCAGTCTAGTCTTTATCCTTGTGGTCACATATGGCTGTATTAATTCTAGGCCTTACATTATTGATAGGAGCTACAGCATAGACGGCAATCTTCTTTTTGTCAGGAGTCCTAGAAAATGTCTTCTCAAATCTCATTGTCTGGACTGGGCTTCATGTCTTCCTTTGAACTAATTTCTGTAACTAAAGAGATGGGATAGAATGATTGCTTTAGGACTATTAGGCCTAACTCCTGGAGTTTGGAGTCAGGTTAAGTAAGACCGTTTGGGTTAGAGTGGAGAAAAACTGGTTTTCCAAAGGAATTTTGTGGTTCTGATGGTGGTATAATGAAGGAATGGGTACTGGGGAGGCTGACTGCAAATATCCAAGGACAGGGACTCAGCCAAAGTCAAGCAGATGGTTGTGGCCAAGGTGGGACTAGAACCCACCTAATGTCTTCAACATTTGCCATAGATGGCTACATAATGCCACTCGAGGTAGCACGTGTTTCACAACAGACATCCAAATGAAACTATGCATTTGCTTTTTACATTGTTTATTTTTCAGCTATGATCACAAGTAAGTACAAAAACACACCTTGCCACTTAGGAACCATATGAATACAATTGTCTGAGTTACTTAATTTCACATCTCATTAAGGCATGAAGACTTTCAGGAGAAATTGAGTGGATTTTTGAAATCAGAGTCATATCATTTAAATAAGTGCCTTTTAGTCTTACTGAGGGTTTAGCTGTCTTCTGGAACTTTTTTTTTTTTTTTTTTGAATTGGAATACAGTTATGGGACAACCTGTATGAGATGCTTTAGGCCTGAATTTTTTCTTCTCGTCCTTCTGGGGAAAATGCTTGTTAATGTCCCTCAATGACATCTCTTTTTCTTAGTCAGGAATTATAGAGGCAAAGAAGAAGAAAGGAAGGGTTGTGAGCACCTGCCATGGGCCAAGCACTGTGTTAAGCCCTAAAGATAAAGAAAGGAAGGCTAAGCCTTTGAGGAACTCCAGGTTTAGTGGGAGAGGCAGATAATTAAATGGATAAGTAAGATACCATGACAGTAAGTGCAATGGTGGGTAGAGGGTAGGGTGCTTTAAGAACACAGAAAAAGGCAGCGAGTTCAGAACAGGGAGAGCCAGGAAAAGTTTTCTGGAGGAGAACTCAGCAAAGGATGAAGCTAGCTGGGTAAACAGGGAAGGGTATTCTACACAGAGGGGCCTCGTGCACGCAGAGGCATGAAATCTTACAGTGTGTGGACATGAATCTCCAAGCAATTTAGAAGGGCAGAAATGCAAGGGCAAGGCAGAGAGTGGGGAGCAAAGATGTGGGAGAGGCAGGCCAGGGCTGGGTCCCAGAGCTTGAAGGCTCTCCCGTGGGCGATGGGATGCTGCTAACCACTTGTCAGTAGGTAAAGACATGGTTTGTGTTTTAGGCATATTTCTGTATCCATTAGGTGCCATGGTTGCAGGCAACTCTGGTTAATTTCCAAAGAAGGAATGGATACTTTGGAGAGAGGTAGAATCGTCCAGAAAACCGAAGGAAGAACCACAGCACCCGGGCTCTGAAGGGAACTCCCAGCACAGAGATAGCAGGAATTGACTGGGGGTCTCCTTGGTTGGGAACAATCAGGTCCAACCACTTTCATTGTTTATGTGGCTCTGCCTGGGATCCACATACCAGATGAAGACTGTCCTATTGCCTCAGCTTGAGGGCACACCTAGCCTGGGTTGGGTAAGCTCAGCATCTTGAGTGACAGTCTCACCAAGCCTGTATCTAATGGGAAAGGGTGGGTTCCCAAAGCAAGATCAGGGTGTTGCTATCATAAGAAAGAGGAATGCCAGCTATGTAAGCTAAAGCAATGGGTGTTCACTTCCACAGCTCTTTGGAAGCTGGATTTGAAGACAAGAAAAGATGGGGGTGGGAATTAGAAGGCATAAGATGATGGGGGGGTGTGGGTCAGGGCTGTGGTAGTACCAATAGAGAAGGACTGTGGGATTTAGGAACACTTAGGGGATAAAAATTGGTGGTTGACTCTAGAAGAGGGAAGAGGGAAAAATCAAGGATAACTCCCAGGTCCTAGTATGCAGCAATAGATATCACTACTGGAGAGAAAGGAGGGAGTGGGGGCAGGGAAGATGACAAGTTGCTTAGGACACACTGAGTTTGAGAAACCTGTGAACATCAGGTGGAGGTTAGAATTTGAAGCAGTAACTGAACTCATAGACACGGATAACAGAACGTAGAAAGGATTTTGGAAACAGCCACAGAAAAAGCTGGCCAAGGAAAAAGTCAAGACAGAAAGAGTGGAGAGGAGGAAGAGAACCAGGAACTCTCAGGCTCACAGAAACCTTCAGGATTCCAGGAGAGAGCAGATTTCAGCTCTGGTACCAGTAGAAGCCACATTCTAGGGAACTAGTGTATAAATGGGAGATGAGGAAGTTCTGGTAAAAACATGTATGCCACCTTTGCAAGAATCTCAGGTGTGAAGATCTGGGAACCTGCAAGGTAGCTAGCTCTAAGGCGTACAGCCTCAAGGGAGCTGCGTGTTTTCTTTTTGTTTCTGTTAGATGCATTGTTTTTTTTTTTTTAAATGAGAACAATTCACATGCCATACCTTTCACTCCCTTAAAGTATATTATCCAGTGGTTTTTAGTATATTCACAAAGTTGTATCATCATCACTCCTATCTAGTTCGAGAACATTTTCATCACCCCCAAAAGAAACCTCATGCCCATTAGCAGTCACTCCCCATTTCTCCTTTTCCATGGTTCCCTGGCAACCATTCACCTACTTTCTGTCGATTTGTGTATTCCAGACATTTCGTATAAACAAACTCACATGCCATGTGGTCATTTGTGTCTCACTTTCTTCACTTAGTTTTCAATGTTTCTCCATATTATAGCATGTATGTGTACTTCATTCCTTTTTATGGCCCAGTAATATTCCATTGTATGGATAAACCATAATTTACCCTGTCATCAGATGATGGACCCTCCGATTGTTTCCACTTATGGCCATTAATGAATAGGCTACGAACATCTGTGTGCAAGTTTTTGTGTAGATGTTTCCAATTTCCTTGAGTATATACTTAGGAGTGGAATTGCAGGGTCTCAGTGTATTCTTGCTGGGAGAGACTTTATCTTTTTTTTTTTTTTTAATGTTTTTTAAATGTCTTATTTATTTTTGAGACAGAGAGAGACAGAGCATGAGCAGGGGAGGGGCGGAGAGAGAGGGAGACACAGAATCCGAAGCAGGCTCCAGGCTCCAAGCCGTCAGCACAAAGCCTGACGCGGGGCTCGAACTCACAGACCGCGAGATCATGAACTGAGCCAAAGTCAGACGCTTAACCGACTGAGCCACCCAGGCACCCCTGGGAGAGACTTGATCTTGTTTGCAGGCTGAAGGTACTGGAACCAGCACAGAGGGGAGAGTATGGACAGGGGGTGGGGGAGGAGGAAGAGGTAGGTGCTGGAGAAGGGCCACTTACTTCAGCCTCACTCACTTTTTCTGCTGGCACAACCCTAATGCCCTAACCTCATTTCTCAACTACTAGACCCTCTGCACACACATCACACTTGCTGGATAAAGCACCCCTGGGACCCGTCGCAGATGCGTCCAGGCTGGTGGCTCGTTTTCTGTTGCAGTTCACAATTTTGGGGTCTCCTCTGGTTAGAGCCTGGCCTATTCTGGTTTGTTTTTTCTCCCGTAGATCCGTTCACAGGTGAATAAGGACCATCCACCATGTAGTCTGAGTTTGATTCCTGGTTCCTCAGGGCCATCCAGGGCTCCCAGACATCCTGGATGAGGAAGGACGCCCGGTACCCACCGCTGGGGACCAAGAACGCCAGCACTCCGCTTTCTGCGTTGCCCTTCGCAGCCACCGCGCACGCGCCGCTCCCTGCCAGGGAGGAGGCGGGGAGTGGGCGGGGCGGATATCTCTCAGACCAATCGGAAGCGAGCGCCCCCGCCCGCCGGGCTGGTGGACCGAGCTTGACCCCGGCGGTGGGCGGAGTAGGCAGGGCCAGCCGCGCGGCCGCGGAGGGGGCGGGGCCCAGGGCTGGAGGCGGGGCCTGGGGCTGTCAGTCCCGCGCCCGCCGCTGCCGCCGCCGCCGCCGCCGCCGCCGACGCCGCAGCCGCCGCCGCGGTTCCTTACATGCCGTGGCCCGCTGGCTGCCAGCGCTGCCGCCCGCCGCCCCGGCATCCCGAGCCGCTTCCCGCCTTGCCGGCCCGGCGCGCAGGTAAGACCGGCCGCGCTACCGAGCCCTCGCGCCCCCTCCTCGGCATCGGTCTGCCGCTCGGGCGCCCCCTCCGGGCTGTGTCAGCGCCGCGGCTCCCCTGGCCTCCCGGGGGCGGTCCCGGGGGGCGGGACGAAAGGCCTCCCCAACCCCCTACAACCCCCGGGCGCCGCGCCTGCCGCGGGGTCCCCGGGCCGCGCATCTGCAGCCCAGCGTGGGGCCGCTGCCGAGACCCCCTCTCCCCGGCTGATTACACAATCGCAGGGGCTGGGGGCGGGGGTCTCCTCCCGAGGCCCGGCTCCACACCTGTCCCCGCGACGCGCTCCCGGGCAGAGGGCAGAGACCCAGCGCGACAGCGGGGGCCCGGAAAGTTTCACTTTGTGGTCGGGGTTTGTTGACATCTCAGAGATGCGGGGAGATGGAGGCTGAGCCTCAAGGATGCGCCTGGCGCGCAGCCTTCCCTTTGCCCCGGGGTGGCCCTAGTCCAGGTTTCCCTTCCAGAAGTCCTGCCTGAGAGCCCTGCCCCGGGGCTGGAGGCTGCTGCAGGGCACACGGGTCGGTCAGCCTTGTGTTAGCGAACCCTGGCCCCAGGATTGCAGCAGCTGAGGACAGCTCAGCCTCCCGCTCGGCTCTTCCCCCTTTCCTAATTTAGTATTGACATTTAGACCAGGTAGGCGAATTTACTTAGCGTTTCCCTGACAGTTTATATTTGTGAAGTGCTTTGCCATCCCTGATTAGTTAATTAACAAGGTGGGAAAGCAAAATAGATCCTGAAACCCATGGCTAATGCCTTGAGTCTAGCAACTCTTTAAGAGCCACTGAGAGCTTTAGGCTGTTTGCGATGAGATGCTTTGGGCCAAGGTGCTGCTGGGAGAGCTATTCAGTGTCTTCTGGTTGCCTGGGAAGGTTTGGGTAATAATGGCAAGGCTTTCTCTGCCTCTCCCTGCTTACGCTGTTTATTCAGAGTCGCCAATCTCATGTTGAGTTATTTGATCTCCTTCACTTAAGCAAAGGAGGTTTTAGAAGTATTGCTGAGGAAGTAGCTAAGGAAAACAAACAAACAAACAAACCTGAGATTCAGATTAAGTCTGCTTTCCCAGGATGCCCCTCCTGTGCAGAAAACCTTGGCTCTTCCTGTTCTTTCCCCATCTTCCCGTAGGACTGTATCCAACTGGGTTGGCGTTACTGGCTTCTCATTTCGTACACAGACCTCTTGCTACCTGTGGTGTACAGACCTGCCTAGGGACATGCTGTAAGAGGGGGCTTAATTAACACTTTTATCTTCCCATTAAGCAATACAGCCTGAAATCTCTTGTAATCAGGCACTGTTGTAGTGTTGAGTCTTTAATAATATCTAATTCATGTTAATAGTGTTTCTGTAATAATCTTTCTATTAGCATGCCAGCTCTGCAACGCCAGTACGTTTAGTATAGAGGCAGCAATTTACCAGAAATATTATCATGGCGAAAACAATTCTCCCGCAGATTTGCAGCCCACTTTACTTAGATAATGCCTGCTAGAGGCGGTTAAGGTTTTTTATTCTTTGGTGCAGTAGGTGTTACAATGCCTTTGATCTATGAGGTCCTTCCTCCCTGTAGTAATGGTCTCAAGCCACTGGGTCACTTAAATATTATTTTGAGTACTGTCATTTGAGTTTCTCCCCATGTTGATTTCTTTTGGGACAGGGTATAGAGCTAACAAGATTTAGTTTGATTTGCCAGCCTAAATTTTAAGAAGGATGATTCTTACTGTGTTCGGGCTTATGTTAGAGGTCTGATGGTAATTTTATTAGCATATGTACCAGATACTGTTTTGGGTGCTTTATGGATATTAAGGTATCTAATTCTCACCTGACCTTGTAAAGGAGGTGTCCTTGAGGCCCCGTCGATTGACTTAGGTCGCACAGTTAGGTAAATGACAGCCAGATTCTAAGCTAGGCAGCCTGGGTTCAGAGTCCACGTTCTGAACCAACCGCTGTACTACCCTGTCTCTGTAGGTTATTCTTTCAACAGGTATTTATTTCTTCCTTCTGTCTGTACAACACTGCATTCTGCAGTGTGGGTGAAGAGTGCTTTACAGTGTAATAGCAAACACGGGGTTAGGGGTTCTTTTTGTGGTCTCAACTCTACTGCCAGCTAATCTGTGATTTTGAGCGACATACCCGATCTCTCCCTGCCTTCCATTCCCTCATTGGTGGAACAGCAGCAGTTGAAGCAGATGAACTGACTAGACTTGATCTGTGGGGTGCTGGAGAGATGAGTGAATGCATGTCTGAGTTAAATATCCTCCTCTCTAAGGCACAGTATAAGATCAAGTATCCAATGAGTGGATTGTGCATATGTGTGTGTGTGTGTGTGTGTGTGTGTGTGTGTGTGTGTGTGATGCGAAGGAGCGGTGGGTGTGTGCTCTGGGCTGCCAGTGGTTGACAGGCTTCATCTTAAATACTTCAATCTGATTTTATTCTGTTGCCACTAGCACAGTTCCTTTGGCAATTAAAAAAAATGCAAGACAACACGGAAAGAAGTCATCCCATAGAAGTGGGGTAACCATGTGCAGCACTGTGGGAGGGGCATTTGTGGGGGACAGTTTGGCATTACTGTGCCAGAGGCTTGGGGTCAGATGATGATGGCAGGCTCTGAATGGCAGGCCCAGGAGTTCTGAGAATCACAAGTCAGGGTTGAAAGGAAAATTTAAGGTCATTATGTTTAACACCCTCTTCCTTTTTCTCCCTCCACCATATATCCTGTGGATAAATCCCTTATGTGTGTGCGCCTTCCCACTCAGCGCTCATCCTGCCCTTGCTCAGGCTTCTCCTGGGTCAGACACTGGGTGGGCTCCACAAGTCTGCGCACCAAGGAATCTGGGATTGTATCCAGTGACAGGGAATGGGAAACCGCAGAAGGGTTCTGGGTCCTCTGGCTTGTGCTCTTGAAAGACCATCATTGGCATAAAATCTCGATTCGAGGGGAAATGTGAAACCAGGAAGTTAGTGAGGAGGCCTTGGCCAGAATCTAGGAGTAGGGTGATCCAGTGGCATGGGGGTAACAGAGGGAGGAATGGACAGAATCTCCCACACCCAGTGCTTCCCTGCCCACAAACATCAGAGAGGAAGAAACAAGTCAGCATCTCCCTAGGGTGAGGGGGGCTTTGGAGAACCCCTGAGTAGAGCTGGGGAGTCTGATGGGATGGGGAGGAGAGACAGCTATGTATGTCTGTTCCCCAAAGATGGATGATAGACTGGGGCTAATGTAAGGCCTCTGCAGACTGGAAAACATTTTCTTTCTTCTCAAGAAGGGAGCATCCCATTTAAATATAGTGGGAAACTCCTTCTGCCTAATGAAGAAATGTAACAGTATTTCCCCGTGGATGTTGCAACCTCTTACACCGGCTGGTTTAGCTGTGTTGTGCTTCTTGGTCACATTGGGAATCTGGTGTTATTTGAAGTTGTAACAGGAGAACATGTTGGTGATGCCTTTTTTGCGATTTCGTTAGGAAACCTTCTTTTGGGGGATTCTGTTTTCCAGTGACACCAGTTAAACGCCGGAGAGCCAGCATACCTTGGGGAGTGCTCAGAGAGTCATTAGAAGTTTCTCCTTCTAACACAAATTATGGGGGCACTTCAAAGAAGGCCTGGGTGAAATGATTACCACATTGACAGGCAAACAGGATAATTTGGAGGAAACCAGATTTACACGGGGAAACCACAAAGACAGGAAAAATAGCTGGGAGTGTTATGAGTTTAGTTTTCTCTTGTTAATTTATGTGTTTCTGGCTTAGGATGCAGCATGTCTTAAATATTTGTACTCACAAATTTATTTTATTTATTAAAATTATTTTTAAGGTTTATTTATTTTTGAGAGGTGGGGAAGGGCAGAAAGAGAGAGAGACACAGAATCCTAAGCAGGCTCCAGGCTCTGAGCTGTCTGTCAGCACAGAGCCCGATGCAGGGCTCGAACTCACACACTGTGGGATCATGACCTGAGCTGAAGTTAGACATTCAACTGACTGAGCCACCCAGGCACCCCTATACTTACAAATTTATAAGTTAAAATGTGTCTAATACTGCATATGGAAATGAACTGTATATCCTCAATTTTTTTTTTTTTTTTTTTGCCAAGACGACATGGGACTTGGGTTTTCAATATCCTTTAGACCAGTGCTTCTCAAGCAGGGGCAGTTTTTGCTGCACCCACTCTCCCAGGGAACATGTGGCAATGTCTGGGACAGTTTTGGTTGTCACAACTGGGGCTGGGGTGTGTGCTCCCCTCATTTAGTGAGTGGAGACTAGGGATGCTGCTGAACATCCTATAATGCACAAGACAGCCCCGCCCCCCACAACCAGAAATTTTTCAGCCCAAGATGTCGATAGAGTTGAGATTGAAAAAATCCACTTCAGATCATAGAAACATTTCTTTTGGGAACAAGGGGAAGTTAAAGGGAAGAGGAAGAAGAAGGAAGGTAAGTGTTCCTTGACTCTCTGAAAGTGATAATAGTACCCTCACTTTGGAGCCCCTGGGAATGGGAGCCAGCTAAACAAGCTGTTGGAACCCAGGCATCTGTCTGCCCCCCAGGAACTATTTCAATAACTGGATTGCTCAACATACTAGTTTGGAACCAGAAGTAGAGGCCCTTGTAGTGGGATGAGGCTGTAGGGGTGATTTCTGGAGGCAGAAGGTTTACAGGCCAAGAGGGGAAGTTGGGTTGTGCCAGACTCATTTTGAAAAGTTCTAGGGAATTTTTCGAAGGTGATTTTGTCGAGGACACCAAGGGTGAGGCTTAGAAGATGCAGTCTCTGCTTTGGGAGGGCATGATCCCTCTGGGCTGTCGATCTGAGAGTCTGAGGACTTCCCAGATTTTTCTGTGTCCCAATACAGGGTGACAGACACTTGGTTTTGTTTTCAGGTTGTATCTGTGTCCTCTCCCTGCACCCCTTTAAAAACTTTCTTACTAGGGAACATTTTAAACCTATACACAAACTGAGAAAAGAGTGTAATGAACCCCTATTTATCCAATGTCCAGCTTCAATGATTGTCAGCACCTGGCTGATCTTGAATTTTACACCCCCCCTCCCCGTTTTAGACTCACCTCCTCCTCTTTTTTTTAAAATCTAGAAAATAGCTTAAATAATTCCTGATCACCTGCCTACTAGGAGAGGCTTGGCAGTGAAGGAGGGAGGTGATTTTCCGGTACTTGGGTCTCCCTGGAGGAAAACTGATAATGGACATGTGGAATTCTGAGGGCCTTGAGAGGCCAGGAGGTAGGAATAGGCCCAGGCAAATCTAGGATGGGGGAGCTCAGCTCACAAGTACAGGTGACTTGGCACAAGTTTCTTTCTTTTTAAGCCTCATTGATGGAGCCGCCTACTTCCTTCGAGTCTCTGCTGGTAGGAATGTGTTTCTGGGGTTTGCAGTTGAGGGCCCTCCCTGTTCCTGGAGGGAGCTTCCTTGTGTGTTTCCTTGTAGGATGACCCTTTCCTGTTTCATGGCTCACTCCATGTGTGCTGTGTGGCATGAAGTCAAGTGTTCCGTGTGGTCCTCTGGCTCTGGCCTGAGGGGTCCTCACTGCCTGATTCCTCCCTGGAAGGCACAGGGCAAGGCACGGGTGGGACATAGGGGTGTTATTTCCAGTGGTTGTGGATCCTTGTTTGCTTCCCTGTGTTTGTTAGCGGATGTAGGGCTGTCCTGTTGTATTTCCTGGCGGTCCATACCAGATAGGGACGGCAGTGCAGTTTAGGCTTTGCAAACAGGGCTTTCTGTTTTTTAAATTGTGTCTCCTGGAGCTAAAGGATTAAGTTTTATGGGTTTTTTTTAGGCCATTGGAGAATTGGCATGCGTTTACTTGATTCAGTGTTGTGTTGAAATAGGCATCCCAAAAACATGGCTGTAAAAGTTGAGAGAGTTCTTGAATCAGCAGATAATTGATGTCTACGAATTTTAATTAGTGCTGGTTTCTAGAAATGTAGACATTCTGGACAAGGTTCACAGGCAAATACTTTAGTGTGAAGTTCTGGATGCCTGAATGGCCGTAGTTCCCATCCTCGTTTTATTTACTAAATACGTTTTTACCCTTTCCTTATTCCACATCGATGTTTAGGTGGCACCAGCTTATTATGAGCATCCTGTATCCACAATCGTGGATTTTCGGGTATCACGCCTTTCTGTGGGGAAGGCAGGTCCTACTCTGTTCTACTAATTATTACCCTGTGCGTCTCCTATGTGCCGGGCACTTTACTTATATTAACTCTGTTAGGACCCTTCTACGTAGGAATTAGTATTCCTGTTTTGCAGATGAAGAAACTGAGACTTAAGTTGAACTGAGAGGTTGGGAAATGCCAGGAGGTAGCACTGGGTGTTAACCCAGGTTTAACCAAAGCCTGAACGCTTTGCACTGAGCCTTGGCTCTCAAGGTGAAAAGTTGGTGGGAGTTTGTAGGAGGGTTGGTAGAGAAGATGGGGCAGGTGAAATCCTGACACTGAACCCCCTGGGAAACATTGCTTTTGAGTGTGATAAATTACTTGTGTCCTCTTTTTGAGCTGACTATATAAAACAGAATCACACTCAGCCATATTTGGTCAGCAGATGTGTCTTATTTGGTCTGCCCAGTGTTTTTATTTTATTTTTTTTTAAATTGGATTAGTTGTCATCATTGAAAAAGTGGGAGATTTCACACTAAAATTTCCAAATTTCTTGGCTTCTCTTGAACCATCAGGAGATCTGGCAACAGCAGGCCCACATTCCTCCTTGGCGATAGTTAGTAATAGTGGCTGCTCCTAGCTTTACCATCTTACCACCCCGCCCTCTTCACTCGTTTCTGTTACTTGCCAGGACTGTTAAGGCATTTGAATTAGAGGCCCCCTTATAGACATTACGCACATGCTCTCTGTCAAGGATGCTTTGGTGGAGGCTTGTTCTGTATTTAAATTAATGATCCCCAGTAATTTTTCCCTTTGTAGAGCGCCTAGAGAGGATGGCTGTACTTGGCATAAGAACAGACACATCCATGACCCCCTTCTCCCTCCTTCACTAGCAATGGCTACGTGGGCTCTGGATGGGTTCTTGGGCTGAGGGTGGACCAATTAGATATCTGGGATTTGGATACCAAATTGGTGAGTTGAGGAGCCTGAGGCAGGAAGGACTGCTCGATGCAGGCTGACAGTAGTGACATTGGAAAGGTAGATGAGTGAGCAAAGAAGCTGGGTGGCAGGTGCATGGCAGCAGAGAGGGTGGAGCTGCCTGGTCTCTGCTTCCTGCGGCGGGGTTCCTCTGTAGACATAGCATTCATTCAGTGGTGTTTACTGAGTGTTTACTATAGGGCCAAGCACTCTTCTGTATTCTTGTGGTATATCAGTGAATAAAAACAGACAAAGGTCTTTGTTCTCAGAGAGCTTATATTTTGGTAGGGGAAAACAAACAACTCTGAACAACACAAAAAGTGAATAAATATAAAATAGATAAGGGGGTGGTGATAAGTGCAAGGAAGTAATATAAACTGAGTAAGGAAACAGAGTGGATGTTAGGCATAATGCTGTTATGTTAGGTTGATCAAGGAAGGCCTCTTGACTGAGTGATACTTGAGCAGAGATGTGAATGAAGTGAGGAGTGAGCCACGAGGAAACCTAGGGGTGCAGCATTCCCTGCACAGGATTTGGCCAGTGCAAAGGCCCTGAGGTAGGACTATGTTTGACTTGTTTGAAGAACAGCAAGGAGGGTATTGTGGCTGGAATTCAGCAACAAATAATGAAAGGGGACGTGGAGGGAAGGGGGGAGCCTTACAACTATGTTAACGACTGATGCTATTCTAGTGAAATAGGAAGCCACTGGAAGATTTTGAGCACAGGTGGCATAGCTGGCTTCCATCTTGAAAAATGTAAATGTTTTATGGGGAAGAGACAGTAAGGCAGCTAAGGCAAACCCAGGACAACTAATTAGAAGGCAGTGCAGTAGTCCAGATAAAGTACAGCAGTGGAGGCGGAGGTGGTGAGAAGTGAAGTTCTGAATATATTTTGAAGATAGAATTGACAGGACTTGAGGACGTATTTGGTATTAGATATGAGAGAAAGAGAGGAGTCAAGATAAGTCCAACCTTTGAATAGAAACATTGCTGTGTTAGTTGGCATTTCCCCTTCTTTTCTTAAAAAAACATTGAAAAGCAATAAGGGAGGTGAAACGATAATGATGAAAGCCTTTAAAATTATTCTATTTTTTGGCAAAACGGGGAGAGAAATTTAATCCAGTGACTTCAAAATGTATGTGAAGACTGTCCTGAATAGATGAGATCAGGTGGAAGCCAAGCAGGAGGAAGAAATGAAGAAAAACAACATAGAGATGGTGAGAGGGCCCGGTAACTACAGATCTCAGAAAGTTCTGGGAAATCATGCTCTTTAAGGTGAAAAATGCACGCTGATGTTTTATCCCTTGCCTGTAGCAAGTATCGTGGGCGTTGGGTGTCCAGCTGGAGGAATATACCTTCCTGGATGTAGTTTGACTGCAAGAAGCACAAGAAGCGGGGTTACCTAAAAACCCACACAGGCAAGCCGCCATGTTTATGAGAAGTATTCTGTCTCTGTGGGAGTGGAGAGGAAGAGGGCCTTTGGGTTGCAAAAATAGCTCATTTAAAAGAGTATGGTGGCTGTCCTCCCCTCCCATGCAAATACTGTAGCTGCTAAGGAAAACTAACTCATTCAATGGTAATGAAGAAGGAAATGGTAGACTTTGATTTCTGATAGTGGTAGGCAAGCCTATTTGGACTGAAGTTCCTGCCGAAAAATATTAAGATGTTGGGTATATTTTTTAAATTAAAAAAATTAAATTTCCTTAAAAGCACTTAAGGGACTATCAGGCTGAAATCTATGGCCAAGTGGGAACCGGAGGGATGTGCAGATCACTAGAATGCTTAAGTTGCTTTTACCCTGAGGACATTGGTTGATTCTAGTAAATAGGGCTTTGGTTTTGGCAGCCTTGCAGGACAAGGAGGTTAGAAGTCAAAGTCTGTAGCTTGCCCAAGGTGGAGAGTCTCACAGGAGACTTTTTCCATATAAAACTGAAACTATGCAGGGTAAAGGTGACCCAAAAGTAAAGCCATCTCTTCCCATGCGTTAGAGACAGCAGAGAAGGTTGTCCAGTGACTGAGAGGAGCAAGATGAAAAGGAAAAGGTAAGCTGTAATCACTGGCCAGCCTTTGCACAGATTTTGAATATGGTTTTATGCCACCTTGATTTTACAGAACCACAAGCCGTGAATTTGGTTTGAGGTTGTTACCAGGTCACTGATGCTATCCCCCCTCCCTGTTGTGGGACCCCAGCCTTGTCATTATTACATGAAACCAACAATGAAGCCACCATGTTGGAAAGCATAGCAGAGAAACTGCCTAGGGGAGAAACTGTATCCAAGTGACATTATTAGAACCATACTTAGTTTTTCTTTCATTGCTTAAGCTTTTTTCAGTTGGATTATTTATTATTTGGAATTAAAGGAATCAAAACTGACACAACAATCGACACAAAGATCAGGGTAGCTGAGTGTTGAGTTCAGAAACACTCACAGACCTATGGGATTTCACCTCACTGGATTGGATACTCCTTAGTCATCTTTGCTATGGAACCTCTCTTCCCAATTTTTAAAGTTGGAGTATCGCAGGGTTCAGGTCTTGGACCTCTTCTCCATTCCTAGATGAATTTATCTTGTTTTAGGGCATTAAATATGTATTTGTACCTGACTCCTAAGCCTATATCTCCAATTTTCATCATTCTTCTGCAATTCAGACCATTTTGATTCTACACTTGAGTGTCTAACAAGATCGGAAACTTAACATGTCTTATACCAAACTCCTGGTTTTCAACTTCCCTACCCCAAACCTACTCCTTTGCCTTTATTCTCAGGCTCATAAGAGAGCACCACCATCTACCTAGTTGCTCAGACCAGAAGTCTAGAAGTTATCCTTGAGTCTTCTCTTTCCTATAACTCCCACCCTTAGGCCAGCAAGAAGTCCTGTTGACTCTGCCTTCAAAACGTAGCCTGAATCTGAGCATTTCTCCTGGCCTCCACTGTTCCCACCATAATACAAGCCATAACCATCCTTTGCTTGGATTATTGCAATAGCCTCCCCCAGTCTATTCTATACACATTAGTTAGAGGTGTCTTTTAAAACATAAATCATATTGTGTTACTTGCCTATTCAAAACCAGTGTTTTCCTATTACATTTGGACAGATCATTTCCACAGTCTATAGGACTGTGCACAATCGGACTCTTAAATAGGTTTCTAAATTTCTCTTCGTCCTCTCTCACTAACTCTGCTACAGTTGCATTGGTTTCTTTGCCCTTTCTGGACAATCCCAAGTACATTACCACCTTATAGCCTTTGCCGTTATTCCTTCTGATCTGTTATGGCTCATTCCCTTACATCATTCCGGTCTATGATCAGATATAACCCCTTCAAAGTGACCTTCTCTGACTCTTCCAGGTAAAATAGTCCTTCCTTTCCCCTCCTCACACCCTTACCCTGCTGTATTCCTCCTAACACTAGTCACTATCTTGTTTATTGTTTGTTTTATTCACTAAGTTTAAGCTTTGTAAAGTAGGAGTGTTGTCTTATTTAATGCTTATTCCTAGCACTGGAGTAATGTGTGGGTCATGGTTTGAATGAATACATATTTTTGAGTGGCTTAGTAAATTACTAAGAGACTTATTATTCAACAAGTGGTTTTGAGAAAAGTGGTTAGACATTTAAGGATAAAATGGATGATTATTCTTATTTTTTTAAGGAGGCTCCATGCCCCAAATGGGGCTTGAACTCATGACCTCGAGATTGAGAGTTGCATGCTCTACTGACTGAGCCAACAAGATGCTCCTAAAATAGATTATTAATAAGAGGGCATTATGAACAATTTTATGTCAACATATTTGACAACTTAGATGAAATAAACAAATTTCTTTAAAAGCGTGATATATCAAAACTAACACAAGAAGAAATAGAAAATGTGAATGGAGCTATGTCTCTTAAAGAATTGAATTCATTATTAAAGACCTTCCCACCAAACAGATAAACAAATGAACGAACAAACAAAGAGGCTCTGTAGGCCCATTTGGTCACCCTAGTAAAGTCTTCCCAATGTTTAAATGACATAATAACATGAATCTTACACATTTTCCCAGAGAATAGAAAAAGAAGTAACATGTCCCAGTTTATTCTCAAGAAAAATCATCATACCAAAACCTGACAAGGACATCACAAGAAAATTAAAGACTGAACTCTCTCATGGACATAGATACAGAAATTCTAAACAAAATATAGTCAAAATGAATTCAATAATACATGAAAAGGATAATATGCCATAACCAAGTGGGACAGGTTTCAGGAATTCATGAGTAGTTTAACATTTTTGTTTTAAGAGGTAGGGGCAGAGGGAAAGGGAGGGAGAGAATCTCAAGTGGCTCCAGACCCAGCATGGAGCCCAATGTAGCGTGCAGTCTCACAACCTTGAGATCATGACCTGAGTTGAAATCAGGAGTTTGACGCCTAATTGACTGAGCCACCCAGGTACCCCACAAATAGTTTAACATTTGAAAATGAGTCAAGATGATTTCTCACAATAACAGAATGCAGAAAAAATATATACAGTAATCTCAATAAATGCAGAAAAAAGATTTGATAAAATTAAACCTCGATTCATGATAGAAAAGAGTAAGTCTCAGGAAAGGAAATTCCTTAATCTGATAATGAGTACCTACAAATAACTTAAAGCAAACATCATACCTAATGGGTGGGATGTTGAAAGCCTTTTCCCTGGGCTGTCTGCAGTCATGACTTCTATTTAACATTGCATTAGAAGTTCTAGCCCTTGTAGCAAGGGCAGCAAAAGTATAAAATACACACGGATTGGAAAGTAAGAAATAAAACTGTCACTATTAGGAGGCAACATGATTGTGTATTCAGAAATTTGAAAGAATCTATAGATACACTCTTGGAATTAATAAGAAAATGTAGCAAGGCTGATGGAAACAAAGTCAAAATATAAAAATCAGTTGTACTTCTGTATACTAGTAATGAAGAATAGAAAATGAAATTTAAAAAGATGATACCATTTACAATAGCCTCAAAATCATCAAATTCATAGGAATAAATGTAATAGAGATGTACAAGACCTTTACACTGAAAACAAGAATATGTACTGAGAGAAATTAAATAAGACTTTAGTAGATGGAGAGATATACCATGTTCATAGACTGGATGACTGAATTCCCCCAAATTTATCTGTAGAGAGTGCAAACCATTCAAAATTCCAACAGGCTTTTTAAGTGGACATTTACTGAGTTTGAAATTTGTATGGAAAGGAAAAGGGCCCAAATTAGCTAAGACAATCATGAAGAATAAGAACAAAACTAAGAGAACTTCCACTACCAGACATCTAGACATATCATAAAGCTATGGGAATTAAGACTGTGGTATTTGTGCTAGAATGGGCAAAAGGCCCAATGGAACATATTAGGGAATTTAGGAAGAGACCTTAATATGGCCACTTGATTTACAACAAAGGTAACACTGAAAGGTAGAAGAAAAAGGGCGTCTTTTCAACAATTAGAGCTGGTTCAATTTAATATCCGTATGGAAAAAATGAATCTTGGCCTCTACCTCAAACCATTCACAAAAATTAATTTCAGCTGCATTGTACATCTAATATAATAAGACAATAAAAGTCTTAGGAGAAAACATAAGAGAATATCTGCATAACCTTGGGATAGCAAACATCTTTTAAAGAAGACACAAAAGCACTAACTATAGAGGAAAAGATTGAAAAACTAGGTTAGGTTGAAATCAAGAACTTTTTTTTTTTTTTTGAAAGAGAGTGAGTGCTAGTGGGGGAGGGGCAGAGGGAGGGAGAGAATCTAAAGCAGGCTGCACGTCCAGCACGTAGCTCAACTTGGGGCTCCATCTGTGAGATCGTGACCTGAGCTGAAATGAAGAGTTGGACGTTCAACCAACTGAACCACCCAGGCACCCCTGAAATCAAGAACTGCTGATCAAAAGACACCATGAAGAAAATGAAATGATAAGTCATAGAGTAGAAGATACTGTAAATAACTAAAAATCAATAAGGGAAAGTCAAGTAGCCCACTAGGCAAAAGGACTGCCCAGTAGACAAAAAAAAAAAAGTAAATGAACAGTTCACACAGAGGATGTTCAAATGGTCAATACATATATTAAAAGGTACTCAATTTCATTTGTTCTCTGGGAAATGCAAATCAAAGTTAAAATAAGTCTCTCTACATATCCACTAGAATGGACAAAATTAAAAAATTAGATAATACCAAGTGTTGACAAGAGCATGAACAACTGGACTCTTACATATTATTGGTGGGAGTATAAACTGATACTGGTTGTATCTACTAAAGCCGAACACACATACTCCATACTCCAAATCCCATGCCTAGGTATATACCCAACATACATGTGTATATATGGTTATAAACAGTCACATATAAGAATGTTTGGGGCATCTGAGTGGCTCAGCCGGTTAAATGTCCGACTCTTGATTTCAGCTCAGGTCATGATCTCATGGCTGATGGGATTGAACCCTGTGTCAAGCTCTGCACTGACAGCGTGGAGCCTGCTTGGGATTCTCTCTCTCCTCTTTTTCTGCTCCTCCCCCCGCTCATGTGTGCTTTCTCTAAATAAATAAACAAACAAACATTAAAAACAAAAGGATTTCATGGCACTCATATTATATTATTAACAGCCTCCAACTAGAAGTAAGCCAAATGTCCAAAGGCAGTAGAATGGATAAATTAATTATAGTCTATTCATACAATGGAATGCATACAGGAATATGAGTAAGAAATCTATAACTGCGTACAAAGGCTTCGATGAATCTTAGAAGCATACGCCTCAAAAAAAGAAGCCAGATAGCAAAACAGGCAGAACTAATCTTATGGTGATATAAGTCAGGATAGTGGTTGCCTAGGGGAGGTAATGACTGGAAGGGGAAATTAAGGGCGCTTCCTGGGTGTGGATCATGTTCTGTTTTCTGTACTGGATGGTGTGGCACACGGGTGTGGCACATGGGAATATGGCATGGGAGGCTCATGAAATTTACTTTGTGGAAATTCATCAACTTGTGCATTTGTGCACTTCTCTGTATCTTATACTTATTACATTTTTTATTTAAAAAGATCTGGATCCTTACTAAATTCTTAAACCAAAGTAAGTTACAGCTAGGTTCAATATTTAAATATGAATAAATAAATAAATAAATAAATACAATTCATTTAAATAGCGAATATTTAATATTCGTTAAAAATGAAAATTTCACAATTAAATATGGGTCAGCATTAAAAAATCTTGGTACTATAAATTGGACTGCATAAAATTAATTTTTTTTCAAAAAGCACAATTAAAATTGTAATTAAATCAAAGGTAATTGTCAAACTAAGGAAAATATTTGTAAAATAATAATATATTTTGTGTTGCCAATCATGTCATCAAATATTAAAAGACCAAGTGTTGCTAAGGTTTTTCAGAAGAGAACTCTGATGCCCTGTTATTGGGACCATTTCTACAGCATTTTTAGAGGCATTTGGCAACATCCTTTAAATTTAAAATGTGCATCCTCTATGACCTAACAGTCAATTTCCAGGGATTTTATCTCAGAAAAAATATTTGCATAAATGTGTAAAATTATATATATCAAGATCCAAATATTCATTAAAGCATTTTTTGTAAACTAAGTTAACCAGTTGGTGTACTGGTTATATAAGGTATACTCTATATAATAAAATATACTATGTCTGGTAGAAAGACTGATATTGATCTGTATCAACTGAAAAAATCAGATGGTCAACAGAGATTGAGTGCCAAATGAAAAGAGTAAATTGATGAACACTTATTATC
Organism: Acinonyx jubatus; assembly: GCF_027475565.1. Classification (NCBI taxonomy): domain Eukaryota; kingdom Metazoa; phylum Chordata; class Mammalia; order Carnivora; family Felidae; genus Acinonyx; species Acinonyx jubatus. Next base: position 32,362,088 of record NC_069381.1, on the reverse strand, counting down.
TCATTTAAAGAAATATATATTTTGTTGAAAAATGTTTGGAGGGGTGCCTGTATGGCTCAGTTGGTTAAATGTCCTACTCTTGATTTCAGCTCGGATCATGCTGTCACGATTTGGGAGTTCAAGCCCTGCATCAGGCTTTGTGCTGACAGTGTGGAGCATGCTTAGGATTCTCTCTCTCTCTCTCTCTCTGCCTCTTCCCTGCTCACATGTGTGCATACACACTCTGTCTCTCAAAATAAATAAAAACATTTAATATATATTAATATATTAATATTATAATATATATTATATATTATTGTATATAATCATTATATATTATATATTATTTTATATAATTATATATTATATTGCATATTATATACATAATATTAATATTAATATATATTAGTATGGCAAAGATACAACTCCTAATGAAGGCATTTTTTCCCCATCTTCTTGCCTGTCTACCTTTATCTGTCGCTTATCTTCCACATGCACCCTACCTTTCAGTTTTCTACAGAACACAGATACATTCTCCTTGGAAATAATTTAAACAATATGGAGCATATAGAGAAAAAAATGTGGAAGTCTCCTTCCCAATTTTACTGCTCTCCCAGGAATTTTTTCTGTACATTTGCTCATGTGTGTATGTCTAGATACAAAGTCTTTTTTTAAAACATAAATGGGATACTTGCCCTCTACTTTTTAACCACATCCTACTATTGGCTGTTCCTCAGACTTTCATGCTGTTTCACCCCTACAGGAAAGCCCCTTTTGCCCTTTCCTCCAGTCCCTGTGCAATCAGCAGTTACAGCATGTAATTATTTGATGTTTTTACTAAGGACTTTGGAAGGGGGAAGTTCAAAAGGGACAAAGCAGGAGAGGAAAGCAGACACAGCCAGGGCCACAGGCAGCTGAAGGACGACGGGCAGTGTGGCAGGACACCATTTCCAGTTACTCACTGAGATTTTTGTCCCCTTAGTTCTTTTTACTTATAGCGCATTCCCCTGCCTAGACAGCCAGGGCATTTCACGTTCATTGCCTCAGGGGACAAGTGACAGAGCAGAATTCAGAAATTAATGCTTGGCTTTTGATTTTCCAAAGCCTGGTCCTCACGGGGGCACCAAAGGACTCAGTGCAGGGACAGTAGTTTTAGAAGGGTACCTGATGAGTAAGAGAAGCCTTTTCTAGCACCCCTCAATCTCTCCTCCCTTTCCCAATGTGGTAATGGTGCCCTTGGTGAGGGGAGGGGGAGGTTAGAAGGGAAGGAGGAGAGGCACATGTTTGTGGACCCTGAGGAGGCTGGCAGCACCTGTGTCGAGCCTGAATCCTATGTAAGCCCCTCACAAGTCTGGGGACAGATACCAGAGGAAGGCTGTGCTCCTGTGTTTAGGCAAAGCCCAGGACAGTGGTGTGATGGTGCTTCCCATTGCCAATGTGGCCCTGGAGCATCCAAGCAGAGATGGCCAATATGGCCCTGGAGCATCCAAGCAGAGATGGCCAATATGGAGCTGAAGCATCTAAGCAGAGATGGCTTCTTGCCCTATGGAAGCAGAGCAATCCCCCCCCCCCCACCCCCCAGAGCCCTTGCACAGCACAGGGCAGGGAAAATGCTCCTGAGAGGGGCGGGTGAGGCTTGGAGGTTGGCTTAGAGAGGGCTGAGGAGGCCTGTGGTCGGGAGAGGAAGTCTCTGTGGTGCTCTGAGTGGCAATGATCCAAGGCTGAGAGGGAGAGGGGAGGTGTGGGCAGAGGCTGGGGGATGGGGGAAACTTGGAACACCGGGTGCCTGCCCTCTGCCTCTGACACCTTGGCACTCGCTGGGTAAGGCCCTGGGAATTAAGATGTAGCTCTGTGGACACGAGGCTGGGGGAGAGACTTTGAGTTGCCTGCGATTACATTTGGAGGATTTAAATATAAATTAGATGATTAGAGGACAGTAAAGTTACATTCCCTGCACACCTGAGTTTGAGAACTGAGCATTGTCACCATTACAAACAGAAGAGAAGAGATTCAGTTTTATTTTTTGCTTTGATTGTGGTGCCATTGGGCTTTGGTGTGACTGGCTCGGAGCCCAGGGATTTCCTTAAGTATGATCTGTGGGAGCCATCTCACTTTCTCCCTTGCTTGGCTGCTCCATGGGGCTTCCATGGACCTTTGGAGGCCAGCGCAGTTCTGGAAGTCACGGATGTGTTTGCCATCCCAACTGTCTATGAGCCGAGTAGGAAGGATGAAAGCAGAGTGGGACCTTTCTGGACAATACTATACAGGAACCCAGCCCATAATGCACTCAAAGTCGATGCTGAACCATCCAAGAGATATGGATGAGAACCAACAAGGAACCGTGGGTTGCTTTTTGGTTTTAAAGTGAGCACCATGCCCAACGTGGGGCTCGAACTCATGACCCTGAGATCAAGAGCTGCATGCTCTACTGACTCAGCCAGCCAGGAGCCCCAAGGAACTGTTTTTTAACTTATTAAATTTGGGGGAAAATGCTGGTCACTGACTTGCATTAATTCAAGGGTTGGTTAGGTGATTTTCAGACCTATATTTATCAGCGGTCCATAGAATTTGGAGTTAATTCTGGAAACCACCTGGCAACTTTAGCATCATTGTTGCCTAGAAACTCCACTTCAGTGGACATCACAACACAACAAGCTGATGGTGATGAAATGACAGAGGGGTGGCACTGGACTATACTAGGGGAAGTTTTCTCTTCTCTTCTCTTCTCTTCTCTTCTCTTCTCTTCTCTTCTCTTCTCTTCTCTTCTCTTCTCTTCTTTTCACGTTTATTTATTTTTGAGAGAGACAGAGTGTGAGCAGGGAAGGGCAGAGAGAGAGGGAGACACAGAATCTGAAGCAGGCTTCAGGCTCTGAGCTGTCAGCACAGAGCCAGATGTGGGGCTTGAACTCACAAACCTTAAGATGATGACCTGAGTTGAAGTCAGAAGCCACCCAGGCACCCTGAAGAAGTTTCGTTGGAGCTGCTCTAGGGACTCTATAAAGCTCGGGACGTAGGTGCTTTTCATGGCCCAGTTTTATTTGTGCTCTGCTGTCTCCCCATTATTTCAGATTTTGCTGATCTTTGTCACAAATTTTAATCTACTCATCTCTTCTGTCCCCTTTCTTTTCCTGCCTTCCTGCTTATGCTTTGCACACTCTGTTAACCTCTTGGCTCTTTGCTGTGGCTGTTGGTTTTTCTCCTTTTCCCTGAACCCTGACCCCGCTTGCCCTTGGCTTCTTTCTTTCCTTGTGATGTGCGCATCCTTGCTCAAGTACAGGCTGCATTGTTAATTTAGTGGCCTGCCTTTTTCTTTTCACCTAGCAGACTCTTCACCAGCTGGGAAGGAACACGTATCTGCTCTTCAGGAAATGCTGCCCTTTGGGTGGAAAAGGACTGGTTTCCTGGCAATGCCAGAATGAAGATCCTTCTCTGCTGGAAACAAACAAAACCCCTTTATCTGGGGAACTTCCTATTTCCTCCACTGAAAGCTGTGGTTCTCAAACATGGGGCATTATGCCAGGGGCACATGAAATCATAGGATAAACTGGGCACATCTTCCTAGATGTTACTTGGAACTTTGGGGGAAATTGTCTCGAATTTTTCTTCCTCATCAAAACCACTGCCGCATGTGGGTTGAAGAGTCAAATTCACGTGGCATTTAAAGATTAAACAGGAGATATAAAAATTTCATGCTTCTGGTAAGCTGCTTTGGGTTATGTCTTCAAAATTCCTGGGGTGTCTTTCTACTGCTCTGCTGTCAGGAAGTACTTCAGTGGAGAATTTTGAGAAGCATAGAAGGCGTTCCCTGGAAACGACAGACCGCTACAAGTTTCACCCAGTGAATTCAGCACCTTGGGCTGATTTAACGAAGTTGGAAAAAACTTTGAAATATTAATGGAGATTGCTTTCCTCCCCATCCCTTAAAGTTACCCAATGCCTCCACTTATGCTGTTATTAATTCATTGCCTGGGGAGCATTTAGATTGTTAAAGCAGAAAGGTAAAGATAAAGAAACAGGGTTTCTATTGAGATTTATATATGAATTTATATATAAATTCATAGCAGAGACCAGCAAGTCTTTTGGTTTGTGAGAGTTGGGTATTGAACATCAAAAGCAAATCTCTTTGAAGGGATCAGTGTGTCCTGGGTTGAAGTGTGTTTCCCCCACAATTTGTATGTTGAAATCCTAACCCCCAGTACCTGAGAATGTGACCTTATTTGGAGATCGGAAGTTACAGCGGTAATCAACTTAAAATGAGGTCTTTAGGATGGGCTCTAGTCCAATGTGCCTGGTGTCCTTATGAAAGAGGAGAGGGAGTTTGGACACAGAGATGCATAGAGGGAAGATCCTGTGAAGACACCTAGGGAGAAGATGACCATGTATAAGCCAAGAAGAGAGGCCTGGAACAGACCCTTTGCTAAGCCCTCAGAAGAACTAACCTTGCCAATACTTTGATTTTGAACCTTAGCCTTCAGAACTGTAGACAATAAATTTGTTTTTTCTTTTAAGCCCTCCAGTTTACGGCAGTCCTGGCAAACATGAGGGATGAAGTTATGCCATAAACCACAGATTGGAAATACTGTATGTCCTGAAATCTAAGATGTTATGAGTTGTAGGATACACCCCAGTTTAAGAGTTGTCTATGTGTAAAGAGACGTACATCCTAGAATCAATAAATATGGCAGTGTAGATGAGGGGCAAAAGTACCTTGTTCTATAAACTAAACACGAACTAAGCAGAGATTGGGAAGAACTGGAGGAGACGTGCTAGAGCTTATATTGCCATGGGTTCAGGGAAAGCGATTTAGTGGCCTGTCTTTATGCCATAAGCTGCTGTTCCCCAAGGTGAAGCCTTGTAGAGGAGTACTTTGTGTCATCATGGGATAGCACCAGTGAGAGTACAAAAGGACAAGGTAACAAATCTAAGATTGAGATTAGAGAGTATCACAGAACAGGGTCCTAAATTCCTGGTCTTCAAGATAGTCTTGAAAGAGAGAAATGGGGGAAGACACTGAGAGCGAGTGAGCCAGTGAACCCAAAGGAGTGTGTGGTTGACGTTAAAAGGATGCAGATGACCCTTCTAGAACTGATGATTGAAGGCCAACATGAGAACCAAGGACATCGGTGAAAGATTTGGTGGGCATAGAGACCAATGACCAAAGATTAGGTAGGAGGAAGGCAGTGCGATAGAAGCCAGGGCAGGCACCAGGTGCCCAAATGCCTGAGCCGTGTTTGATAGAACCTTGGCAAGAAGGATGATAGAGGTGTGATATTTTGAAATCACCAAGTCTAAGCTTGAAATTATTACTCTTACCCAAGAGTGACTGGGTTTACCTGAAAATAACCTGGATTGAATTTTCTGACTTTGGAGGGAATTGAGGAGGTAGGTCAAGACAAATTAATTCTGGTTAAAATCAATTTGAGAAAAGCGTATTTGACTTTATACACTCATACTTGTCTAGATTTAATGTTTTTTTTTTTTTTTTTTTACTCAGTATACCAGTTTTCACTTATAACCCATTGCCTACCCCTTCTCCCACATTATGTGGATTTCACTTGCACCAAGAACAGTCAATTGTTTGTCTTATCCATTTCCCCTTGGTTTCCTAACCTGCTTTGAGTTACAGACCACTTGAGAATGTGATGGAAAGTATGACTATTTCTGTAGAAATGTGCATGTGTGTGCACATCCATATCAAATTTGGCATGAAATTTCAGGGACTTCCCAAACACCCTAAAACCCCTCACACTGTCAAAAAATGGAAATAAAAAGTAGATTTGTGTTAATAGAAATGTATTAAGAATTCTAGTTCAAGATAAGACTTGGGTACGTTCATTCACCTCCCTTGCCTTCCTAGAAACCACTAAATGACAGTTAAAGATATGTAGAGAAAAATGAATCCATGACAGCTCTGAAAACAGGAAGGAGTGCTCTGGGTAGACGAGATTTCATCAAATTTCTGGAAGATGGAAATTATATGGGCTTGCATTTTATTATTTTGAAAGTTCAGTATATAATAGGAAACCATGGCCTAGAACTCAAATGGAAGATTCCATGGGGCAAATCTCTCTTCAGAGAGGCTCTAAGTTTAGGATTGGTACATATAGAGGATAAAAATGAGCTGTGAGGCAGCAGTCTGGGTGGTTAACTGGAAAGATGTCCTCAGGACATTTTGGCTTAAGTAATTCCTTCCTTTCTTAGATGTGTATAGAGTTTGAATTCTAAGAATTGTTTTTGTGAACTTATAAAAAGATTTGCTGAAGGAAAGCTCAAGGTCTGAAGTTGGAGCAAGGAAGCAAGGCAGAATGATATTTGAAGCAGGCCCAGAGGATAAAGTGGAAATCCTGGGGGTTGAACAGGAGGGTAAAAAAAAAAGCCATTTCAGACCAGGAGAGAAATACTTTTAGGTGCTCCACTTTTGTTTGACAATGGTGGGAATTCCAAATCCCCCTGCCTGCTCTCCACCCAGGTATTCCAAAGAGAAGGATCTCTCCTTACAAAGGCCATAGTCTGCCTTCATATTTAGAACAAATAGACCCTGTTAACTGCAAAGGAAACTTGCAATGAGCTACCTATACTTTCTACAAACTCCTTCATCAGTAAATATAAATGGTCAACTAAGGACCACTTGACATCTGAGGGAAATCAACACCATAAAAGATGAAGACCAAGGTAAACAAATAAGAAGTGACCTGGAAGGATATGGAAATATTAAAAGCAATTCAGAGATTTTCACATAGATGAAATAATGACACATTGCTATGAAAAAGATGTAATTAGAAGAAGAGAAAAAAATGCTCATAAATTAAAAATGTAATTGTTGAAATTTAAAAATGTAGTAAAATGTCTGAATAACAGAAAAGACACTAATAACTTACAAATGACTAAACAGGAAGATGTAGTTAAAAAAACTTTCTGAACCCGGTACAAAAAGGTAGCAAGTTTAAGAGATATGTAAAAAAGACAATAAATATGGTTTGAGAGGGTCTAATATTTGTATAAAAGATACAAAGGAAGGGCGCCTGGGTGACTTAGTTGGTTAAGCATCCAACTCTTGATTTTGGCTCAGGTCATGAGTTCAAACCCTGGGTCGGGCTCTGTTCTGTCAGTGCAGAGCCTGCTTGGGATTCTCTCTCTTTCCCTCTCTCTCTCTGCCCCTCCCCTGATCATATGCACTCTCTCAAAAATAAATAAATAAACTTAAAAAAAAATAAAGGAAATATTCAAATAAAACAATAAATTTCGTCTGAGCTAAAGAATCAAATTCTTGAATTTAAAGGAGCCCACTGACTTTTAAGCAGAATGAATGAGAAAAGACTCAAACTAAGACACGCTCTGATGGAATTTCACTACTCTGGAAGTGAAGACAAATACTATGAATGCTCTAGGCAAGAGGAAAAATCAGATTATTCACAAGGAAATGGGGAATAGATTCACATACCACTTTAGTAATCAACTTTAGATGCTAGTAGACAATGGAATAATACTTTCGAAGTTTGAAATGAAAGTAAACCAAGAATTCTATACCCAGCTATATTTTCTTATACCCAGCTGTAATAATTAGGCTGCTTTTGAGTATAAGAAACAGAAAGCCAACCTCAAGGGGCTTAAATAAGAAGGAAATGTATTTCACTTTATATGAAATTCAGAGGTAGAACATCACAAGTGTTGGTAAATTCATCAGCTTAATATGATAAATGACAAAAAAACTTTCCTGATTCTTCTGCCATTCTGCTGTGTCATCCTCAGCTTTTTGGCTTTGTAATCTTCTCTAGTTGGCTAGTTCTTCTCTAGTGACAAGATGTCCACAGTAGTTCCAGGCACCACATCCAGAAACAACAATGTCCAGAGGAAGACAAGAATATCTCTTATTCAGAAGTGCTGATAGGGGCGCCTGGGTGGCTCAGTCGGTTAAGCATCCAACTTCGACTCAGGTCATGAGCTCATGGTCCGTGGGTTCAAGCTCCGCATCGGGCTCTGTGCTGATAGCTCAGAGCCTGGAGCCTGCTTTAGAGTCTGTGAATCCCTCTCTTTCTGACCCTCCCCTGTTTATGCTCTGTCTCTCTCTGTCTCAAAAATAAATAAACATTAAAAAAAATTAAAAAAAAATTACATCTTTTTCGTCACGTTTTGTCCACTAACATTTTATCACATGCTTATTCCTAAGCCAATCATTGGAAAGGTAATAGGATAACCATACTGATGTAGGTCAGGAATTACCCTGCATGGACACATGGAGAGGGAGAATGCCTGTATCAAAGAAGATCCTATTATGAGAAGCATAGGGGTGGGAGTAGATGAATGTTGTGACATGCAGTAGTGTCTGCTGTGCCAGGCACATGAATAATTAAATGTGAGAATAAAATAAACATATTGTCAGACATGTTGGGACTCAAAATATGCCTTCCACATAGCCTTTCCAAAAAAGAACAATTACTGGAGCATATTCTCTAGCCAAACAATACATGATCAAGAAATGATGAAAATATTGGACCCAAGAAACCATGGTAATAACTCAGTAGGGCAATGAAAATAAATCCTAGTATAACAACTGGGAGCAGATCTAGAAAGCAACTGTTAGCAATCAAAGTCAAGAATGTCTTCAAGAAGAAAGTGGATTCCATTACACACAGTGTATACTTAAGAATGTTTATGGGCTCCTGCTGGCTTATGGCTTTCCCTTTCTTCTCAGAAACTCTGGGGTGCAATGGAGGCTGGAGTGGGAGGAATACTTTTCTGCTTTGCATTTTCTATTCTTCTGTACTACTTTTTTTTTAAGTGCACGTGTTGCTTTTACAATAACATTTTAGTACAGTACAGATACTGGCATGTTGTGGAGTAGGCTGCTTTCTCGTAGGCACCAGCACTAGAAAAGTTGAGAATCCTGCAACGTGAGGAGGTGCTGTACAGTGACCACCGGCTGCCACTTTTCTGCTTCCTCTCCTGGCACTTCCTGGACCTCTGCTCTCACAGGAAGTGTCCTGGTCATTACAATGTGTCTTCCTATGCTAGATGCTCCTCTGTGAGGAGACTTGCCACTATATGATGGTGAAGTTTCAGAGGTGGTGGAGGGTCAGTATTACTTAGAAAGTCCTCAAATTGCCCATGAAGCACTCTGTTTGCCTGCAGTTCTGGAGACTGTGATTTCTCTCAATAAGCTCAGTAAAACTGGTTTCTCTCCACTCAGTTGCCGTTCTTCGACTAGGCACTCAATGAAACTCATGGCTTGTGGTTACACACCACACCACACCACGCCACACACCATACTACACCACACTGCACCAAACCAAAGTATCTTCATCTCCAGAATCCTGCTCAATGTGACAAAATGCTCATACTTGGAGAGAACTGTGGGACCTGAGTCCGGAGAAGGAACAGGGACTCACGTCCCTATCTCATGATCCCTCAAGGGCATGTACTTTTGGAAAGAAATGCTGCCTGTAGTGGCCTAGCCTCTGAAAATCTGTCTTCTCTCTGTTTGTGGTAAAGGTGAGGGGCAGGGCGCCTGAACATATGTGCGAGTAAGTTGGATACTTGCCTGACTCACCTCCGCTGAATTTCATAATTGTGCTTACATTACTCAGGAAAACCCAGATTCGGTACTGTGCACATGATCTTTCCTAGCGATGAGCTTTCACATACCTTGTGGTGACCTTAAAGCTCTCTGTGTAGAAACATGTTATAGAAAAAAATCTAGAACCGGAAATTCCCAGGAATAGCATAAAAAAGAAACTAGCTACAAAACACTGGACATCCTACTTCCAAATCACTCCTGTTGAAGCGGCCAGGGAAAGATCATAGGCATTTGGCACCATTTCCCATTTCCCATTTCCCGTTTTAAGCTAGAAGCAGAAATATTGAACTTTAGTTGACTGTGATGGTTGTGCAATTTAATTACCAGCCTTAACTTTTAAACACCGGAGAAGGCTTTGTTTGAGAGAAAGTATTGTCAGACGAGTGGTGCATTAGACTGATGGCTAAGATTTCTTTCTTTTAAAAAAAAATTTTTTTTTAACATTTGTTTTTTTTGAGAGAGAGAGAGAGGCAGGGTGTGAACAGGGGAGGGGCAGAGCGAGACAAGGAGACACAGAATCGGAAGCAGGCTCCAGGCTCCGAGCTGTCAGCGCAGAGCCCAACGCGGGGCTCGAACTCACGAGCCGCGAGATCATGACCTGAGCCGAAGTCAGATGCTTAACTGACTGAGCCACCCAGGCGCCCCATTGATGGCTAAGATTTCTATACACAACACTTTCACCTACTGGTTCAGAGTGTGGCTCTAGCAGTTTTCTCTTTCGTGAATGTTGGTTGCAAGGCAAGATTATCAGCCATTTGGATACCTTCAGAAGCATGCACTGTGGGCACCAACACAGGGCCCTTAAGCGAGGTGCTAGAACAATAGTCCTCTAGCCCTCCATGAGACAGGGAAGCTTCATCGAGTTCATAAAGGTAGGCTCTCACTTTAGTCTTTACAAAATAAAGGAAGGCTGTGCCCCCTGCCTCTCCCCAAATGTTTGTGCTGGGGTTTGCCTGATTCCTATATTTGTTAAACAGATACATATGAGTGCCTGCTATGTGCTGGGCCCTATTCCAGGCTGTGTTAACAGACAAAACAGATTATTGTCATACAACTTACTCCTACTAGAGGGAGACACACAGAAAACCCTATATTACTTATCCTATATTAATAAGGAAAGCTTACGTTCTTTAGAAAGAGGTAAGAACTTTGGGAAAAATAGAGCGGGCAAAGAGGAATCGTGGGTGAAGGGTAGGCCTCATTGAGAAGGTGACATTGCAGCTAAGTCCTCAATGGGATGGGGTGGAAGGGGCAGTGTTCCAGACAGACGGAATGGCCAGGGCAGAGCCCTGTAGGTGGGAGCATCCAGGACAGCAAGGAGGCCCGTCCTGTGTGTGTGGAGTTTCCCCTTCCTCTCGGATACAGATACTGACCGTTGGAAGTAAAGGCTCCAGAACCACGTGATAGACACGCTTGCAGAGAAGTCTGATGTTTGGAACAAACACATCAGGAGCTCTTTTGTTTATGAAATGAGTCACCACGGCAGTGCATCAGGGAACCCAGATTGCTGGTGCCCACTCCCAGAGTTTATGAGTCAGTAGATCTGGGTTGGCGCTCGAGAATTTTGCCTTTTGAACAGTTCCCAGGTGATGCTGATGCTGCTTCTTTGGTCACCCCTGTTTGAGAACCACTGCTCACATACAACGGGATTTCTCTAATGGGAAGTCAGCGGTACATGTTAGGTATGATTTCTTGCTTGACACCTTGTTTGGTTGTCATAAATAACTTCTATTCCTCAGGAATTTATACCGTCACATGTTGTGAGGCTCACGTGGCCATCCGGGCCAACCTTTTACCTTTCTGGGCAATAATTTTTTACCATTTTAGCCCCAGCTTGACCAACGAGGGATGGACACCTGAAGAGGTTGTGGCTTGCCTAAGCGACATACTGAAGTTTCTGAAAAGATGCCGGTATGCGAAAGGAATGAAAATACGAACTCCCCTTCTTCCTTGTTTCTAACCACTGGATGTACAAGCCGGCTTCAGTTTGGCTTTTCAACTGGAGAGGGGCACATTATGGTTTTAAAAGAAAATCAGAATTCCTGAGACCTCGCTGTCATCTTTGCCACATTTTTAGGCCCGGAGTGCATGTTGGGCTCTGCCTGTTTTGAACTGGTGTGCTTCTGATTTCTTCCTCAGGCCTCCGATGCATTTCCTTGGTTTGCTTTCCTCTCCTCTTTCCTCCTCGGTTATGCCAGGGCCTGTCCCTCCCTCACCTGGCAGCCCTCCTCCCAGTGAAGATGTCTTGCTGGGAGGGGCTCGCTTCGCAGCGTGCAGGGGCCTCTGACACGAGGTGGCTCATCGCTAGCACCTAGCCTGGGACACTGGCATCCACTTGATCCTTTTTTAGTGGCAAGATTTGTGAGATGAAAAAACTACATGTTTAACAGTAGCTTCATTTCACCGAAATCTTCAGTTTATGTCTCCCCAAAGGCATGTCTGAAGTTTTTCTCTGTACTCTACCCTTGAGATGATGAGAGGGACATTTTTTGCCCTAAAAAGATATTTGCCCATTGAATTGGTCCCTTCACCTCCCCGCACCTTAGTTTCCTTGTCAGCAAAGCGGGAAATGTGATCCGTCTTTAGAAGGGAGACCTTTAGGGGTTCTGGGGCTTGAAGGCTTGGTTCTCTGCTAGTCTGAGCAGCCACCTGGGAGGTGCAAGGTTTCAGGATCTGTGCCCGGAAGGAACGCCTGAAGGGCTTGCTTCCGAAAGCAATTTATCTTTGGTCGTCCCTGCCCTCCCTGTGGCCCCGTTGACATTAGGGTGTGTGGGCAAGGACCCCTCTGCTGATTTAAGGATGGGATCCTTTGCAGAGGGGCTCAGAAGGCAACAGGGACTCATTTATGTTATGGTTTTTTTTTTCCTTTGGTATATTATCTTTGAAGAGTCAGCTTTTAAATCTTAATCTCTAGATAAGTCACTAATATCTTCAAAAAATTAGCAGTTAAGACAATACCCCGGAAATCCCTGGAAGGCAATAATGAATGGCGTTGCCAAAATTTGTAACCTCATGTTTGGATTTGAATAAATGTCTTTCTTGTTCTCGCTGTCTAGCCGCCGTGTGTGGGCAGAATGCTAGAACAGTCTACCCTCTGGACCTTGCCCCAGGCAGAAGTGGGGACACCCCCCCCATGGCTCAATCTGCTGTACAAGCACATGGCAGGGTGCTTGGGGGAGGCTGGAGCCAGACTGTCATCCAGACATTCTCCTTCTGGGCTGCAGACTGTATATAGGAAAGTGGAACCCTCTAGTCTCACTGGGCCACGGAGGCAGTTCGCAGATCTGGCACCCCCTGCCCCCCAAGTCCTGTCAGGCCCCACTGGATCAGCGGTCCACACTGGTGGTGCCTGGCTAGGGCCTGGCATCTATATTTAAAAGCACCCTTGGGTAATTCCAAGGGGTCGACAGCACAGTGTTAACAGGGAAGCCGGCTGCTTCTGAATCTGCTTTTGCACATCTGTCTGAGCTCGTCTTAATCTTTCTGGGCACCTGGGCAGGTAGAGGGATTTCCCAGCCAGTGAGGCTGTCATGTGAGCGGGCAGGTGAAACTGTGACGGGTGTTATTTGCCACTCCTTCCTGAGGGACACATCCAGCAGGAGCCTGGGCCTGCAAGAGGTCCCTCTGGTTACCGTGGCTGCTGGGCCATCTGGGGCTGTCTCTCTGAGGCCTCTGCTCTGAAGGTGTCTGTTGGCAGGCACTGCAGTGGGTGGCAGGGGAGGAGAAGGTGATTTGGCCCCATCTTGGCAAGATGTCCTCTGCGTCAACGGTTAGTGCTCAGACAGTTGCTGATTGTCATATTGTGTGTCTGATGCTTTTCCTTTTTTTTTTTTTTTTTATAAAATAAAGACCTACTGTTTCTAACGAGAACTGGCAATCAACCAGAAAAGTGTGAATTTAAAGCTTACTTAGAGAGGGAAGATACTTTTTGCAATTCGGCTACTTTTAGTGCATATGAACAGGGGCACAGGCACCCACTGATCAGAACAGCCGCAGGCCATGTGCTAGAGTGGGGTCCTGGAGACCCCTGCTGGGCCTGGGTTATTCCTCCAGTTGATGGATCATGGGGACGTTCCAGGGTCTTGGGAGAGGGACCAGGGCAAGGTGGGCAATGGTGGGACAGTCAAGAGATTTACCAAACGGTAAAAAATGTCAGTATTTTACCAACCAATATGCCTATAAGGGTGCATACTGTTGAGATACCAGATCTGCTTGTAAAAGATGCTAAAAGTTCTGGTTGGCCTCTGTTAGAGTATGGGACGGGCCAGGGTGGGTGGAAAATACCATGAAAAAGCATGGTTATGTCTGGTCGTTGTTGTGTGTGTCCCCAGGGCTGGACAGACACGTAGAAGGTACTCAGTAAATATTTTGCAACCCTTGTGACTCCTAACAACAGGAAGTCAGAGTTGCCTAAAAATTAAGGAAACACCACTGAGCGTGGTAATGTACCGATGCTGCATCGGGTCCTGGGTAGAAGGGTTATCCCCAGACACTGAGCTGCCTTTTGTGGGCACAGCATCTGCAGGAGGGAGAGGATGCTTTCTTACTACTAGTGTGGGAGGAGCCCACAACCTGGATTAGATAAACCAGATCGTTCCCAGCCTCTTTAGACTGGTGTCCCAGCCGGTGTTGGGGCTCCACTGATAGGTGCATGTTTCTGAGCTGATAGTTCTGTGTCTACATTATGTTATTACATCTTCTTTTTCTGTTTTTCTGTTGTAGATTACTTGGTTTCAGTGTGGTGTTCATCATCGTAACTTTTTTTTTTTTTTTCTATTTCTTTCTTCTCCATTTTTACTTTCTGATTTATTTTGAATGGAGGCACTGAGTCTAACTTTGGGGTTAGGAGCCTGGCTCTGGAGCTGGATTGCCTGGGTTCAAATCCAGCTGTGTGGTATGTGCCCTCTCTGTGTTTTGGATTTCCCATCCGTAAAGGGAGTGATAATAGGTCCCACCTCATGGGGTTGTTGCAAGTATTACTAAACGTAACACACTTCGCATAGTACCTGGCAAATCCTAAGTGCCGTACGAATGCTTGCTCCGTATATGATTTGATTTAAATGACCAGATTTCAGCTATGCTACCCAAGACCTAAGAGCTGAACCAGGTGGCTCTTATACTGTGTGTGTGTGTGTGTGTGTGTGTGTGTGTGTGTGTGTTTGGTTGGGGAGTGATTGCATTTTCTGGTTCTCTGTTTTGGAATTCAAAATAGAATTTGGTGAAAATCTTTGTCTAGAGGGTCTTTTAGGTGCTGACAGGAATGTGTCTTTAGCATACTTCTCATCAGTGTGTATTGCAGGAGGATTGTTGCCTGCTTGCCGTCCTGCCCAGGTGACTGTCTGGAGGAGTATGATGCTGTATCTCCATTTTTGGGATGGAAGAAGCCCCCCCAAGTATCTGAAAGATAAGCTGTGATAGTTAAAACTGTCATCCGCCAAGCACATTCTCCCATCCTGCTCTTCTTCCTCCAGGAAGCTGTTCTCCCACCTCATGTGTCTGTCTGTTACTGTGACTCGTGCCACCTCGTTCCCTCATGTGGACGTGTGACCAATGCTAGGCCAACCCTAGTCCTACATCCTTCCAGTCACAGTGATTGGTTTACAGATGGACATTCGCCCCATCTAGGCCACAGAGATGCTTCCCTGAGGGTTCTCTACTAGATCTCCTGGGGGAGGACTGTGCTTTTCATTTATGTTGGCAAGTTGTAAGGATGTTGGCCTGGGACCGCCAGAAGCTATCCTCCTGTGATATGGAAAGAGTCTATCTACAGTAGGAAAGAATGAAGAGAACATTCAAGGAGAAGAAGATATGCACAGACTAGAGAAAGAGAAGCAGACAGAGACAGAAACAGGCACCTGGATCCAGCTTTACCTGAATTGGCCTATACACACTAAGCTTCTCAGTTGTGTGAGTTACTAAATTCCCATGTTTTGCTGGTTTGAGTTGGGTTTCTGTCAACTGCAGTTAAAACAATCCTGGCTGGTAGATTCTGGAAATGTTTTATGATATTAAATTTTCTAGAATGCCCTGATATGGCCTCATAAGAAAAAGCTAGAACAAAAGAATAGATCAACTTGCTGTCTGGCTTGACTCTTGATTTAAGAGTAGGTCATTAAGTCATTTCTTCTGTGACCTGATCACTCTCTGTATTGGACTTCACAACTGACTCTGTGCTTTGCTTTGTGTTCTGTCTCTTTGGGATGTGGCTCCCTTGACTTGGTGGCTTCTTGATAGCTCATTTATCATTCCAAGTCCCACTCAAATGTTTCTCTTCTGAGGCCATCTCTGATCCTGCATTCCCTCAGCACTTCATTTTTCCTCGATTTATCTCAACCTGCATTATGTTATGTTTGATTGCATGACCCATTGTCCTTTGGAGTCCTCCTGGCTTAGAGATTCTAATGGTACTGGCTTGAATGCCCACTGATGGGAGGGGTAAACTCGGCCTTCTCCTGATCAGATCCTGGCCATGGGACTGTTGGAAGGTGTTTGAAAAATTCTCCTCTAACGCTTTTATGTGTTAATCGTTGTATTGGCCTCTTTGCACCAATTCAGATTTCTTTCGATTGAAGGAGTGAGAATGGGATCCAATGGAGGGGGTTTAAGGTAAATTATTATGGAGGACTTACTTTTTGACTTAGTTGGTTTGTATTTTGTGAATTTTCAACCACGAGCGAGCTTATGTGTTTTTGTCATTAGAAAAAAAAAAGTATTAAACACAATAACATGATTCCCAGTTATGTAGGTGGGATCCAAGTAGGAGAGGCAGAGGGAAGTGGTAAGGACAGCTTGTTTTATCTTCTAGCCATATTCTTGTACTATCGAAGACACAAGCAAACTGTTTGTTAGTTAATGCTTGACCATTTCAAATAATTTCAGGTGGTAAGTTTTGAATGACCAGACCTCAAATAAGGTTTTATGATCAGATTCAACGATTACGTAAGCATCCAACACTGTCTAATACATATGTTTAATTTCACATTTGACAGAACTAAACCACACCGAAACAACTTACTCTTAGGATATTAAATACACGCTGGGTGATGTACAACATCCATTTAAGATGGAAGGCAGAGGCCTGCCTGAAATGCTCAGTATTCTCAAAGCATGTATAAAATTGAGCAAAAATCATGAAATCACGAGGGTATACCTTTGCTTAAGCCTCCCATCCCACCCCCTCCCCCACTTAACAAAATGTGCCAAATATCCAGGATCAAAGATCGATGGAAACAAATAGTGATGGTTAGTTTCACTGGGCAAAATTCAGCGTCCAGTCGCTTGAGTGTACAATAGTAAGACAAAACTTACTTGATGTAAAACTTAATTTAGGGCAAAGCAAGACAGAATACAATCTTCTTCGGACATGAAATGCAAACTGAGCATGCTATGTTCGATTTTACAATATATTGACTTTACTTTTTCACGTTAATCTTGTATTTACCCCCTTGCTAATCTTTATTTTAACAGACCGGCTTTTAACACTCTGGGGCTGTTTTGTTCGCTGACGTTAAGCCAGGGTACCTCGGGATATTTTACAAACACATCCATTGAAATTGCTGACTTCTCCAGTTTTGACAATTTACTAAACTGATATAACAGGTAGTTCAATTTAGCCGCTGTGTGGAAGGCAATTGTTTAGCACAGTTTGATATTTAACACTGCGGCTTAACCATAAAAACTACAATGTATGCTAATATGTTCTATTCAGGCCTGTTTCCAACAAAGCCTACAATTTAGCCACTTCGAGTTCCTACAACTGCTGTTTACTAATAATGCTTGATTTCAACCGAAGAAACATTCCTTCAATGCCAACAGCATGGGCAACTCGTATTTTGAGGGAAGGCGATCATTTGGTGAGTCTTTAATCCTTCCGCTAGAAGTTGGATGTAATTTTCACATCTCCCCTGTTTTCTTTCTTCATATTATGTTGTGTCTTGGATCCTTAACAGAATCCAACCGAGTGGTCACAGTTTATGCAAGGGATGTATTCCTAAAATACCCACAAAACTTGCACAGTTCCCATCTAATTTTCACGGAGGAAAAATGTGAAGTAAGATTCGCTTGACTCTGCACAATGAGAGGATGTATTGTTTTATGCAACATTGTTTGAAATGCGACCGCACTGTCTGTCTTTTGCCTTCAGTCACATCTGTGGAATCATTAGATTGTCCGTCTCTGTGTGTTCATCCTGCTGAGTTGAGAGTGGGAGCGGAGCCCCTCCCTGAATAGTAGACATGGGACAGCCACCATAGGAATGATGGCGGATCTGTTTCACCAACATGGACATGAAGTCATTGGCATTCCTTCCATTGAGAGGTTGATTTGTGTCCCTTCCTCTGGACTCAGGGCTAGTTAAGACTGTTTTGACCAATAGCGTGCAGTGCAAGTGATGTGGTGTGACTTTTGCAGTGTAGCAGGTGGAATAATGCCCTCCCCCTGGCCCCTATGGATGTCCACTCCTAATCCCCAGAACCTGTGACTGTGTTACCTTACATGGCAGAATGGACTTGGATTTTGTTAAGGGTCAAGTTAAGGCTCTCGAGATGGGAAGATCATCCGATGGGCCCCGTGTAACCACAAAGGTCCTTATAGGAGGGAGGCAAGGGCGTTAGAGGCAAGGGGAGGTTTGAAGATGAGGCACTGCTAGCTTTGAGGATGAGGGAAGGGGTCACAGGCCGAGGAATGCGGGCGGCCTCTAGAAATTGGAAAAGGTAAAGGAACAAGGTCCCCCTTAGAGCCTCCAGAAGAAAGGTGGTCCTGCCAGCACCTCGGTTTTAGCCTAGGGAAACCCATTTGGGGCTTCTGACCCCCAAACTGTAAAGTAATGAATTTGTATTGTTTGAAAGCACTAAGTTGGTGGTAACTTGTTACAGCAGCAAGAGGAGTCTAATACATAAGGCTGGGAAGGCCTGGTTCTCCTGAAACATCCCCAGCCCTGGTGTTGTCTCCCAGGACATACCACTCTGTGCAACCCGAGCTGCACGGAGAAGAGGGGTGTGGGTATTCTGTCGGCAGCTGCAGGGAGCCAGTCCTTGAGTGATCCCAGGCCCCGGTGTCAGATCATAAGTGAAGAAAGCTCCATATGGTCCTAGTCTCCAGCCATTCATGTTCCCCCAGTGGTTTGAGTCTTTCCAGCTGAGTCCCCAGACATAGTGGCTCAGAGACAAGCTATCTCTGTTGTCCTCTACCTAACTTCCTGATCCACAGACTCCATGAATTTAATAAAATGGCTGGCATTTATACCAGTAAGTTTGGGGTGGCTGGTTGGGGCAAAGGAGGAGGTCAGAATATGGGAACCAAGGCAAAATATCTCAGTTGTTGCCCGAACACCAGTGTGGGTTGGCCCGCGGTCAGAGCTAAATGTTACATGCTGGTTTTCACTGATGCTTTGATGAGGCTGAAGGAAAAGGAGATGAATTCAAGAAGTCTGAATCCTCCGGTGGTTTGGTGTGGACATTGTGTTCTGGAGACCCCAAATTGATGCAAGGCTTTTTTTTTTTTTTTTGAAAGAGAGAGAGACAGAGCACAAGAGGGGGAGGGGCAGAGAGAGAGGGAGACCCAGAATCCAAAGCAGGCTCGAGGCTCTGAGCTGTCAGCACAGAGCCTGATGCGGGGCTTGAACTAATGAACCGTGAGATCATGACCTGAGCCGAAGTTTGAAGCTCGACCGACTGAGCCACCCAGGTGCCCCAAGGCCTTTTTGTTGAGGCCTTAGGGGGTGGGATATGCAATCACACTGCGTCAGTTAAGATGATCCTAGCAGTAAGCAGCAGGCAACCTGGACTCCAGTGGATGAAAATACAAAGATGTTTACCATTCCTGCACAAGAAGCCAAGAGGGAGCGAAAGCCAAAGAGGGTGGCTTTAGCGGCTTAACAAGATTCTTCTGCTTGGCCATCCTTAGCCTGTTGGTTTGTCCCCAGGCTTGTCTCTGTGTGGCGTTAAGCCCAAAAGCACAAGTTTGGAGGAAAACATGCAGCCATTTTAAACATATGGCCACTAAGCCCAGGTGGACCCTCGCGTTGCCTGACAGGCCTGCACGATGACTAGCCGTGTGTTTGCCATTCATTCGTTTACGTGGCAAATGGTGACCGAGCTCCTCTGTCAAGTGCTCATTTCTCACTTCCTGTCTCTCTACGCATTTCCAGCATGGCCTTTCTGCCCTCATTCTCAACGATGACCTTGTTTCCTATGCTTTTGAGAGCATTCAAGCGATCAGAAGAGAAGCTCCTTACTACTACATCTTACAGCAGCTGCACCCATAGCACCCAGCCGTGCCTTCCTGCCCGACCGCGGACGCTCCTGGCCATGTTCTCGTCTGCGGCTGGCCCTCTGCTGGTGCACAGGATCCTAGTCCTGCTCCCCCCGCTCAGGAGCATCGTGTCAGTTCTCTCTTGCATCCCCAGTTTTTCCTTTTCCGCTGGATTACTATTTTCTGTTGTTGTTGTTAATGTTTATTTATTTTTTTTTGAGAGAGCGCCAGGGAGGTGCAGAGAGAGGGAGACAGAAAATCCCAAGCAGGCTTCACGTGCGCAGCGCAGAGCCGGATGTGGGTCTCGAACTCCCAAACTGTCAGGTCATGACCTGAGCCAAAGTCGGACACTTAACTGACTGAGCTGCCCAGGCGCCCCTCTGCTGGATTCTTCTTCTCAGGATACAAGCATACTGGACTCTCTCCCACTGTGGTCTCTCTTCATCCTTCTTTAAGCACACCTCCATCCTTCCTTTTGCTGAGGGTGGTGTCTTAATGAAAATGAAGACATTTTGTATGATATATTGTGTGTATATATATATGTATGATATAATATTCATACATATACAAATGTGTATATATTATATACTTGTATACATATCTGATATCTGTATCAACTTTCTCTTGGTATTTGCATTACATAGCTTTTCTAGCTTTCTGTATCTTTATATCTTATGTGGGTCTATTGCAAATGGCATACATACAGCTGGACTGTGTTTTCTATTCAGTCTGACAATCAGACTTTTAGCTGGGAAATTTCCTTCATGTTTAATGCTACCTCTGAGCTATTTGCATCTACATCTCTTAGGAGGGCTTGTTTCTATGTTGTGTTTTCTTTCCTTTCTTACCTTGTTTTCAGTTAAATCAACCCATCATTTCCCCTTTCCTGGTTCTGAATTTATGCACCCTGTTCATGTTTTTCTAGTGGTTACTCTGGAAAGCTTTAACTGCATTTACCTCCCTCCTGATTATAAATGATTACTGCCATACATTTTATTCCTCTTAAAAAAACCTCACAAGGCATTTTTGCTGTTTTGTACCAATGGTGTTAATTTGGTTCTGTCCACATCTTGGTTACTTTGGTCTTTTTCCTTCTTGCATCTCTGATCTTTCATCTGGGATTACCTTTCTTCCTCCTGCAGAACATTCTTTAGAATTTCTTTTAATGAATATCTCCTGGTAGCAAATTCTCTCAGTTTTTGTTTGAAAATGATTTTATTTGGCTCCCATTTGCAAAAGATGTTTTCACTGAGACTGTAATTTGAGACTGGCAATCGTTTTCTCTTAATATGGTGAAGACCTCATGACATTGTCTCTGGCCTCCACTGTTGCAATTGGGGACACAGCTGCCAGTGTTTGAAGGTAATCTTTGTTTTCCCTCTGGCTGCTTTTAAGATGTTTTTTCTGTCTTAATTTTATGAAGTTTTACTGCACAATTTGTCTGGAGGTGGGTTTCTTTTGTGATTGGGTTTCATTGGGCTTATTGGAATCTGTGGTTGGTATCTGGAAGGCTCCGTGATGGAGAGTAAGAGGTGCACTTGTGATGAGCACTGGGTGATGTAGGGAATTGTTGAATCACTAGATTGTACACCTGAAACTAATATAACACTGATGTGAATTAACTGGAATTAAAATAAATACATAAAACAATTATCACACGTATACACATATACACAAAATATCACTTCTCTCCCACTCTGTCTCTTCTTGTTCTGGGACTCTGAATAAATGTCTGCTGGACCTTATCTCCTCTGTGTCTTAATTTCTCTTTTGTATTTTTTTTTCTGGTATTGTCTGTCTTTGCAGTATTTTGGGTAATGTCTTTGGACCTTTTCACTAATTCTCTCTTCAACAATATCTAATCTGTTGTTAAATTTAGCCATTGATCTTTGTGTGTGTGTGTGTGTGTGTGTGTGTGTGTGTGTGTGTGTGTGTGTGTGTGTGTTTTAAATTCTGGAGGTTTTCTTTGGTTATTTTTCAAGTCTTCGATGCCATTTTCAGATTCTGGTTCCTGGCAGATGTTGTCAGGCTTGTGCTTTACTTCTTTAAACAAGGTAAGTTTTATAATTTGCCTTTCATAATTTTCATGTTGCAAATCTTGTCTTATCTGCTTCTGCTGATGTTGTTTCCTAGGGTGCATGGGTACTTTTTCTCATAATTTCTGGCAATTCGTTGAGGCCGAAGATGAACATGCCCTGCCCCAGAGAGGATTTTTTTTTCTTTTGCTTCTGCCAGGTGCTTTGGGTCTCGGTTAACTGCCTCTCACTCTCTGTGCTGTGGCTTGTAGTGGACCGTCCCCGATATCTGTCCCTTAGCAAAACTAGGCCTTTCTGTTAGAAGCGAATGTACTTGTTTGCAATAAACAAAGCTTCTCTGCCCTCTAGCCTTTGTCCTCCGTGGTTTCTCTTTATCCCTTATGTCTCTATCCTTTCCCTTGGCTTTCCAGGTGACTTTTCCCCCTCCTCTTAAGCCAGGACTCCTCACCATAGCTGTCATTTCTAGGATGTTAATTGCGCTTCTGGATATTTCGCAGGCAGTTTCAGGTTCTCAGTTGGTGTTGCCTTTTTCCTCATTTCTCCCTTAGCTCAGTCATATCGACTTTGATCCAACAGCTTTGATCTCTTTGTTTTTCTTTTCCATACAGGTGACATTCTTTTTAAGTTTCCTTCAGAGAACAGAATTATTTGAATTCTTCCTTGCATTTTTTTCTTTTTATTGTTGAAGAGTTACTATTTGTTTTCTACTTGTATTCTTTTCTTTCTTTCTTTCTTTCTTTCTTTCTTTCTTTCTTTCTTTCTTTCTTTCTTTCACCAAGGACGGTTTGAATCCAGGACTATTATTTGGTAAAAAAAAAAAAAAAAAGAATTAGAAAAGTTTTCTTGATTCCTTTACTTCTTTATCTGGCTACCCTTGAACCCTCTCCTTTGTGGAAGAGAGTCTGTACTTCTGTTAAGCCCTCCTAGAAGATGGGCCATGGGCTGAGACTTTTGGTAGGGTTGCTATCAGCAGGAAATTTTCTTTTTTTTTTCTAATTAAAAATGAAGCTGGGGTGACTGGATGGCTCAGTCGGTTAAGCATTTGACTCTTGGTTTTGGCTCAGGTCCTTATCTCATGGTTTGTCAGTTTGAGCCCTGCATCATGCTCTGCACTGCTGGTGGGGAACCTGCTTGGGATTTTCTCCCCCTCTATCTTTGCCCCCCAACTGCTCTCTAAATAAATAGATAGATAAATAAATCTATCTATCTTAAAAAAAAAAGAAGCCAAACAAAACCTTCAGGAGCCACTCAGCTGCTCAGAGCGATGTGGATCTGGTGTCCTCGTGAGCCCTTCTAGCTTTGGTGTCCCATCCCATCCTGCGTGGGCGTGCGCCAGCCACTTAGGAATGCAGAATTTATTCCAAGGGTTGGCTTAGGTGACACTGTCTTTTTTCCTCCACCCAGCTGCTCCTCTGTTTGCTGTTCTGCTAAGACTGTTACTCTTTGGTGGTTATTCTCTTTTGCCTTTCTTGCCTTCTCATTAAGATTAGGGGGAGGGGTGGAGATATCCACCAGCAATCTCTCTCTCTCTCTCTCTCTCTCTGACTATACTTAAGGAAAAGGATAACAAAGTATGCATCACGTTTTGAACCGTGGTGCATGTTCTCTAGAACATTGGCTCTTGTCAGTTAAAGCAGATTTATGCGCATTATTGATATGTCGATCTTGCTTTTGGTGAGTTATGGTTATGTTGTTTTAAGAAATTTAATTTTTTTAAATGTTTATTTATTTTTGAGAGGCAGAGAAAGACAGAGCATGAGCAGCGGAGGGGCAGAGAGAAAGAGGGAGACAGAGAATCTGAAGCAGGCACCAGGCTCTGAGCTGTCAGCACAGAGCCC
This sequence comes from Acinonyx jubatus, assembly GCF_027475565.1. Classification (NCBI taxonomy): domain Eukaryota; kingdom Metazoa; phylum Chordata; class Mammalia; order Carnivora; family Felidae; genus Acinonyx; species Acinonyx jubatus. The sequence goes on along the minus strand of NC_069381.1, from coordinate 32,338,410 downwards.
GAGATGGGGCTCAAACCCACAAACTGTGAGATCATGGCCTGAGCCGAAGTCGGATGCTTACCCAACTCAGCCACCCAGGCACCCCAAGAAATTTTAGATTGGGTTTAAAATGCATAATAGGTATCAGTGAAAACTTGCTAATGGTTATTACTTTTTCCTTCTTCGAAGAACCATGTATGCTGGTCTTTTGCTTTGTTGCCATTTAATTTGGTCTAACCAACATTTATTGAGCATCTGTTTTAAACTAGGCAGAGCCCTGACAATACCAAATGGTTTCTCTCTGTCTTCTAGCTTGTCAAGACTTGTTTGTATCTTAACTATTTCTTTTCTAAATTGGCAAATTTTAGTGATACACTTCTAATTCTCTCACCCGTTCTGTCAGCAAGTAATTAATGGAAATGTTAAATAGTACTGGGCCAGAACTGATCCTTGTGGAGCTACATTTATTAAACCCCCACACTGACATTTACACTGGCCTGTTAATCAATGTTGCATTTACTGGATACATAAATGACAGTTTCCCAGGCTCGTGATGGGCAGGTCATGCGAGATGAAACCTGCGTTAAACAAATTCCTCTCCTTGAAGGACGAGAATCCTCAGATTTATTCTCAAAACCATGTTGATTTTTCTCCTGGCCATAGCTGTTAATTAGAAGAAGGTAGGGTTGGCTTTCATGTTTTCCAGAGACTTCAAGTGATGCAGTAGGCAAAGGACTTCATTCCATCCATGCCTTTCACTGCTTTGTTTGCAAGACAGAAGAAAGGCAAAGTGTAAGAAGAATCTTGTTATCTTCCAGTTCCCTTTTTGTATTTCCATCCCTGCAACTTTTGAAGTAGTTGTCACTCAAATAGATTCTGACCTTCGCAGCCCCTTTGACATGGCCCCAGTTTCAATGCTGTATGTTTGTTGTTAATTGAAAGCAGGCAGACCAGGAAAGCCTGGGAAACGCCACCATAAAGAAATCCACTTTGAAAGTGGCATATCCTTCTATGTACATATAGGGGTACTTACCAGTGGGGTCAGTATACTCCCACCCCTACACCCTTTCATGCTCGGCTCATTTTCAAGAAGGAAGCATTTCTTTATTTTGAATGACTCATGTCAGAAATACTTGCCTGTCCCTCCTGTTACATTATAGGCAGGAGACCCTTTGCAGCAGTTTTTCTGGGGTAGCCTCGTAAGAGCCCACCTGCACCTTGAGAATCACCCAGGCCTCTCTCTTGTGGGGCAGTGGATCCCAGGAGTGCTTCTGACTCAGCTTCCCTCAGACTCACTCAGCCATGTGCCCATATCCCCCTGCATCTGTGGGCACACCTCGCCCTGGTGTGATCTCAAGTTCTCTGCTCCTTGGCTGGGACACGTGTTTCTCCGGGAATATTTGCTCAGCAGGACTTCTGCTCCAGTGGAACTGTCCCCTGGGGTTGTCTTTCAAGGCATTTATCCAAGAAGAAAAAATGTGAGTATTTGCTCTTCCCCCCCCCCCCCATCCCTGCCCCCTGGGGTGCACCTGTGTGTTAGGGTCAGTGAGCCTTTGTTGTACCAAATCAGAGCTCATGCCCGTGCACCTCAATGGCTTTCATTCACAGCACCCCTATTTTTATTAAAATTTTTAAAAATGGTTTTATTTATTTTTTTTTTGAGAGAGAGAGAGCAGGCTGGAGAGGGGCAGGGAGAGGAGACACAGAATCTGAAGCAGGTTCCAGGCTCTGAGCTGTCAGCACAGAGCCCAGCACGAGGCTCAAAACTCACGAACTGCGAGATCATGACCTGAGTTGAAGTCAGACGTTTAACCAACTGAGCCACCTTGGCGCCCCATTTTTTTCAATTTTATTTTTTTAATGTTTATTTTTGAGAGAGAGAGAGAGAGAGAGAGAGAGAGAGAGAGAGAGAGAGACAGCACAAGTGGGGAAAAATTCACCAAGTTTACATGTGCAATGTAATGACTTCAGAGCTGTGCAGCTATTACCGTAAGCAGTTATAGAATATTTCCATCCCCCAGAAGGATCTATTGTGTCCCCAGCCCCAGGCAACCACTAATCTACTTTCTGTCCCTACAGAGCTGCATTTTCTTGGCATTCATCTAAATGAAATCACACGATATGTGACCTTTTGCATCTGGCTCCTTTCGCCTAGCATAATGTGGATGAAATCCATCCACGGGGTATCTGTCGTTGGTTCCTGTTTATTGCTGAAGAGTATTCCAGGGTGTGAATAGCCCATATTTTGTTAATCCATTCGCACATTGATGGACATTTGGGCTGTGTCCACCTTTCGGCAGTTATGAATAATGTTGCTGTGGATTTCACGTACAAGTCTTTATGTGGAAAAACGTTTTCCTTTCTCTTGAGTAGATACTTAGGAGGGGGGATTGCAGGATCATGTGATAAAGTTATTTTTAACTTTTTAAACAATTGCCCAATTGTTTTCCCCATTTGTTTTTTAAAAAAAATTTTTTTTTAACGTTTATTTATTTTTGAGACAGAGAGAGACAGAGCATGAACAGGGGAGGGTCAGAGAGAGAGGGAGACACAGAATCTGAAACAGGCTCCAGGCTCTGAGCAGTCAGCACAGAGCCTGACACGGGGCTCGAACTCATGGACTGCGAGATCATGACCTGAGCCGAAGTCGGACACTTAACCGACTGAGCCACCCAGGCGCCCCTGTTTTCCCCATTTGTATTCATTTGGTTTCCTCGGACACTTTCCCCAGGTGGTTGCTGCATTTTATGTTACTGTCAGTGGTATATGAGAGTCCCTGTTTCTCCGCATCCTCGCCAATACGTTCCCTTGTTTGTTAAAGGCTGGCTTGGAGCAGACACATTCTGAAGGCTGCACCACTGTGTCTGTTCCTTTGCTAGGCATCGTGCCTTCGCTGGCCCAAAGGTCCGTTCACTCAGATGGTTTTGCTCCCGGATGCAAGGCTAAAATGGCTATAGAAATATCATTTCCTGACACTCGTATTCCTGCTTTCGTAACTAGTAGTGGATTTTTAAAAGTTTTTCTTTACGGTAGATATTTTTTTCCTATAAAGAAGGAGAGAGTGCCCCATTCCCCCCAGATGTATATAGTACATTTGGCAATACAGTGCAGGGAGGTAGGGAGGAGATAATTGTGTCAAATTGTCTGTAGAAGATAGTGTTACTGTCAATATGCAGAGATTGCTGAGCCGTGGAAACATGTGCTGACGTTTCCTATTAGGCCAGGTGGGATCTGACTTTTGTGCATCAGAAGGGCCTAAAAAAATTTTTAAAAAAGAAAGGAAAAGAGAGTGAGGCAGTTGGAAGAGAGAATGAGATAGTAAGAGGCCTGAGGGAGAAGCATGCAGTTTGGCCTTTATTACCCAGATCCTGTGACTGGCTGTGTGTCTTCGGGAAGGAATTAAGCCTCCTTGAATCTGAGTTTCCTCCTCGGGAACTTGAGGATAACTGTGTCAGCCTGGTGGGTGCCAAAGGCCTGGAGCCAGGGTGCGGAGTGCCTCACACAGAGCCTGGCACTCAGAAGGCGGGGATAATGGAGAAGGACAAGGAGGGGGCCGGGAAAGCTGGTTCTGGGTCAGGGTGAATGCTACGGAGGGTAGACCAGTCATTGTCAAACTTTTATCTGCCTGAGAATCACTTGGAGACCTGGCTGTATATACTCCCCACATTTATGATCCAGGAGGTCGGGGTGGGGCTGGAGAATGTGCATTTCTAACAAGTTCCCAGTGCTGCTGCTGCTGCTGCTGCTGGTGCAGGTGCACTAAGAGCCACAGGTGTGGGAGGGAGGAACTGCTGAGGAGCCAGGGCACAGAAGCAAGGGTCCCATACTTCTAAGATTTTGTGAGGGTTCCCCCACCCACCATGGCTGTGTATCTTTTGCTTATTGCTTTATTCTGGGTAACCAGAAGAGTGCCTGGCACAGAGTAGGTGCTCAATAAATAGCTGTTGCATGAATGAATGAAAGCTGAGACTTACATATATTTGTTTGCTAGGGCTGCCATAGCAAAGTGTCACAGATTGGGTGGCATGAACCACAAATGTATTTTCCTACAGCTCTGGAGGCTGGAGGTCTAAGATCAAGGTGCAGGTAAGTTTGGTCTCCTGAGGCCTCTCTCCTTAGCTTGCAGACAGCCACCTCCTCACTGTGTCCTCATGCGGCCTTTCCTCTGTGCATGTGTATCCCTGGTATCTCTTCTTGTCTTTCTTCCTTTCTCCTTCCTCCTTCTCCTCTTCTCCTCTTCTCCCCTTCTCCCTCTCGTTCCTCTTCCTCCACCAGTCCTATAAGATGAGGGTCCCATTCCCTATGATTTCATTTAACCTTAGTTATCTCTTTCAAGGCCCTGTCTCCAAATACAGTCACATTAGGGGTTAGGACTTCAACAAATGAGTTTTGGTAGGGACACAATTTAGTCCATAATACCACTGTGGTGAGCCCGACTACTGACCAAGGTTGTGGGGGGGGGGTGGTCATATTTCTCAGCTTGGGCTTGCAAAAAGGTTGAGGACCCCCAAATCTAGTAGATTCCTTTGTGTGTTACTGAAAGGCTGAGTTAAGACACAGACTTGGGTCTTAATGGAAAAACAAAGGGAATCAAAACACTGACAGTTTTGAGAAGGAATTGTTTGTTTCTTTTATTCCAGAACCATCCCTATTGACGGTATGATGAGTTGTTTTTTTTCCCCCTTGACTTCATGGTGTGAAACCGCATGGGATGATTTCTCAGTTACGTGTCGCTCATAACCCCAAGTCTTCCCATGCTTCTAAAATTTGACTAGAGCCAGAGTACCCGCGTGAGGTATACTGTCCCGAGTGGGGTCAAGGAAAGCCACATTGCTGTTGTCCCGATTGTCCCAATTGCACAATGGGACAGACACAGCAGGGAGTCCCTCTGTTTTGCCTCTGGTGATGAAAGGAATTAATGGAATTTGTCACTGATGCTTTGAGTTGTACAGCATCTACTCCCCCCACCACGCAGCGTCTGTGCATTGTAGGATCTCAATGAATACGTGACCCCAGAGACCTGTATTTTATTTGCAAATGTTATGATTAATGGGTTTGATAACATAGGTGTTTCCTGAACAGCCCGGTCTCCATCCCCTGTTCATGCTCAGGCGGGAGCATTGTCAGCCTGGGAGCTGCAGGAGAGATCTGCTCACCTCCTTGCCTACACCTGCTTCCTCCCCCTGCTGGCAGGCCAGGACACCTGAGGCTGAGAGGGGAAGGAAGGAAGGCTGCTGGGAGACAGGGGAATGTGGGGGTCACCTCCCTCTCCTGGAGTGGCTGTGTTCCCTCATCTGGCGGTAGCGGGAGGTGGCAACTCACACAGAGGAAGAGCCAGCTACAGCGGCGACATTGTGGACTTGCAGGAGCCCTGGAAGGCGCTCATTCCCATCCTGTCCTTGCCAGGTCCTGTCCTGAGCCCCCTGCCTGATTTTTGTGTTCTCTCCCTCTCTTCTCTCTCTTCCCTCTCTTCCCATTCAGCCTAGTTCAGCGCACTCCGTGCGCCCAGCTCCTCCTTCGCATTACGCAGATCACCCAGTCCCTTTCTCCTATAGTTGTAAACAGGCGGGCTGTGAGCCCCCTCAGGGGTTGGAAGCCAGAAACTTTGGAGATACGCCGAGCATCGTGGTCGTATTAGTTTGCCGGAGCCGCCGTAACAAAGTGCCACAAGCTGGGTGGTGTAGCTTAGAACAAGAGTTTCTTGTTTCTCAGTTCTGGAGGTCGGAAGTCCAAAATCAAAGGGTTAGCAGGGCCACACTCCCTCCCAAGGTACTCAGGAAGGATCAGTTCCAGGCCTGCCTCCTACATCTGGCAGTTCCCTGGCTTGTGGCAACATAGCTCCTGTCTTCACGTGGCGTTCTCCCTGTGCGCATGTCTGTGTTCCCCTTGGGAACATGGGAACATGTCCCAACATTCCTCTTTATGGAAAGACACCAGTCGTATTGGATCAGGGGCCCACTCTGTGCCAGTATAATCTCATCTTAATTTAACTAATTACATCTTCAATGGCCCTCTGTCCATAACAGTAGCTTTGAATTACTATGAGAAATAACTTTAGAGATAGTCTGACTTGGGGTTTCTAAGATAAATAAACACTGTACCACACATCTTGATAACATGCTTGCTTTTAAGATAGCAAGAGGTGGAGGTGACATCTTTTTTCAAGCAAAGAAAGGGGGCAGTAACATGCACAGGTGTGAATTCTTGGAAGCAGAGAGAGAACAAACCAGCGGCTTAGTGGGCCTTCAGCTGCCTGTTTTGGGGTCGCATTCTGGAACGAGCAAGACCAGCAAAGCAGGCTGAGAGTTGGGATTTCTGAGCCGGGTTTGTGGCATCGGATGGCTCCACTTAAGCCAATGACTTGCCCTCTCTGGGCTGTAGGTTGCTCCATCTCGGGAGGGAGAACAATGGAGCCTTGGAGAGGAGTGGCGGGAATGAATGAATTATGCCACAGACGTGTTTAGGTGATCGTCAGATGAAAGGTGCTCTTTCAGTTACCACCTGGTCTGGACACGAAAAACGACCTTCCCTTTCCTTTTCCTTTTCTCTCCATGGGTCGTGGCTGCGATTGCAGGGACAGAGGTGAGCACTGTTGCTATGGAGGTGAGCATGGTTGACCTAGAAGGCAGATCAAAGAGAAAATCAATCAGGTGGACGAGTTCACTGATCTTGACATAAAATTCCGAGCGTGGCACGCGCTGTTCAGGTTCCAGCACGTTCCAGGAACGTTCGCCCTCCCTTGAGGGCTGGCCAGGTATGCCTCCTCTGCTCAACTGCTCTCTGTGCCCTTTGCCGCTCTGTGAGCCCGCAGTAGGACCCTTGATCTCTGAACACAGCCTTGTGGGTTCATCAACTCCCAACGGGTATGTTCTTCAGAAGCATGATTCTCACTGGACATTTGTCATCACAGAGTCTCTTTATGTGCTCCCTAGCAAGATGCACAGCACCAGGCTCCTGGTCCACGTGGTCACTGCTTAGAGGATCTCGGCCTTCAATTTCGACTCCTTTGGTCTAAAGACGCGTTCTCTGAAAACAAGCACTGGCTATGTGCTTTCCTTTGGAGCAGTAGCCAGAAGCAGAATTCACTTCTACTGTGCTCAGATGGATGCATTGTAACTAAGACCAGCTGAAGGAATGATGAGAATTCTTTAAATTGATTTTTCTTGCTTCCAAGAAAATATAGTGCTTTGAATCACTCACCAAGTGTGTGGTGCGAGTCACAGAAGACTTCAAGGACCAGATGACCAGGTTGATTCATGCAGTCAGTATTGGCCTATGGCCTGGTATGTGCTACCATAGAGGCTGACCTAGAAATATTGCAGTGGGCATCCTTGTGCTTGGGGAGTTATTTGGATGGAATTCATTTCTGTTTATCCACTTGTCTCAGGGAGATTTTCAGGCAGGAGGCTGACTTAGGAATGTTCTCTGGATCGACATCAGTGGGGGCATGAGGGACGCAGGACTGGGTAGAGGGGGAATCTGAGCTGTGACGCAGTCACAACAAAGGCTTCAGCTGGTCCCACGGGAAGCTTGGGAGCTGGGATGGCCTCTCGGAATTGAGACAAAGGGACGAAACCTTTGTATTCCTGTACCTGGCAGTCAGTGGACACAAGGACTGCCCTGAGGAAAGAGGTGGAGGCAGCCCTTCCTGTCCAGAGAACTTCCCAAAGGGGCAGCTGAGAGCAACAGCAGTGATGGGAATAAGGGCCTCAATGCTGAGGGGCAGGCTGTGTGGAGATAATGACTGTGGCAGAGCGTCCGCTGCCCCCTCAATACATTAATGCTGAGCATCTAGTACTGAAGCTATGGTAAATAACACAGGCATGGCCTCTGCTCTCACAGAGCCTTCTGTTCCATAGAAGGCCAACAAGTGAATAGACAATTACAATATGGAGTTTACAGTCCTATGGGATTACATGGGTTGGGGGAGCCAGGAAGGCTGCCTGGAGGAAATGACATCTCAGCTGAAATCTGAACAATAAGGAGCTGGTTATGTGAAGAGGGGTGTGGGAAAAGTATTCCAAGCAGAAAACGTGCAGGACATCCCAAGGGCCAGAGGGGGAGAGCATCACATCTTTGACGAATGAACAAGGTTCAGAATGGCTGGAGGATACACAGTATGTGCGGGCATGGGGTGGGCTGGAGACATCGTTATAGCTGGAGGGGTGAGCTGGGGCCAGGTGTGACAGTGCCCTGAAATCATCAAGGGAGACAAGCTGGCCTAGTGGGAGTTTAGAATAGGAAGGGAAGAGGAGAAAAGAGAAGGGAAGAGACCCCAGCGCTTATGGGATGGGCTATAGATAACAGCAGGTGGTAGCAAATGAAGAGTCAGGAATAGGAGGAAATCCCAAAGTCTTTTACTCCTCCTTCTAGTTCAGAATCCTGTCATTATGTTTATGTTTGCCTGAGCCTGTGGGAATCTCACACAACAAACAGGCATCATCCTTTCTTTGCTCTTCCACCGGACTTTCCTCCAGTCCTCCCATCCCCATCCTTTACTGTAGCTATGTTCAGTCCTCTTCTTGCCCAGGGCAGTCCTCTGTCCCCTTCTCAAGCTGCTACTCTAGGCTCCTCTTGCCTTTGATGCCGACTTCCCTGAAGATACTCATCTTTGGTCTGTCTCCACACCTCAGATGCCCTCATTCCTGTGCTCATAATCTAGTTTCCATCCCCTTCCGTGGAAATTCCTTCAAGTGGCGTGGATGACCGTTTTCAGAGACCTTCTCTGTTGTTATCTTCTAGACTCGCTATAGCATTTGGTTCTGGTGCCCCCCCCTTTTCTCTCGGAATGTTCTTTTTCAGAGCTTCCTGAAACTGGGGCCTCTTGATTCTCTTCATGATTCCCCCACTTTTGCCTCCTGTGCTTCCTACTCCTACTTCTCTAGAAGTAGGAGGTCCTGTGATTTTATCCCTCTTCCTTCTCTCTTTTCTAGCAATTCTGTGTACTCCCATGTGGACATCGCCCGCTCCCCAACACCAGATTGGCATTTCCAAGGCATGCTGATTTGTTTACCTGGTTGTCTCCTCAGAGCTACAGACTCCAAGTTCTATTTTCCTTTATCCTGCATCCATACCGATGCTTCTTCCTACCTTCTGATTTTCGTGAACTACATTCTTCCTATTCATCCTTGTTGGAAACTTGAAGCTTTGACAAATCCTTCTTTTTCTTCTCCCTCTGAACCCCAACCCTGCCCCATAGGTTGTCAGTTACCAAGTATTATCAGACTCTTCCTTTGCATTCTGGCCTTCTTTTCAATATTGGTTGATAAGTCATTTAACTTTTAAGCCCTAATTGCCTTATCTATGAATTGGGAACAGTAGTTAACTTGATTATCTCATGAGGTTCTTATATTTATCATATATGATGTTTGATAAAAGTAGATAGTGCTTTAAGCCTCTATTATTTAGACTAGCGCATTAGCCTCATAATTGGTTTCCCCAACTTCAGTCACATTCTCTGCTTCCAGTCCATCCTGCACAACATTGTGTCATCTATGGAAATGATCTTTCTGTGGAGAACTTCTGATCATGTCACTCCTATGCTCCCAAACTTTCACTGGCATCCTACTACCTAATAAAATACAAGTTCCCTTCACAGGCATTCAAGACTACATGGCATATGGCGCTGTGTTAGACATACTTTAACACAGTCCCCCAATGACCTTCACTTTCTCTTATTCCTTATGTGTGGGCTAGACCTAGTGACTTGCTTCCAATGAATAGAATAGGGCAAAAGTGATGGGATATCACTTCTTTTATTAGGTTACAAAGGACTGTAGCTTCTGTTTTGCCAGCCAACACTCTCTCTCCCTTTCCCTCTCTCTTGTGGCCTTTGATGAAGCTAGCTGTCATGCTGGAGAAGCCCACATGGCAAGGAACTGAGTATGGTCTCTGGCCAGTATCCAGCAGGGAACTGAGTCCTTCAGTCCAACAGCCCATGAGGAACTGAGTACTGCCAACAGCCTGTGAGTGCCGACAACCAATGGATGATCTTCCAAGAAGTTCCTGCCCCAGTTGGACCTTGAGATGACTGTGGCCCAGCAGATACCTCGATTGCAGTTTGTGAGAGACCCAGGGCCAAGACCTTGGTTGTAGCCTGTGAGAGAACCTGGTAAAGAAGACCCGCTTAAATCTTGCCTGGATTCCTGACCCACAGAAACTGTGACATAATAAATGTGTGTTGTCATAAGCCTCTCAGCTTTGGGGATAATGTTCTATTCAGCAATTGATAACTAATACACACACCAGTATCTTTATCGCTTACTAAGGCCTCATACTTCTTTGGAACTAAATTCCACGGTCTTTCCAGACCACACTGCTCTCTTGCCTCCCTTATTTTTCTGTGGTCTCTACTTTCCTTAAAACGCTTTCTTCTGTCTTCTTGATGTGGAAGAGTCTTGTTCATCTTTTTGCCTTGAGCACTGAACACTTAGACACTTGCATATAATAATGTTTCAATAAATGTACATTTGAATTATTGAAAAGGATTTCTAAAATAATAATACTTATTTGGAGGAACTTACTTAGAGACAGTGTTTAAGATACTTAAAAATTAAAAATATTTAATTCATAAATATTTACTTAGGATCTGCCTGGGTCAGATCCTATGGATGTGATGTCAAGAACCAGAATGTTCGGTTTGGAACATGGAATTCTCCTTTCACACACGTTCAACCCTTCACCCAGTTAATTCCTGTTTATCTTTCAGAGCTTATCTGTTAAGTGCCATCCCTTCAAGGCAGCTTTCCCTGACTCTCAAAATAGATCAGGTCCACCTGTTATATGCATTCACTGATGCCTGTACTTTTCTTTTGAGACATGCCCCATCATTGTAATTAAATAATGAATTGTGTGAGCGGTGGTTAAATGCACATTAATCCCACTAGACTGTGAGCTCCAGGAGGCCAGAGACCCTTCCTGTCCTTGGTCACCCTTGAATCCTTCCAACTGGTCCCGTGCTTTGTCTCTAATAGGAGACCAGTACATATCTGTTGAATCAGCGTAGAGCTGTTTTTGTCCCTAGTAGTCCCTGGACCCCAGGAGAACATATTCTAGGTGGGGCAGCTGCAATGGCAATCCAGGATGATGGCAAGGGCCATGACACAGATCTCGGTACGGGGTGAATTGCAAATATAGCAGAGGGGATGTGGGAAAGACATCACAGACAAAATGGTAAAGTGAGCTGGGTTTTGAAGGATAATAATAGTTTGGGAGGTAGGGGAGCGGTGAACTTGGTGAGATTTAGGGTTTCTTGCATGAGAACCAAGGCAAGAAGAATCAGGGTGAATTAGAGTAGAACTTCCCAATGGGGTGGGGTGCTGTGGTATCCTGGGGTTCCCTGAATAGGTACGGGTTTGCCAATTTGTTAATATTTGTCTATTTACCTGGTATATCCTCAAATACAATCATTTTCTGTGTATGCCTTGATAAGAAGAAGTCTGGGAGGCATTGGATCAGCTCCATATGGAACAGGACAGGTGTGACGGGATTCGGCGAAGATGAGTCAGGGAGAAGGGCTGTGACTAGGCTGGAAAGGGCCTCAAAGCTCTGCTTATGGAGTTTGGGTTCTGCCCTGTAGGATGTGGCAAGTCATTTGTGGTTGGACTACTTTGTATACATTTTTTGATTGATTTCAAACTAACGTGGTCCAAACGAATAACTTTTATAAGTTCTACCTCCAATTTTTTCAAAGGCACAACACAGAACGTCCTGTGGTGTGGCAGTTTTCACTGCGGTGCTGTGACACATTGGTGCCTTGGATCAGTTGTGAGTACATTATAAGCAATTTACTACAGTTAGTAAAATATTGATGCTTTCAGATTACTAATTTTTTTTTAACGACTCTTTTTTCAAGAGCAGTTTGAGGTTCACAACAAAATTGAGAGAAAGGTACAGAGATTTCCCATATATACCCTGCTCCCATTATCAATATCATCCACCAGAACAGTAGGTTTGTTACCAAGGATGAACCTACACTGACATATTATAATCGCCCAAACTACAATAGTCGACTTTAGGTTTCACTCTTGGTGTTGTACATTCTGTGGGTTTGGACAGATATACGGTCATTATATTGTCACATAGAGTATTGTCACTGCCCCGAAAATCCTCTGTGCTCTGCCTCTTCATCTCCCCTCCCTTCACTCCTCGTGACCGTTGATCTTCTTACTGTCTCCATAGTTTTGCCTTTTCTGGAATGTTGGAAGCATACAGTGTACAACCTTTATAGATTGCCTTCTTTCACTTCGTAATATGTATTTAATGTTACTCTATGTCTTTTTGTAACTTTTTAAAATTTCATTTCTTTTTCATACTGTAGAGCATTCCATTGTCTGGATGTCCCACAGTTTACCCATTTACTTGCTGAAGGACATTTCGATTACTTCCAAGTTTTGACAGTCATGAATAAAGCTGCTATAAACATCTGTATGCAGGTTTTTGTAGGAAACACCCTAGGTTTTTATCTTTTTAAAATTTTTTAATGTTTATTCATTTTTGAGAGACAGAGACAGAGTGCAAGTGGGGGGAGGGACAGAGAGAGAGGGAGATAGAATCCAAAGCAGGCTCCAGGCTCTGAGCAGTCAGCACAGAGCATGATGTGGGACTCAAACCCACGAACCGTGAGATCATGACCTGAGCCAAAGTTGGACGCTTAACCAACTGAGCTACCCGGGCACCCCCAAAACTCACTAGTTTTTTTTAAAATAAAGTAAGTTTCATATTTTTTTCCTCGATCAAATCTGTATTTGCTTCCTGGATTGCTGTTGTAAAGTACCACAAACTGGGTGGCCTAAAACAACAGAAATTTATTGTTTCCTTGTTCTAGAGGCTAAAAGTCCAAAATCAAGGTGTCCTGAGGGCCATGTTCCCTCTAAAATCTGTAGAAGAGGACCCTTCCTTGGCTCTTCCAGCTGCTGGTAGCTCCAGATGTTACTTGGCTTCTAGAAGCACTGCTCCAGTCTTTGCCCAGTACTTCTCTGTACATGTCTGTGTGCCTACATCCAATGTCTCCTTTTTGTAAAGGTGTCAGCCATATTGGATTAAGCTCTACCCTGATGACCTCTTCTCAACTACGACTACATTCCCAAAGACTTTACTTCCAAATAAGGTCACATTATGAGGTACCAGAGGTTAGGACCTCACCATATCTTTTTGGAGGGGTATGGGAACACCAATCCATAAGAGTAATCCATCATTTTCACTCACGGACACTTTAATATTCTTTCTTGGGTCAGATTTAACTGGTGGAGTTTTGCATTTAACTTATAGTCATACTATGTTGGAACCTGAATACGTTCATGGCATTTGCCATGCTTGTGAATTTGAATCTATCAGACAGGAAAAAATGTACGACAGCCACTGTCACTTGACTTTTGTTTCTCAAAGACTTTGTTTCTTTTTCATCCTTCAGAAACTGGTCTTCTAAAACTAGGCCACATGAATGCATTGGGGATCAACTGAGAGTGATTTTGCCCCCCTCCCCTGCCCCGGGAACAATTGGCAATATTTGGAGATGTTTTTGGTTGTGACAGCTGAGGTGGTGATGACAGGGTACTCCTGGCATCTTGATGGTATGTGCCCGGGGTACTGTTATATAAACATCTTGCAGCACTCAGGACAGGCCCCCACAATGAAGAGTGGCTGGCTCAGAATTATCAACTGTGCTGTTGTTGAGAAATCCTGCAACATTGGGTTTTGTGTGCTTCAGTGTCCAGGGTGGTAGTAATAAAATGCTTGGTTTGAGTTAGGTCGGACTCGAGTTCGTCTTTGTCTTAGAAGATTTTCAAAGTTGTCTTTCTAAGAGGCCTTTATATTCTTTATACCTGTGCCACTCTGGTTAGTGTGATGAGGTAAGTTTGAATATAGACTCATCAGTATCCCTAATGCCTTTGAAACATGAGTAAGAATTCCAGTATCCCATTTGGTCCTCCCTTATTGACCAGAGTAGATGCAAAACTTACATGGACTCAGTGTCTAGTAAAGCCCCAGGGGGCACTTAGTAAGTATAATTTTCACAAATGACAAGTGTTTGGTGAGATGAACATTAAAATCAGAATTTGATTTGCTTTAAAAAAAATTTTTTTTTTAACATTTATTTACTGTTGAGAGACAGAGAGACACAGAGCATGAGCAGGGACGGGGCAGAGAGAGAGGGAAACACAGAATCTAAAGCAGGCTCCAGGCTCCGAGCTGTCAGCACAGAGCCCAGCACAGAGCGGGGCTCGAACTCACAAGCTGCGAGATCATGACCAGAGCTGAAGTCAGACGCCTAACCGACTGAGCCACTCAGGTGCCCCAGAATTTGATTTGTTGAATGACTTGGTATGAAATTTCCTTTCCTCAATTTAAAAAAGGCACTAGGTAATAATTATTCTCGTATATTGTCAATTATTTGCAAACATTCATTTGGATCATTGGACCCAGGGAAGCTGAGCCCATTTGGCCAAGAGCAGCCCTGAATAAGGCCTGGGCTTGAGGTTTGGTTGGTTCTGGAGAACTGGGCCCTGGTCCCTTCTCTTTTTTTTGCATGGCTTCTCATTTTGGCCCTCAGTGTCTGTGGGTAAATATCTACTGTCTTTATTCTTTTGGATTGAAGTTTATTTTCCATATTCCTGGCTTAAATGAATCTCTTGATGCCTTTTTACTTATAACCCCAATACACTGCTTGGATGAATCACTACTCATCCCCTTTTTGATGGGATTCTTGATCTCTTATCCCAAGGGACTCGTAAACTAATTCTTGGCTTCTGGTGCTTCTCATTCTAGCTGATCATTGCTGGGAAGGTTTGCTGTCTATCCATTGTCTTCTTTTTGAGTCATGCAAGGCACATGACAACATTTCATTCTATAGAGGCTGATTAATTAAAGCCCATGAGGTCATTTGTCATATGTCTTTAGGGCCTCCGAAAAAGGAACAGTATCACTAATTGGGCTTAAGAAAGAAGGGAGAAGAATATTAAAATTTCAAGATAAAGATTTTATTGGATAATCCTGCTGTTTTCATTATTTTTATTGATAATAATCATAAAGCCTCCTTAATTACCAATTATGAAGTATCCTATCCTTGGGAACAGGGAACGTTTTCATCTTTCCTCTTGGGTCAGTTATTGCCGTAATGCCGTGTAACAACAACAACAAAAATCCCACAAAATCTCAGTGGCATACAGCTATAAGCATCCGCTTCTCATTCGTGCATCTGCAAGCCAGTTTGGTGAAGGTTTACTGATCTGGGCTGGTTGCAGGTTTCCTGAGGTCCACTACGCGGATCTTTCACTTTTCCTACATCATTGGCATGCTTGTACTTAAGACATGCGCTGTTCACGGTGACGGCAGAAATACAAGATACAGACTCCATTCAAAACAAGTGATGTGACAAAGCTCCACATTGCAGTAGATGTCCTGGTTACCATTGCTATGGAAAAGGTTTCCCTGAAACTTAGTGGCTTAACACAGCAACAGTTATTTCATGGTCTCTCACGGTTTCTCTGGGTCAGGTCTTCAGGAAGGGCTTAGCTGGGTAGAAGTAGCTGGGTAGTCCTGCCTCAGGGTCTCTTGTGAAGTTCTGGCATAGCAGGAGCTGACCAATGTTTCCAGACTTCTCTACGGTTCCCTCACTTCTCCACTGTGGGCGAGTTTGGGCTTTCACTCAGCATGGTGGCTCTAGCGTTGCCGGACCATATGCAAGGCGGTTTAGAACTCTGGTATAGTTTCAGAGAACCAAATGGAAGTGACGCCGTCTTTTATGACCCCCTTTGGAAATCACAGAGCCTCCCTCTGTCACTCTGTTGATGGAAACAATCACGAAAGCTGCTTTTAAGGCAAAGAGACACAGGTCCCAACACTGTATGCGAGGGGTGTTGAGGTCACATTGGGAGAAGTGCATGAGGGATAGGAGATAGTGTGGCAGCCATTTTTGAAAAATACAATCCGTTGCAGTGGGGCATGGAAAGATTTTCTGCCACAGTGGAAGGGGAGGAGAGTGGATATTTGTTAAACAAAAGCTCCAGCCATCACACCTGCAGCACGTTGTATGGGGTTGTAAATACAGTAGATGCATACAAATGTATACTGGATAGGTCTCTGAGGCTGGGTACTTAGGGACATGGCCCAGATGGAAGCATGTGCAAAATATTCGTTGAGGGATTGCTTTTATGAAAAACGTCTAATGGAGTGAGAGAAACAGTACAAGACAGGGAGAAGTGGGGCAAAGATACGGTTTCAGAAGTCTGGCTTCAGCCAGGGTTATGGACTGAATGTTTGTGTCCCCTCAAAATTCACATGCTGAAATTCTAACCCTTAATGTGATTGTATTAGGAAGTGGGGCCTTTGGGAAGTAATTAAATCATCAGGGTGGAGCCCTCATGAATGAGAATGCCCTTATAAAAGAGGCCCCAGAGACAGCTGTAGCCCTTTTCTCAGCTTGCAAGGATACAAGAAGACCGCAGTCTGTGACTCCGAAGAGAGCTCACATCAGAACTCAACCTTCCTGGCACCCTGATTTCACACTTCCAGAACCGGGAGAGATACACTTCCATTGTTTATAGGCTACCAGGTCTATGGTGTTTTGTTATAGCAGCCTGAGCAGATTAAGACCCCTTAATCCCATAAGGTCCTCGAGAGTGTGAATTGTACCACAAAGGTTTTCTGGCCTTGAGGCAAGGGAGTTGAACTTGTATTTCCCTGCATCAGTGGGTCACAGGTATCCCGGGGCAGGGGTGGGGGGGGCGGTGAGGAAAGAGGAGGCACCTCTAGATAAAGCAGGTCTCATAAGCTAAGAGGAATCCTCCAGACAGGAGTGCAGGTGTGAGCCATACCAGCCAGCACCCACAGCAGCAGGAGGAGGATGGGTACACCTGCCTGATAAGTGGGGATCTGGGTGGGATGCCAATAGTCCAACCCCCACCCCCCGGCCCCGTACCACTCAGATCCACTTGCTTCTCACTTTAAACTTACTCTATCCTCTCCCAACTTCTTCAGGCTTCTTGGTCAGAATTTTGGGGTTAATGGGACAAACTATAGTCCCACTGTTACAATTGGTCCTGAGGCCATAACTGATACCCATCATCTCCCTTGTCGACTACTCTTTCTAGAATCTCCTTCCCTGGCTAGCACTTCTGCCAATCAAGGTGGCTGGTCTGGTGGAGTGAGCCAGACTTGCGTCCCTGAGGGGTCTGAGTCCCTGGCTACCATGTCTTTATCAGGCTGTGGTTGTTGCATTTGCCAATTTACGGTTAAAACTGCAATGCCATGGCATACCATGGAGGATCACTTCTCATATCTATCACGTGTCATCCGTATTCCGCTTTGCCCCATTATGGCAGCAGCCCTACATCCTCATGAAGATCATGGTCAAACCCACTTGCCAGCAAGACAGCTCTACTTCTTGGCCTACTATGGGAATGAGGAGCTTACACTAAGGAAGCAGGCAGCAGCTATAGCTTTGATTTTAGCAAAAACTGTGTCCTATGATGGAAGCACTCTAGACCTACAGAGCCTCAAGTATCAAGTATAGGAAACACAAATTTCTCCAGTGACATTGAGAGTAATAGTGAGTGAGGCCACTCCCGGGCCCCTGATCCACTTTGTTCCCAGACCTATGAATTTTATTTATTGGGAATGAGCCTTATATTATGGCTCTTAATATTCTTTTGTATTTTAATTAATTTACTTAAATTCAAATTAGTTAACATACAGTGTAGTATTGGTTTCAAGAGTAGAACCCAGTGATTCATCCCTTACATATGACACCCAGTGCTCATCACAACAGGTGCCCTTTTCAATGACCATCCCCCATTTAGCCCATCCCCCCCCCCCCCCCCTCCAGCAACCCTCCGTTTGCTCTGTGTATTTAAGAGTCTCTTCCGGTTTGCCTCCATTCTGTTCTTATCTTATTTTTCCTTCCCTTCCCCTGTGTTCATCTATTTTGTTTCTTAAATTTCACGTATGAGTGAAATCATGATATTTGTCTCTCTTTGATTTGACTGCCTTGTTTCACTTAGCATCATACACTCTAGTTCCATCCATGTTGTTGCAAATGGCAAGATTTCATTCTTTCCATTGTATCTATATACCACGTCTCCTTTTTTTATGTTTTTTTTTTTTTTTTTGAGAGAGACAGAGAGAGAGCAGGGGAGGGGCAGAGAGAGAGGGGAACAAAGGATATGAAGCAGGCTCTGTGCTGACAGCAGAGAGCCCGAGGTGGGGCTTGAACTCATGAGCCATGAGATCATGACCTGCCTGAGCCAAAGTCAGATGCTTAACCAACTTGACCACCCAGGCGCCCTATATATACCACACCTTCTTTACCCATTCATCAGTCAATGGACATTTGGGCTCTTCCCATAATTTGGCTGTTGTTGATAGTGCTGCTATAAACATTGGGTGCCCTTTCGAATCAGCATTTTGTATTCTTTGGATAAATACCTAGTAGTGCAATTGCTGGGTCATAGGGTAGTTCTATTTTTTAATTTTTTTGAGGAACCTCCATACTGCTTTCCAGAGTGGCTGTACCAGTTTATATTCCCAGTGCAAAAGTGTTCCTCTTTCTCTGCATCCTTGCCAATATCTATTGTTTCCTGAATTGTTAATTTTAGCCATGCTGATAGGTGTGTGGTGGTAACTCACTGTGGTTTTGATTTGTATTTTCCTGATGATGAGTGATGTTGAGCATCTTTTCAGGTGTTTGTTAGCCATCTGGATGCTTTCTTTGGAAAGTGTCTATTCATGTCTTCTGCGCATTTCTTCACTGGATTATTTGTTTTTTGGGGTGTTGAGTTTGTTAGGTTCTTTGTAGATTTTGGACACTAACCCTTTATCTGATATGCCATTTGCAAATATCTTCTCCCATCCCATGGGTTGCCTTTTAGTTGTGTTGGCTGTTTTCTTCACTGTCAGAAGCTTTTTATCTTGATGAGGGCCCAAGAGTTCATTTTTGCTCTTGTTTCCTTTGCCTATAGAGACATGCCTCGTAAGAAGTTGCCGCAGTAGAGGTCAAAGAGGTTGCTGCCTGTTTTCTCCTGTAGGATTTTGATGGCTTCCTGTCTCATATTTAGGTCTTTCATTCATTTTGAGTTTATTTTTGTGTATGGTGTAAGAAAGTAGTCCAGTTTCATTTTTCTGCATGTTGCCGTCCAATTTTCCCAGCACCATTTGCTGAAGAGACTGTCTTTTTTTCATTGGATATTCTTTCCTGCTTTGTGAAAGATTAGTTGACCATAGAGTTTTGGGTTTAATTCTGGGTTGTCTAATGTGTTCCATTGATCTATGTGTCTGTTTTTGTCCCAGTACCATATTGTCTTGATGATTATGGCTTTGTAATACAGCTTGAAGTCTGGAATTGCGATGCCTCCAGCTTTGGTTTTCTTTTTCAACATTACTTTGGATATTCGGATCTTTTGTGGTTCCATACAACTTTTAGAATTGTTTGTTCTAGTTCTATGAAGAATGCTGGTGTTATTTTGATAGGGATTGCATTGAATGTATAGATTGCTTTGGGTTATATAGACATTTTAACAATATTTGTTCCTCCAATCCACGTAATGGCTCTTGATTTTTAAATCAAGAGTATATGCTGCCTCCCAGAGGATAGTGTTTCACTTGTGCCAACTATCCTGTCTACACTCACACCTCAGCTGTGCTTTTGAGAGGTCACTCCAATATTTTGTCAAGCGAGCAGCTTCTGAGTGGTGTGCCAAGTAGTAGGACCAATGGATTGCATGGTCTTGTGCCCATGTGCACCTTCTTTGCTGTAAGATGGATTTCTTTGTCCAAAGTGAATTTATGCAGGATTAGAATTTCAGCATAGCAGTCAAGTGGAGACTTTCTGAGTCTTGGTGGCTGAGGCCTACAGGCAAGAAAGATAAATGCACCCCCGAAATATTTGCCAATCTAATTAGGATGAACTATTGCCGTTTATAGGATGGAAGGGAATCAACTTATCACCAGCTAGTCCGTTGGTCTCCTCTAAGGACGTACCATATTGGGGGCTCAGTAGTGGCCTTTGTGGCTGGCAGCTTGAATGTTCAGCAGCCTTGAGCTGGTAGAACCCATGGTCCTGCCATTTTGGCTGCTCCATTTATCAACCAGCTGCAGTATGTTCTTGCTTTGCCACCCCCTTTCCCCCACCAAAAAAACCCCAGCAGCCTTCTATGCCACCCATTCTATGAATGAGAAATCTTAAGTTCAGAGGGGTTAAATTTTTTTTCAAGAGCTTAGAGCTAGTAAGTGGTGGTTCTGGAATTTATACGTGCCATTCCCGCAGCACCACATTGACTCTTCTGTGTTTTCAGACCTATTTCTAGGATATCTATGAATAGAAGAAAAACTCACCTGTGGTTGATTGCATGTGGGTGAATTGGCTTGCCCTTGAAATGCCAGATGTAGATTAGTTTTAGCTTTTCAAAATAGGCTCTGACTCAGGTAACCGTAGTGTTCAAGGACAGGAGCTGGTGCCCTGTCCTGCCCTGACTCAGGGAGTGATTCACACTGAGCTGGCAAAATCTGGGAGGCTTTTGTATTGCGTTATAACCTTTTAGGTATTCATCTTATTCCTTAGCTAAGAATAGATCTGGACTATGAACAACCCCTTCTGAAATCATCCTCCTCCTTTGGAGTTCTGAGTTTCTTTCTGTGTCCAAGCTGGACAATAGGGATCATTGCATTTTGAACTTCTTCTCTCTTCTGCCCGTTTTGTCCTTGGATGATAGAGTTCTCTGAGGTGCTTTTGCATTGGCTGGAACAGTAAGGATGTGGTTGGCTCAGAGAAGTTAATTCACTTGCCTAAGTGATATATGTGGGAGCCAGGACCTGACCTTAAATGGCGTGGCTCCAGAGCCCACACTTTGTTCGACTGTATGAAACTCACACCTACATGTTTACCAGTGTCTTAGGGAATTAAAAACTATTTGGGGGTTGGATCAGGTTTCATATAGTAACAATTTTGGATTGTATTCCACTTGATTTGACAAAATGCATTTCTACTTATTTGCATAAAGATTATCCAGGCAAAACTTTAAGTTTTCTGAGGACACAGAGCAGTTCTTCTAACTTTAGTTTACAGTGGCTTATTACTGGGAGGTAGTTTTTAGAAAGTATGGTAAAAACATAAATAATTCTCCTTCTTTTATTGAGTAAAGATGAAAAATCATGGAATCGTTTCATGCTAATAGAATTAATTTCATATATTAATTTCCCTTTTAAATTGTGTGTGTATGTGTATTTCTGTATGTGTTGTGTGTGTATGTGTGTGTATGTGTAGTCATACAATTTTGACTAAAAGAAAATTTGAGGCCCCTTTCCTACTCCTTGGAGAGCTTTTTAGTCACCCAGGTGATTCACTTCTCATCAGCCTGGAGTGTCGAGAAAGGAGTTTGGAGAATTTATGTATATGAATAAAAACCAAAAGCAGGAGCACCTTCCAATCCCTCTGCTTCATGGTTCATATTGTCGCTTCCATAATTTGTTTTCAGTGATGTTCAAAACCTGCATAAGCTTATATTCAAACAAAAATTAGAAATAAATTTCAAGCTGTATAATATTTGGGCCCACATGTCTTTCTGTTTCCATCAGTGGAAACACTTTGGAGTTGTTCATGTCCCTCCGTATTGCCAAAGCAATTGCTTCTGTATTCTAGGGGAGAGCTAAGATAACCTTGGCCCTCGTCACACAGGAAGTACACTTGTATGGAAACAAGATAGTTGATGTTTGGCATGAATTGGTCCTGCTGGTCCGTTAGCATGGCTGACCTGGAGTGGCTGTAGTTATGGAAACTCCCAGAATGGATTCATTGGCAGAGTCTACTTTCTGTTGCTGTTGGTTTACAGAGATCTTGACCCAGGGAGTGTTGTGTTTCTTGATTAGGATCAGGCTGCATTTCTCCTGGGAACTCCCAGCACCCTGTACTGTTTCACTTCTAATTCTGACCATACGCCAGTGGGTAATGGGCCAGGTTAGTGTGTGTACTTCTATGAACCATAGCAGCCCAGCCTCCTTCCCCTGAAGACAGTGCATGCTTGTCTCCCTTACTTTCTCTCGTTGGCCAGGCAACATTTTCCTGGCTTTGGGCCAAAGAGTGAAAATCCAGTGTGATGTTGTCTTTGCTTTTCACCTTCTCCTAACTGTTATGATTTCCTGCAGGAAGCTTATCTACACTGGGGAAGTAATTGACATTAAAGCCTCGTGGTGTTAGCACCAAAGGGGTTATAATGAGTCCCTTGATGAATTCAGCCTTAGTTGGTGTTCAGCTTCAGCTGGGCGTTAAGTCCTGGCCACCAGTCTAGATCATCAGGGGAGGGAAAAGAGAGGTCCAGGCAGCCTATCTCTTCTGACTATGGAAGGGTGCCAGAATTTTCCTTCAATTTCCAGATCATCTCCAGAAATAATTTAAGTCCCAGAGGCCCTTTTCTAAGCACCCTGCCCCCTGAGTCATTCCTGTGTGCTCCCATCTCCCGCAATGATTGTATTCCACTGTCCATTCACAATTTTAATTATGCGTTTACTCAATGGGCTTCCCTTCTGGTTAACTTCTCCTGGTAAGTCATTAAACCTCTGAGTCACACATTCATTATTAAAGAGAGAGGAAGAAAAGGGAAAGAATAAAAAGGAGCTGTGCCCTGGGAGGAACTTGGGGGTGGATTGCTGTGGTGAAGTGTAGCTGGGTCTCTGGAGGCTTCAGTTAGTGCTTGTCCCTGACTAGGGATGTGCCCTGCATTGCAGGCCACCATACTTGCTGCAGTGAGGTCATTCGCCACGGTGGGTTTTAATATGAGTTTCTGCTGTTGGAGGAGACCAACAGTTTTCTGGTGAAAACTCTTCCCTCCTACTTAACTGTGCCCTCTGAACTTCGGTGGTCTCAAAACAACAATGGAGCTACTAATTAAAAAGGAATTCCAGTTGTAACTTTTGTCTCTGAACAAACGTTAGAGGGAACCAATTCATAACCGACAGAGACACTTACTATTTCCTTTCCTTTCCTCCTCAGTTTTTCCAAAACCATCTTCTCCCCACTCCCTTTCTCCCATTCCCCAGCCCCCCGCTCCCCAGACCACCAAGCTGTTTCTTTCCTTCCTCACCCTCTCCCCAAGGTAAGTTATTTTACCTCTTTAAGCCTTGTACACCCCTCTCTAAAATGAGGTTCATGGTAGTACCTGGCCCATATGTTGTGAGGCTTCACTGAGATAAAATATGCAAATACCACCTATACTGTGCCTAGAACATTGTAAATGCCCTTGAAGGTTAGCTGTTCTTATAATTTTCTTTTTTTCAAAAAAAATTTTTTTGATGTTTATTTATTTCTGAGAGAGAGAGAGAGACAGAGCATGAGCATGGGAGGGAAGAGAGAGAGAGGGAGACACAGAATGTGAAGCAGGCTCCAGCCGCTGAGCTGTCAGCACAGAGCCCGATGCGGGGCTCGAACCCACGAACCGGGAGATCATGACCTGAGCCAAAATCAGAGGCTCAACCGACTGAGCCACCCAGGTGCCCCAGCTGTTCTTAAATTTTTCAATTCAGCATCCTTAGCCTCAGTTTTGATTTTCTTTCCCAGTGGAAATGTTGCCGAACAAAATCTGGAAGCTGAAAAATGATTCCTCAATAATAATAATAATAGCTATCATGTACCACAGTGTGACTTGTGTACCAAGTACTATCCGGACTCCTCTTTGTGCATTATCTGCACATTTTCCTTTTTTCCCTTCTGTGTATTTAATCCTTACCATAGCCCCGAGGGGTAGATGCTATTATTAGTCCTGTTTCACAAATGAGGAACGTCAGGTTTAGAGGGAGGAGCAACTTGCCCTAGGCCACATGGCTAGTAAGTACAGGGGCTGGAATTCAAACTCAGGCCTGACTGATTTCCAAGTTCATGGTTTAATCACTTTGCAAAAATCTGCAAGCCAGCAGTGCTGCCAGCCACTAGGAAGGCATGTGTTCTCTGTGTGGGATTTGACTCACGAGGGCCATGACCCCCTGTTCAGAGACTTGGGGCCTCTGATGATGAGTGAACTGCCCTTGAAAACAGCTGTAGGGGTGGAGCTGGCCCCCACAGCTAGGGTGAAACCACCAGGCCTATCCCAAGGTGAAGGTCCCAAAGGCCTCCTTGATACTCAAAGGCAGAGAGGAAATGTATTTTTCTGCAAAGGTTGGCATTTATTTCTTACTAATCAGTTAAAAATTTATGTAGCCTCCCTAATCAGCAAAACAAAGGCTTTCTGTTCTTTTATGTGTGCTAGAAACCCCTAATGAGTTCTTGGGGATTTATTACGGACTCTAGAATAGAAGTAGAAACCGGTATGTCTGGAGTCAGTAGAAACAGATTTTGCCAAAATGCTTCGGCTACGAGGGAACCTTTAAGTATTCCACGCATCCAGTGCTGTATCTGTTCTGGAGAATTTGAGGATGAGATGATGCCCTGTGTAGGGTTCCCAGTGTTCATTCTCCCACCTCAGGTGACTTGGAACGTCCTGGGTAGGTCCCGTGCCATCCTTGTCTCCTCCGGTTGTCTCCAGGGGTCCATCTGAGGGTCCTCTCTTGGGGACCTGTTTGAGACCCTCTCTAGGCAGTGTAACAGGTTACACTACTCAGTTGTCCTGGGGACCAGAATGTAATGTTGAGCTTTGTACCTTTATTTAAGGACCGACATTTTCCTGGACCCCAAAGAGTTAGCAGTAAGACGGGCCATGGCACACTGCGGTATTGTGGTCGATGCCTGTTTTCTGTGCACACAAGTATCAAATACCATTATTAGTAACGGCAATTGATTACTGTTCTCTTCTTCCTCCTCTTCCTTCCACCTCCTCCTCCTTCTCTTTCATCTCCTTTATTCTTCCTCTCTTTCTCCCCATATTCCTTTTCCTTTTTTGGTTTCTCACTATGAAAATATATATATATATATATAGTAAGAGAACATGTCAAGAGGATTTGGCAAATCATTCATTCATCCCTGAAACATTTATAAAGCACTTTAAACCGAGCTTGGGGTAGGAGGTACAAAGCTAAAAAAGAAATCTGTCCTGGGGGGTGTACAAAGTCCAGGGTGAAGAGACAGACATCTGACGATCATAAGTAACGCGTTCCCAGAACTTACTAGGTGCCGGGCATTGCACTATGTTACCCTTGACAGGGTCCTCTCATTTAATCCTCACAGAAATACTCTGTGGGGAATTCTGGCATTTTTGCCCCTTTTATACATGAGACGGAGGCAAAGACAGATTAAACAAGTGGCCAAGTTCCACAGCTAGTAAGTCACCGATCTGACTTGAACCCTGGCAGTTTGACTCCAGAGTTAGCATTATTGACAATCACAGCACCTTGTGACAGGTGTTACATCAGTAGGGTCTAGCAGAAGTAAAGTTTGAACCTGGCCATGGCAGGTGAGTGGGAGTTTTTGAGGCTGGAGAGGTGAGGGGAGAGCACTGTGGGCACAGGGAATGGTGCAAACAGAGACAGGGCAGTGCAGAACACCCAGCATCCACAGTCCACGACCACTGTCACACAGGTAGCAGACCAACTTGGTACCGTCTAGAAAGAGAGGATAGTGATCAGACTTGTATATGAAAAAGACAGCCATCATTTAAATATGATGAATAGTCATGTTATTAAAAATCTTTGAGGGGGGCCTGGGTGGCTCAGTCAGTTAAGCGTTTGACCCTTGGTTTCAGCTCAAGTCATGATCTCATGGTTTGTGAGATTGAGCCCCACATTGGGCTCTGCACTGACAGAGAGGAGCCTGCTTGGGATTCTCTCTCTCCACCCCTCCCTCCCTCTCTCTCTCTCTCTCTCTCTCTCTAATTCAAAATAAATAGACATTAAAAAATATTTGTTGAGAATATGAATGATAAGGTCTTTTTCCTTTTTATTCTTTTATGTATTTTCCAAATTTTCCTTTAATGAGCTTGTCTTTCTTACTTAAAGTATAAAGGGCCTGTATGTTGGAGAAGAGAGTTGTGAGATGCTGGCAAGTGCAGAGGGGGGAGCGAAGTGGCGAGGAAAAGTTACTGGTGAGAACATGTAGGAAGTATCACCTATGTAGGAAGCACTTGAAGGTGAAAGTCAAGGGCTTTGGTTGTCAAGAGGCCACATCTGACTTGCCTCCACGAACCTCAGCCCCTCTCATAGGACCTAGCAGGGAACACATTGCACAAATACACATTAGGTCAATGCAAGAATGAATGAATAAATAAATAAAAGAAGGCAAATGAAAGCAATGTGGTTGGAGAAGAGGGCAGGGACTTGAGCAAGAGTTCTGAGAGGGAACCGCCAGGAACTAAGTACACAGTGGAGTGACAGGGGTGAGGCCTCTACCTTAAGCAGCAGGAAGTTGAGTATCCTCTTATCTGTGATAGGGAAACTGGGAAGAAATGCATGAAGGGAGAAGCAAGAGATGGTTAAGAGTTTGATCTTGAATATGTTGACTTTGAGATTAAATTGATAAAACAAATTTAACCACTTGCTGTAAAATCCAAATTGCATGTGGCAGACAGATGGGCTAAAGAGAGAATGGGAAGACAACCCTGAAGGGGAATTGCTACTCTTTATGAGGGCCAGTGGATCACAGGTAAAAGCATTCTTCAGAACCTTCTGGTTCAGGTTCCTTCTGCCTCCCTTGTTAGGGAATGTTTAGTTGCCCAAATGATTTATTTCTAACTTCATGTTTTGGTTACTTTTTATTTGAGTGTATCACATACACACCAAAGTGCACACATCTTAAGTATACAGTTTGTAGAATTTTCACAAAATGAACACACTTCTCCGGTCTCCACTCAGAATTAGGATAGAACATTACTAGCACATCAGAAGTCTGACTTGTACCTCTCTGTCATTATCTGTTCCCATCAAATATAACTGCTACTACGGCTTATATCAGCATAGGCTAGTCTTTAATCTTTACATAAGTGGAATCATGCAGCATATTCTTTTTTTTCTTTCTTTTTCCCACAATGTTATGTTTATGAGCTTTGTCATCATGGGTTGCATGGATGAAGTCTGTTCTTGTTCATTGTCTCATATTGGACGAATATGCTACCTTGGATTATACCATTGTTGATGGACATTTGAGATTTTTAAAACTTTGGGCTATTATAAATAAGACTTTTATGAATATTCTTGGCTATTATCTTTTGGCTGACATAAACACTCACTTTCATTATGTATACCCCCTGGAGTGGAATTATGGAGTCATGGGGTATGCGTATGTTTGGTTTTTGTAATTTCTGCATAACAGTTGTCCAAAGTTCTTGCATCAGTTTACATTTACACCAGCAAGTTATATAGTACAAATTTTTCCATATCTTTACCAACTTTAAAATTTTTATTTTTTTAATTTCTAGAAGGTTTGTAGTATTATCTCATTGTGGATTTAATTTGCATTCCTGATGATTAATGACTTTGAGTTTCGTTCCAAATACTTATTGGCCATTTAGGTTTTTTTTTTTCTTATGAAGTATTGGTTTAAGTATTTTGTTAGCTGTTAAGTGGAAAATCCATGTCAGTTAATGCCAGATCACCTGTGGATCTGTTTCTACTGTCTGTTTTTTCTCTTTGTTTTCTATCATTTGGTTCTGTTTTCCAGAATGTTTGGTATTTTTCATTGATTGCTGAACATTATGTATGAAAAATTTTGGAGCCTCTGGATGACATCTTCCTTCAGAGAGGATTTAATTTTCCCAAGTAGAGCAAGGGGAGATCACTTTGAACCAGTTGAAGCTGATCTGTTTCTAGTCTGTTCTTAATCATAGGTCATGGCTCTTCCAGACTCAGTTGAAAGCCTGGTGTTTAATGGGCCCCTCATCCTCAGTGGTCCCTGAATCTCAGTTTTTGTATCTCTAGCACACTGATACTTCCAATTACTGTTTGGCCCTGCATTGTATATTAATAAATGTCCCCAGGGGAAAATGTGGTCCTTCCAGGGGGCTCCCTTCAGCAAACATTTATGCTTTTTGGGATCTTAGTTTCTTAAGTGTTGGCTGTCTTGGTTGTTCTCCAATGTCTTCAAGCAGCTAGTGTGTGTGTGTGTGTGTGTGTGTGTGTGTGTGTGTGTGTGTGTTATTGTTGTTGTTGTTTTGGCCAGCTTTTTATAGATGTTGTTAGCAGAAGAATTAGTCTGATATCAGCTACTCCATCGTTGCTGGAAGTATAAGCTTGTTATTTCCATCTTAAATAATGTTTAGAAGGGCATTGCAGTCATCTTCTCCTTCTTCAGTATTTAATTGTCTTTATGGTCAAGGGCCTCAGTGTATCTATCTGTACTCTGTAAGTGGTACAAGAGAAGCAAAGCCATGTATTAAAAATATGGGGTTTCCAGTGTAGTCAGGAGCAGAAACTAGAAGATCATAACTTGCAGATTTCATCTAATGACGTTTCCTTTTGTCCTTCCCAGTGTTCATATATGGTGGAATTGTGACTGGCTAGCAAAATATCCTTCAATTTATTTATTGTATGTTTTATTTTAATTAATTAATGTATTATTGCATATTTCATTTTTTAAATTAATAAACTTTATTTTTAAAGCATTATTAGGTTTACAACAGATCAATTGGAAAATACAGAAAATTCCCATATAGTCTCTCTCCCTGCCCCCTTTCTGCACAGTCTTCCCTGTTATTTACATCTTTTTAAATGTTGTACAAGATGCAGAGCTTTACCTGGGGAAGATAAATTCTTCCCGAGTGGTTTCTCAGCCTCCATAGTAGCTCACAGTGCAGCAATTTCCCTGTGGGAATGGAGGAGAAGGATAGAGCATTCCACTCAGGAGCATTTTGCTCAGAAGCATAAAAGCAGATATTATGAATCAATGCCAATATAAGGCTCTGATTAGGAACAACCATCAAGATCTTAGAAAACATCTTTTAAATTAATCTGCTGTGTATAACTCCTGGCTATACAAACCCCAGGGGACAAAGTAGTCCCAGGATAGACTTTTTCTATTGGAAATACTCTTTTGGGGAGAGCATGCTACCATATTTTAAGCAAAAAGTCAAATCTTTCTTTCCCAAGTGACCCCTAATGGCCCTGGAAAGGATAGTCTTGGTTAAAACTGTTTATATTAAAAGGTATTAAAAATTCCAGCATTAGAAGGTATTCCCATGGTCCATTTTTTTTCTTTTAAAGAAATTTTAAAAATTGTAGTAAAACATAACATAAAATTTACCATTTTAACCATTTTTAAGAACACAGTTCAGAGGCATTAAGTGCATTCACACTGTTATGCAACCATCCTACCATCCGTCTCCAGAACATTTTTCATCTTGGAAAATTGAAACTC
This sequence comes from Acinonyx jubatus, assembly GCF_027475565.1. Lineage (NCBI taxonomy): Eukaryota > Metazoa > Chordata > Mammalia > Carnivora > Felidae > Acinonyx > Acinonyx jubatus. Next base: position 32,309,174 of record NC_069381.1, on the reverse strand, counting down.
TGTACCCATTAAAGAATAACTCCCTACTCCCTACCCTTGGCCCCTGGCAACCAGCATTTTACTTTCTGTCTCTCTGAATTTGACTATTTTAGGCATCTCATATATGAGGAATTGTACAGTATTTGTCCTTTTTAGACTCATATATTTCACTTTAAATAATGTCTTTAGAGTCCATCTATGTTGTAGCATGTGTCAGAATTTTATTCCTTTTTAAGATTGAATAATATTCTATTGTGTGTATATATACCATATTGTTTACCCATTTTTCCATAGATGATCACTTAGGTTACTTCCTTTATTGTCTTTGTTTTCTAACTAGAATGTTATACTCTTAACCAGATATTTTATATGTTATTATCAAGGAGCTCAATCTTCTTTGAATTCTTCAGAATAAATGTAAAATTTTCAATAACTTTCAGATGCAAGAATTGTTAGTGATATATATTATGGTAACTAGAGATTGAGCATTGCAGGTTTCCAAAATGGGTCCAAAGTGGATTTCATTTTCAAGCAGTGTATGGTCTCGCTGGTAAAATTAACTGGGTACTCAAAAAATGTTAATAGTTTGTATGTGAATACAGTATGTGATGGGGGGAGTGGATTGGGGGGTAAGATGGGAATGTGTATCTAGGACAGACTTAAGAGAGCACTGATACCAGACTGAGGAGTTTGGACTCAGTGGGTAAGTAGTGGAAGGCCACTGAAATTTTTGGATTGTTTTTCATACTTATAAATTACTTTGTTTCTTTTCTATTTAGTTCTACTTTTTAAATGATTTAAAATGTTTACGTGCTTTCAAAGTTAAAACCATAAAAGACTGTACATTCAGAGAGGTATAGCTCCCGTTCCCATCTCATTCCCATTGTTCTTTCCCTTCTCTTACAGGTAACCTATTTTTGTTGGGTTTTGATTTGTTTTTCCATTTCTTCTTTTTGAAAACATAAGCAAATGTGGATATGTACTAATCTTTTCCCTTTCTTATTGAAAAAGTAGAATACTGTGTACACTCTTCTGCATCCGGCATTTTCACTTAAATTCCTTCCTATCAGCTTATAGAGATTTCCATCTATGTCTGCATAACATTCCATTATATAAATATAATTTATTCAACCAGTCTTTTTTGATGGATGTTTGGTGGCTTTTGTCAGTCATTTGCTATTATAAATTGTGTTTCAGTAAATGGGCATGTACACATATCATTTTATATGTTGCCTGCGTGTCTATGGGATAGATTCCCAGGTTAAGAGGTCAAGGCATGGGTAATTTGCTATATGTTGCAAAAATCTCACCCCAAATCCGGCCATACTCCACAGGGGTTATGCCATCTTGCGTTTTCACTAGCAATGCATGTGAGTCTCTGTTTCTTCACAGTCATGCCAGCAGAGTATGTTGTCACACTTTTGGATTCTTACTTTCCTTGGTGTCTGCATCTTGGTGTAATTCTAATTTGCATTCACAGAAGTTACTAATATTTTAGGGATAGGTCAATCAGCCTTAATGACTTACTAAATGTGGAGGTCAATCAGAAAGTCAAAGAATTGAAGACCAAGGAGAAACAAATATAGGAGGTAATTTACTGTTTGAGTTGTTCATGGGACACCCATATAGATGTGTCTATCAGGCCACCGGAACCAAGAAAGGGGTCATGATATCCACATAAAGATGGTGACTGAAGCTCTGAGATGGTATGAAGTTGCCAAGGCCAGAAATGCAGATGAGGAGAGGGGCAAAAAAAAAAAAAAATGTATGTTCGCTACAGCCACAATTGGATATATCAGAACACTGCCTTTTCCATGCTCCTTTACTTTTAAAATTACTATTGAGGTTTTGATTTTTATCACTATTATTATTATTTTCAGACTTAGAGGTGACAGACCTGCTGTCTACCCTACTGAAGCACTTGAAAAGAGAATGCATAGGAAAAGGCCTCTAGCCCCTTGTCAATCAAAGTGTGGCCCAGCAATCCAGTAGCATGGGCATCACCTAGGAGCTGGTTAGAAACGTAAAAGCTCAGGCTCTACCCCACATCTTTGACTCAGAAGCTCAAGATGCACAGGTGATTCATGGTTTCTCCATGCCCTCCTTGAGATGCTGAACTTGCTAGAGAAAATAATAAAAACAGAGTTGACTGGTTATGCTTTAAATTTGTGATCCCAAATCATAACTGGATGTTCTACACTTCTTACAATGTTTCTCTAGTGAGATTGCTTTCATACTCCCAAGGGAGTTATTTCATACCTTCTCCCTTCTCTGCAAATCTCTCACCCTCCCTGCTTATTTTCAGATGATGTCCTCCCTTATACTATATGTAGAAAATAGAAGCCATCCGATGAGGACTCCTTCATACTTTCACCATCAAATTTATCACCATGCTGGTACCCATACCCATCTTTTCCTTCTCTGTAGTGTGATGTAAGTGTCCCTCCTTAAATTTTTTTAATGTTTCTTTATTTTTGAGAGAGAGAGAGAAAGAGACAGAGTGTGAGCAGGTGAAGGGCAGAGAGAGAGGGAGACACAGAATCTGAAGCAGGCTCCAGGCTCTGAGCTGTTAGCACAGAGCCTGACACAGGGCTCAAACTCACAGATCTTGAGATCATGATCTGAGCTGACATTTAACCAACTAAGTCACCCAGGCACCCCAAAGTGTCCCTCATTAGATCAGATACTACTCTTATGGATTCCATTCCCCTTCTCTAGTACTTGGCTCCTTTGTGCATCTTCCTTTAACCACCATCACTGGCTCTGCCTTGTGGTGCCTGGGTGGCTCAGTTGTTAAGCATCCGACTCTTGGTTTTGGCTCAGATCATGATCTCACAGTGGTTTGTGAGTTCAAGCCCCTTGTTGGGCTCTGCAATGCTGGTGTGGAGCCTGCTTGGGATTCTCTGTCTCTCCCTTTCTCTCTTCCCTTCTCCCACTTGTGCTTGCATGCTCTCGCTCTCTCTCTCTCTCTCTCTCTCTCGCTCTCTCTCTCTCTCTCAAAATAAATAAACTTTTTAAAAAATGGGGGCACCTGGGTGGCTCAGTCAGTTAAGCATTTGACTCTTGGTTTCAGCTCAGGTCATGTTCTCACAGTTTGTGGGATCGAGCCCCGTGTGTTGAGCTCTGCACTGACAGTGTGGAGCCTGCTTGGGATTCTCTCTCCGCCCTCCCCACCTCTCTCTCTGCCCTTCCCCTGCATGCGCTCTCTCTCTCTTGCTAAAAAAAAAGAAAGAAAAAATGGCTGTGTCTTTCCTTAATCATTCCCATTAGTAGACACACCTGATCTGATATCAGTGGTATTTTTTTTCAATTTTTAAATTGTGGCAAAATATATGTAACTTGAAATTTACCATCTTAACTATTTTTTTAATTTAATTTTTAAAATTTGCATCCGAATTAGTTAGCATATATTGCTAACTATACATATACATATGTATATATGTATATGTATATATGTATATGTATATACACATATATACGTATATGTATAGTTAGCCCATCCCTCCTCCCACACCCCCTCTAGTAACCCTCTGTTTGTTCTCCATATTTATGAGTCTTTTATGATTTGTCCCCCTCCCTGTTTTTATATTATTTTTCCCTTCCCTATGTTCATCTGTTTTGTCTCTTAGAGTCCTCATATGAGTAAAATCATATGATATTTGTCTTTCTCTGACTGACTAATTTCACTTAGCGTAATACCCTCCAGTTCCATCCATGTAGTTGCAAATGGCAAGATTGCCAAGTAATACTCCATTGTATATATATCACATCTTCTTTATCTATTCATCCATCGATGGACATTTGGGCTCTTTCCATACTTTGGCTATTGTTGATAGTGCTGCTAGAAACGTTGGGGTGCATGTGTTCCTTCAAAACAGCACACCTGTATCCCTTGGATAAATACCTAGTAGTGCAATTTCTGGGTCATAGGGTAGTTCTATTTTTAGTTTTTTGAGGAACCTCCATACTGTTTTCCAGAGTGGCTGCACCAGCTTGCATTCCTACCAACAATGCAAAAGAGATCCTCTCTCTCTGCATCCTTGCCAACATCTGTTGTTGCCTGAGTTATTAATGTTAGCCATTCTGACAGTTGTGAGGTGGTATCTCATTGTGGTTTTGATTTGTATTTCCCTGATGATGAGTGACATTGAGCGTTTTTTCATGTGTCGGTTGGCCATCTGGATGTCTTCTTTGGAGAAGTGTCTATTCGTGTGTTTCGCCCATTTCTTCACTGGATTATTTGTGTTTTGGGTGTTGAGTTTGATAAGTTCTTTATAGATTTTGGATACTAACCCTTCATCTGATATGTCGTTTGCAAAGATCTTCTACCATTCTGTTGGTTGCCTTCTACTTTTGCTGATTGTTTCCTTTGCTGTGCAGAAGCTTTTTATTTTGATGAGGTCCCAGTAGTTAATTTTTGCTTTTGTTTCCCTTGCCTCTAGAAACGTGTTGAGTAAGAAGTTGCTGCAGCCAAGATCAAAGAGGTTTTTGCCTGATTTCTCCTCGAGGATTTTGATGGCTTCTTGTCTTACATTTTGGTCTTTCATCCATTTTGAGTTTATTTTTGTGTCTGGCGTAAGAAAGTGGTCCAGGTTCATTCTTCTGCATGTCGCTGTCCAGTTTTCCCAGCACCACTTGCTGAAGAGACTGTCTTTATTCCATTGGATATTCTTTCCTGCTTTGTCAAATATTAGTTGGCCATACATTTGTGGGTCCATTTCTGGGTTCTTTGTTCTGTTCCATTGATCTGAGTGTCTGTTGTACCAGTACCATACTGTCTTGATGATTACAGCTTTGTAGTATAACTTGAAGTCCGGGATTGTGATGCCTCCTGCTTTGTTTTCTTTTTCAAGATTGTTTTGGCTATTCGGGGTCTTTTCTTGTTCCATACAAATTTTAGGATTATTTCCATCTTAACTTTTTTTAAGTATACAGTTCAATGGTATTGGATACATTTATAATGTGTAACCATCACCACTATCCATTTCCATAAATCTTTTCATCTTGTAAAACTGAAACTCTATACCCATTAAACAATAGCGCATCATTCCCCCTTCCCTCAAGTCCCCAGCAACCACCATTCTACTTTATGTCTCTATGTGTTGACTACTTTAAGTATCTCATATAAGTGGAATCCTATAATATTTGTGTTTTGACACTGGCTTATTTCAGTTAGCATTAAGTGGTCAAGGTTCATTCACGTTGTGGTATATGTCAGTGTCTTTCCCTTCGATTTTAAGGATGAATATTTTACTGTATGTGTATACACATTTTGCTTATTTTTCATGAATGGACACTCAGGTTGCTTCCATGTTTTAGCTATTGTGAATAATGCCGTGATGAACAAGGATGTACAGATAGCTCTTTGAGACCCTGCTTTTAGTTCTTTTCGGTATATCCCCAGAAGTGAAATTGCTGGATCAAATGACAATTCTATTTTCAGTTTTTTGAGGAACCACCATACTGTTTTCCACAGTGGCTGCACCATTTTATATTCCCACTAACAGTGCACAAGTGTTTCATTTCTCCACGTATTTTCCAAAATTTGTTATTTTGGTTTTTTTATAGTAGCCATCTTAAAGGTGGTATCTCAGTGTAGTTTTGATTTTAATTTCCCTAATGATTAGTGATGTTGATCATCTTTTCATGTGCTTATTGGCATTTGTTGATATCAACTGCCTTTTACAAAACCAGCTCTTCCATGACTGCTTGTCCCAGTGTATCTACTGTCCAGTCCCTTTGCTTCATTCAGAGTAAAACGTATTGAAAGAATTGTCTTCATGCTTTGTCTCTTCCTCTGCCCCCCATCCACTTTTCAACCTACTTCAGCCTTTCCTCCGACTCCAGCACACTGCTGAAACTGCTCTTGTTAAGGGTACCAGTGACCTCAGTTTTGTCAAATTCCATAGATAGTTTCAGCAAAATTTCACACCATTGACCATCTTCTCTGTCTTGAGAAGTTTTGGGTGTTTGGGGACACCATGCTCTCCTGGGTTTTCTCTCATCACCCTGGTCTCTGTCTACCTACCTCCTCTACCTAACTTCTGAGCATGGAAGTTCCTCAAGGCTCAGTCCTGGTACTTTCCCCTCTCTCCCTTCCCCTCCCCTTCCTCATCCTCCCTCCCTCCATCCCTCTGTATCCTCCCCTTCCTCATCTTTTTCCTTCTTCCCTTCCCCCACCTCTCTCCCTCTCTTTCTTCTCTCCCCGTTTTCCTCTCTCTCCAGGCTTCTCTTTTATCTTCATTTCTCCTTCTCTTCCCTCTTCTTGCTCCATCATCCCACCTATTCCCTTTGTTTCTATTCTATCTTTATCCCTTCTCTCCTTCTCCTCTCTCTTCATGCTCTCTTCCTTTGTGTTCTGTCTCACTTTTCTCTTCCCTCTCTTCTTACAACCTTCCTCTATTCTCTCTTTCTCCATACTTTCCCTTAAAACAAAGAATAAAATTCTTTTAGAGGGACTGTTCATTCCATTCCCTGTTGCCTTACACTCAGCTGGTTTCAGGCATTATATCATCCACCTGGTCTCTGTGGGCATTTGAGTTTGTGATCACTCTCTTAGGTCATATATTATAGTTGTTTGTATAAACATTTTCCTCTATTTCTTGATTGTATTTTCTCTAAGAGTTGGTTCTGCATCTGCTTTCTTCCCAGTTGTGCCTAGCAACATGCCTCAAGAATAATAGAAATCAATTGAATAAAATAAGTAAGCAAAGAAACAAATAAACAAATATAAGTATTTTTGAAAATCTAAAATTGAAAACATTTTTTTATCTTGAAGAAGGTACATTTCTGGAACAGTATGGTTCCCTAATGGGCATTCAGGGTTTTTGAATAGTAGCAACGTATAGACTCCTGATATGACAAAGAGCTTAATGATGATCATTTCCACCATTTAAAAGTATGCTGAAGTGGAGCGCCTGAGTGGTTCAGTCAGTTGTATGTCTGACTTTGGCTCAGTTCATGATCTCGTGGTTCATGAGTTCAAGCCCCACATCAGGCTCACTGCTGTCAGTGCAGAGCCCACTTGGGGTCCTCTGTCCCCCTCTTTCTCTGTCCCTCCCCCACTCATGCTCTCTCTCAAAAATAAGTAAACATTTTTAAAAAGTATGCTGAAGTATTTATATTTTTAAAGATTCAGCTCAATTATTTATACATATACACACACACACACACACACACATATATATATATATATATTTGTATTTTTATTTATTTTTTGAAAGGGAGATAGAGAGCAAGCAGGGGAGGAGCAAGAAGAGAGGGAGACAGAGCGACTGTCAGTGCAGAGCCTGACGTGGGGCTTGAACCCACGAACTGTGAGATCATGTCCTAAGCTGAAGTCAAGAGTTGGCTCAGCCAAGCCACCCAGGTGCCCCTAAAATATGTATTTTATTAGAAGTAGAAATAAGAGGCAAAGAATGTCAGGATATCAGAAAAGTGTGATAGAATATTTAATGGCTTTTGATTGAAAGCAGAAATACTGTTATGAATAAAATAGTGTTTTGCATTGAGATGAATATATATTCTCTTTTTATGTGTAGATCAAAAATCATCTTTGTTAATATTGCTAAATACTAATATTCTAGGTCAGGCCAGGTGCCTTAGACTAATGTAAATATGATCAATGATGTGATTGAATTATCAATAATGAAAATCTACCAATAATGGTAATTGAATAATCAGAAATAAAAATAACTTGGAGACTGAAGACATGTGTTTAGCTGAATGACCTTGGGTAAGTCCTATGCCTTGGTTTTCTCAGCTCTAAAACAAGAAGATTGAATTTAATTATCTGAGATATTTTTGAGCTATCAAATTTCTGTATTTCTGTATTTCTGTAAATCAGTGGTTTCCAGTTCTATGACCCTGATGTTTGCTTTTCCAATGCATGCCTGATTCTGTTAAGGAAAAATACCTAGTAAGCCCTAATGGAAACCGTCTGTTAGAAAAGAAAGGAGACAGAATTGCAGGGCTCTGTACCTACTTCCTCTGTAGGTAATCTTCTCCAGTCCTAACAGAAAGAGGAGGTGTGGTAATTTTTTTAAAGGAGCGAGGAAGAGAGGTCAAAGAGAAAAAAAATAGAGAGAGAGAGAGAGAGAGACTCTCCCACGTTTTTCAAGACTCGTCAGCACCTGCCTGGTGGACAGCACCACATTTCGCACCCCTCTAAGCCCAGGTTGCTGGAGTTTTCACTAAACAAGTGGTTTGCATTCTTAACAAAACAAAACAAAAAACAAAACAACAAAAAACCATGAAACTAGAGAGGGCCGTACAGGCGGGCCTCAAAGATAATATTCTAGATATTAAATTGGTTGCTTGGTTCAAGGATGTCACTTTTATTTTGTTCTATCATAACAAACATAACATGAATTCTTTTTTTATACCTATCGACGTTTCCATGATAAAATTAATGAATTAAAAATATGTATCACATTAAAACAAAATGAAGAGACATTCTTATTTAAAGAGAGGCTTCACATCCAGAGGAATAATTAAGAGACTATTATTTATCAATCCTAAAGAGTTTCAGTCACAAAACTCCCTCCTTCCTCAAGGTGGAAGATCAGTAAAGCCAGCAAGGTAGACCCTGTGTGAGAACAAAAATGTAAACAAGAAAATAGTAGAGGTTCTTCACTTTTGTGGATCCCAGAAAGGCTGGCTCTGGGATATGGCCAGGACAGCATTTCAGCCAGGTTCGTGAGGAGTTCCACAAAGCAGAGGTCAAAAGCGTGATCTTGTCTTAGAGCAGAGTCAGATAAGAACTCTTTGAGCAGAGCCCAGATCCTCCCATATTTTTGCATTAAGGTTATAAGAACCTTATATGTGTCTAAGAACCATATTGTCACTACAGAAAACAAAACCTCATGCAGAATTTTTATTGCGTAAAGTTCAGGAATGATTTGAACTGCAGACTTCACCATTTGTGTCTCTGATCATCTATTTTTATACCTGGGGGGGAAATCCAGGGAGCCACTAGAGTTCAAATCCTTCCAGACCTGTTGTTCATTTGTGTGTTCTCACCCTTTGTTTATGATTTTCACAGACAGCGTTAACCAACCCCTCTCTGTGGCTTGATTACAATGGATTATCTGGGTTCCCTTACCACACTGCTTCACCTTCCCTTGGCCTTCTTCTTTCCCCTGTCCCCTTTAAAATTCACTCCTGGTATTCAGCAGATGTTTATTGAGCACTTACTATGTGTTGAGAACTGTTCCAGGTGCTGGGAATGAAAGGCTGAACCACATACCCATGATCTAAGCTAATGCTGCTTATAGTATAGTGGGGTGGAGTAAGATAGGCATTAAACAGACATGTAAAGAAATTAATATACAGTTGACCTTTGAAAAACATGGATTTGAACTGTGAGGGTCCACTTATATGTGGACTTTTTTTGGATAAATACAATATAGTACTGTAAATGTATTTTCTGTTTCTTATGATTTTCTTTTCTCTAGCTTACTTTATTAAAGATTATATTGTATGTAATAATATATAACATACAAAATAGGTGCTAATTGACTATGTTATTGGTAAGGCTTCCAGTCAACAGTAGGCTATTAGTTGTCAAGTTTTGAGGGAGTCAAAAGTTATACCTGGATCTTCAACTGCTCAGAGGGTTGGTGCCCATAGCCTCATGTTATCCAAGGATCAATGATGTATTTTGTTTCACACATCTAGAGAAGATGAGGTGCTATGAGAGGCAACAACAGGAAGACCTACTCTAAATTGAGTAGTAAGGGAACTCAGCTTTGGGGTGATGGCATTTAAGTTGTGACCTGAGGGAGCAGACAAGTGCAAAGAGAGGACAGAATTCCGGTAGAAGGTAAATGTGTGTGAAGGCCTGAGACAAGAAAGAGTGTTGACACTGGAGGACCTGAAAGAAAGCTGGTGCTATATACTGGACCCAGGGGTATAAACAGAAAAGAAATAGATGATTTATCCACATATGGAATTCTTTATGGAGATCTGGCCACACTACTATTATGGTTACTGGCATGGACAAATACCCATGATCTGTTGTTCAATGGGAAAAGTAGTATCCTGATTGTATAAGTATCATTCTACATAGGACTATACATTCTTTCAATCAGGACTTCCAATTTTTTTTAACTTTCAAAAAAATTTATTTTTGAGAGACAGAGCATGAACAGGGGAGGGGCAGAGAGAATGAACAGGGGAGGGGCAGAGAGAGAGGGAGACACAGAATCTGAAGCAGGCTCCAGGTTCTGAGCTGTCAGCAAAGAGCCTGACATGGGGCTCAAACTCCTGAGCTGCAAGATCATGGCCTGAACTGAAGTCAGGTGCTTAACTGACTGAGCCACTTGGGCGACCCTGTCAATTAGGACTTTCAGATGTGAGTCCTAGAAAGCCCAGTCAGAATTTGCTTTTTAGCAAAATAGGTATCCATTAGTCCACATATCTGAAAAGTCTGTGGGCAGGACTGCCAGACCTCTGACTTTATCAAGCGTTCAAATGTTCTAGACCAGTGCTGTCCAATAGAGACAGAATGCAAGTCATATGTATCATCACTTAAACATGTAGTCAATGCAAAACTTATTAGGGAGATATTTTACATTCATTTTTCTTACTAAGTAGTTTTGGAATCCAATGTGTCTTTTACATTTACATCATTTCTCAATTTGTACTAGTCACATTTCAATACTCAACCACTACATGTGGCTAGTGGCTACCATCTTGGACAATGCAGGTCAAGGCGTTAGATCCTCCCAATTTCAATACATGTGAGAATGAACTAGATTGTTTTCTAGAAGGCTGGGCAAAAGCTTCTTTGCATCTCATTGGTGCTAAAAAATCATGTGACCGTATTGAACTAACATTGTGACCAGGAAGAAAGTGATTTACCCCCATGATTTAGGTCCAAACAGATGCTCTACCCCAGAAGTGCAGGAGAGGGATAGATCCCCCTAATTTCCATGTATGGGATAGACATTTGTTATTTTGGCCACTGGTATTCATTTATCTGGCTTTGGGTAATAGTGTCCACATGGAAAAGAAGACTGTTAATGAAAGTTTTCTCTGGGAAGTGAGATTCCTGGGGTTGTAAAGGGTGCTACTTTAATTTTCTGTTTTATATATTTCAGGTTTTAGTTTCTTGATTCTAGCATGTACTGTTTTATTTTTACTTTTGCTTTTAAAGAAGAGGATAGGTTTCCTTGTTCTAAAATGGTGAAGATCAAATGAGGGAATAGTATAATACCAGGGTGACCAAATGTTTTAGTTTGCCTGGGATAGTCCTGTATTTAAAGCATTATGGGTATTGGGGCACCTGGGTAGCTCGGTCAGTTAAGCATCTGACTCTTGGTGTTGTCTCAGGTTATGATCTCACGACTCGTGAGGTTGAGCCCCAAGTTGTGCCCTGAGTTGTGTTCACAGCACAGAGACTGCTTGGGATTCTCTCTTCCTCTCTCTCTGCCCCTCCCTCACTTGCGCACACTCTCCTCCCTCTCAAAATAAATAAATAAACATGAAAAAAATGAAAGCATTCTGGATATTGATCAGGCTAATTGAGAGTTTAAAACAACATCTTGAGATTGATAGGATACTTTGATGGAAACACCTGGAAGCCCGATACAATGCAAAGCATTCACATTTTGTATTTCTCTGTACCCTCACGGAACAAGGCATTCCAAGAGTTAGTTTTTCGAATAACTGAAGCTCTCCCTTTAAGCATCAAAATGTTTTAACATTAACCACTTCTGATGAAAATATTGCTCTGATGTATTACATTTTCACAATTTCTTAAGTAGAATAAATCGAACATAATGGAACTACTTTTTGACACAAGTTATTGCAGAGTTTTCCACTGGTGGACAGCCACACACTGGTGTGTTGTGAACGGATTTCAGCTGTGTGGAAATATGATTCCCCCCGCCTCTTGTGGAAGCCAGGTGGGGCTTGGGGGAACAGAGGCCCCTGGATCAGTTGCCTCTGGCTATCTTCCCCAGCATATCCTCTAAATGGATTCATTTTCTATGTGCATCTTGACTTGGGAAGGGTAGGGAAGCACTAGTTATTGCTTTGTGTTACAATTCAGAGATTTTGGCAGGGCCCCCTGGGATTCTCCTCCATCTTGGGGTGATAGAAGGTACTTCATTTACATCCACCCTTCAGCTGAATTTCTCCAGATGACTACTGCCCTTTGCTCTTTGTGGCATTCTCTTCCTCTTTCCTTGATGGCAATTGCCATTGCTTGTTACTGCCTTTGCTATCGTAGTTGACACAGCTTGTTGAGGTAAGATGAACTATGCTTGAGTGTAGCTTGCCTCTCCCACCTGTAGATTTGGTAGTGGCTGTTTGCATTATTGTCTTTCACACTCATTTCTTTGCTGTTGCTATATATACCATATATTTAAGATAGTCTTAGAATGTCACATTGTGTCTCTTCATTAGAGATAGTAGATACAGAGCTCTTCATTCTTTATTTTTTCCTCAAAAAATTAAAAACAGAACTCTCCTATGACCCAGCAATTGCCCTACTAGGTATTTTTTATTAATTTTAAGTTGAAAAAGGTTTTATATATTTTATTTGTATTTGAACTCCTTATTCTTTAGAGTGAGTTGAGGGGCGCCTGGGTGGCTCAGTCTGTTAAGTGATTGACTTCAGCTCAGGCCATGATCTTGTGGTTCGTGGGTTCAAGCTCTGGTTAGGGCTCTGTGCTGACAGCTCAGAGCCTGGAACCTGCTTTGGATTCTGTGTCTCCCTGTCCCTCTGCCTCTCCCCCACTTGTGCTCTGTCTCTCGCTCTCTCTCAAAAATAGACATTAAAAAATTATAAAAAATTAGTTGTGTTTTGTGTATATATTATATAACACATATAAATATAATTGCAAACAGACTACAAATATACTACTGGATGCAGCAGCATAATGTAGTGTTATAAGGAAGAAAAGAATATTTGGTATACACACATATATACAGAGAGAGAGAGAGAAATTCAGAAAATATGGAGGACATTTATACCCTTTTTTCATACCAACCTCATAAAGGTCAGTTGTCATGCTCTCTCAACAAATGGTCCCTTGTTATATTCTAAAACCAAATGTCCTTCTGGTCAGACAACTGGTCTTAGCCAATAAGGCATTTCTGGTGCTTTTGTGTTCTTATGCAAGGGTGGACTTCTTCCAGCATTGTAAGTGACAGAGGGAAATACTCAATGGGCCACACGAAATCTTAACTAACATTATTTTGGGACAGTCTAGCTCAGAAGTCAAAAACAAGATCTTAGGAATCTGACCTGCGATTGAATTCTGGTTCTAGCACATACTAGCTCTGTGCATTGGACAAGTTTCATAATCCCTCTGAGTTTCAGTTTTCTCACTGAGTTTTTGTGTGATGAAATGAGAAAACATTTGTATTGTCTCTGGCCTTGTAGTAAGTGATCACTAAATGGTATTGTTCCATTGTCATTACTGTTAATAGTAATAATAATAATAATAATAATAATAATAATACATGGAGTGGTTAATGCTTAACGCAAGACTTACCTTTGGGAAAAATATCATAAATAATAAAGCATAAATATTATTTTTTGGATATTTTTGTCATTGGTCTAATTTTGTGTAATCAGTCACCCATCATATTTCTCAGTAAATGGTGCCATGTATGAAAATTCTGAAGTTTTCTTAAATGGGCTAGAAATTCCCTAGAGTTAATTTATTCTTAGCTAACCATGATGTTTGCTATGTAGTGTTATATTCTGTGCCATGCATTTGCAGACTGGTAGGTGCTTTCAGCCAGACAATTGTCCTGGATTACTGCTGACTGGTACCCAGTTTATATAGGGTCTACCTTCCACTTTATGAAAAGTCGGTACATCATTTATATTTTACTTAATTCCTATGGGGCTTTTCCTAATACCTTACATCTCTCAGAAAACAACAGATGGAGGTATTTCCAGGACATCTATCACTGCTAAAGCCCCTTAGGGAAGTTTTCAAGAAGACAATGATTATTACGGCCACCTGCCATACCTTCTCCTGATTGCTGTTGCAAAAGATGCATAAGTAGTACATTAAAAGAAGTCAAGTCCTGGCTTCTACTGACAGAGGTAGAGAGCTTAAAAGAGAATTCCTCCCAAACTTACAGCAAAAGAAATCTTGACAAACAGTGAATTCATTTTTCTTGAGCCCACTGGAGTATTGAGGTTGCTGGGAAACCAGCAGGCTCGGAATTTAGGAAGAGGCAGTTCTGCATGAAGAAATGAGACACAAGCCCTTACTTACCTGGGAAGAAGGCAGCCAGACACCTGTAAGAATTCAGCCAGAGTGATTGATGAATATGTGGAGTCTGGCTGAGTGCACACTAGCAAAAGGGGGTGAAGCTAGGGGCCCCACAAATAAAGGCATTTCTGTGTGAACCCACCATGAGCTCACGTAAATGGTTGGGAGAGGCTGCAGAAAGCCTCCCTTGTGGTACATTGCTGGAGGAGAGGAACAGAAGTAGCTGTGGGAGGGGCAAAAAACTCCACTAGGACCCTTTTTTGCTATGAACAAAAGCCTTCATTTGTGTGGTATGTGTGTAAGGATGAGCACTATCATCCTTAGGTTTCTGGTGAAATCCTACTATATGTGGAGAAAGGGAACAGGAAAAAACTCTTAACTCCTGGGGAAAATGCAGGTACACATACTAGATGTAGAAGTAACCCAGAAGAGGGGTAGGATCACTGAGAAGGCTATACCTCCGAGACTTAATGATGTAGTCCAAGACTGAGGCTTAATCAGAACAACAGAGACCACTTCCTTCCTCCGTTTATTCCCAAACCAGACTAACAAAAAAGATACAAAAATAAATTTAAAAAAGAAAGACAAGATGGAACAAATAAAAAAACAGCCAGCAAGATAGTGGGTTTTAATTCAGTCATCTCAATAATCACATTAAATGTGAATGTTGTAAACACAACAGTTAAAAAGAGAGAGATTGGCAGATTGGATAAAAAAAAAAAAAGAAAGACCAAACTATACTACAATCCACTTTAAAAATAAAGACAGATGGGTTAAAAGTAAGAGGATGGAAAAAGATATACTATGCAAACACTAACCAAAATAAAGCTGGAGTCATTATATTAATATCAGATAAAATAGACTTTAAAGGAAAGACTGTTCTCAGGGATAAAGAATGATTAAATAATTATAAACGGCACACTTCTCCAGGAAGATGTAACAATCCTGCGTAGGTGTATACTTAACAACAAAGTTCTGAAATACATAATTCAAAAGCTGATGGAGTTGAAAAATGAAATAGACAGTGTTTTCTCTGTAAATGATAGAAGGTAGAAGAAGGTTAAGAGTATAATGACCTGAACAATGTTATCAACCAACTTGACCTAATTGACATTTATAGAACACTCCTCTTCATAACACATCCTTCTGAAGTGCATGTGGAACATTCACCACAAGATACTATATTTTAGGCTGTAAAACAAATCTTAACAACTTTAAATTATTTATTTATTTATTTATTTATTTATTTATTTATTTATTTATTGACAGAGAGAGACAGAGAGAGAGAGAGTGTGAGTGTGAGTAGGGGAGGGGCAGAGAGAGATGGAAACACACAATCTGAAACAGGCTCCAGGCTCTGAGCTGTCAGCACAGAGCCCGACACGGGGCTCAAACTCACAAACTGTGAGATCATGACCTGAGCTGAAGTCAGCTGGTTAACTGACTGAGCCAACCAGGTGCCCCAAATCTTAACAACTTTAAAAGAATAAAAATTATGGAAGGTATGTCTATGAGCCGTAATGGAATTAAACCAGAAATCAGTAACAGAAATATACCCAGAAAACTCTAAAATATAAGGAAAATAAACAATATACATCTAAATAACCTATGTGTCAAAGGGGAAGAATTTGAAAATATTTCAAAAAAACTGAGTGAAAAGGAAATGCAGCATGTCAAATTTGTGAGATGCAGCCAAAGCAATGCTTAGGGGGAAAATTATAGCGTTAAATGATTTATATTAGAAAAGAAGAGGGGTGCCTGGGTGGCTCAGTCGGTTAAGCGTCCGACTTCAGCTCAGGTCGTGATCTCACAGTTTGTGAGTTTGAGCCCCGCGTTGGGCTCTGTGACACGACAGCTCAGAGCCTGGAGCCTGCTTCGGATTTTGTGTCTCCCTCTCTCTCTGCCCTTCCCCACTCATGCTCTGTCTCTCTCAAAAATAAACATGAAAAAAAATTAGAAAAGGAGAAATGTCTGTAACCACTAATAGAAGCATCTATCTTTTTTTTTTTTAACGTTTATTTATTTTTGAGACAGAGACAGAGCATGAACGGGGGAGGGGCAGAGAGAGAGGGAGACACAGAATCGGAAGCAGGCTCCAGGCTCTGAGCCATCAGCTCAGAGCCCGATGCGGGGCTCGAACTCACGGACCGTGAGATCGTGACCTGAGCTGAAGTCGGATGCGCAACCGACTGAGCCACCCAGGCGCCCCTAGAAGCATCTATCTTTAAAAAAGAGCTAGAGAAATAAGAGCAAATTAAAACTAAACCAAACAGAAGGAAGGAAATAATAAAGGGCAAAAATCGATGAATTGGAAACAGAAAAGCGATTTAGAAGTATCAGTTGAAGCAAAAGCTGGTTCTCTGAAAAGATCAATGAAATTAATAAACCTCTAGTCAGACTGACCCACCACTGAGATGGCCTGGAAACTGCACACTCGGTGCCCAGATCTCAGTTTCTAAATGCCAGTTATGGAAACGAGGACTCCTTGGAAAAGTAGGCTTTAAGACTGAGGGGGGGGGAAATACATGATCCTGGAGCATCATGTGGTGCCACAAAGTGAGGAAGTGCTAATCAACAACAACAAAAGAACAGGATTGTGTGAAATACAAGAGCTGTCACGAAAGAGCTCTCAGTGATCAACGCTGGAAGGATGTTAGCAATAAATAAATAAATAGT
Organism: Acinonyx jubatus; assembly: GCF_027475565.1. Classification (NCBI taxonomy): domain Eukaryota; kingdom Metazoa; phylum Chordata; class Mammalia; order Carnivora; family Felidae; genus Acinonyx; species Acinonyx jubatus. The sequence continues at coordinate 32,292,279 of NC_069381.1, read as the reverse complement.
TATAACTCAAAAAATAAAATAAACATCCATTAGTTCATATTGATAAAAACAAAAGTAGAATAATCTGGTTATTTAATGGGGAGAAAGGACAACTCTCTTTATAGAAGAATTCCAATTAATAAATATAGAGGAGTGAGGGAAATAGAAAATCACCTTCGGAACACCACAGCCGTAGTTGCTCACAGTTCCCATGATGAATCCTAAAATTAGTAAGTGAAAGCTTGATTCAAAGTACCCTCCCCCAATATTTGTCAACTACAAAGGGAAAAAATAGTAACTTTATAGTGGAGAAACCTGTAAGACGCTACCTTAACCAAGGGATCAAGGTTAACATCACCAGACATATTGACATTATGACCCCTTCCCTGATTTGACGTACTGAGAAAGGCACATCACTTCTATGGTATTCTTGCCGAAAACTGTAACTCCAGTCTAATCATGAGAAAACATCAGACACACCCAAATTGTGGGACAGTCTACAAAATACATGACCAGTGCTCTGCAAATGTGTCAAGGGCATGAAAGACGAGGAAAGACTGAGGAATAGTCACAGATCAGGGAGACCCTGGAGAAATGACAACGAAATGCAGTGTGGAATCCTGGATTGAAACCTGGAACAGAAGAAGAACATTAGTGGAAAAACTGACAAAATTAGAGGAAAACTTATAGTTAATAGCATTGTACCAATATCACTTTCCTGGTTTTGACAATTGTACTGTGGTTATGCAAAATGTTGATCAACCCCAGGGAAAGCTGGGTGAAAGGTATGTGGGACTTCTTTGTATAATCTTTTCAACTCTTCTGTAAGTCTAACATTATTTCAAAATTAAAAGAAAACAAAAATTGGGAGATCTTTTGATGAAATAGCCCCAAGGAAAGAAAGAAAGGCTCTATTGTACTATAAGGGAATAACAACTTTATTTTTTATTTTATTTTTTTACTTTTTGCCTCAAAAAGTGACATTTATTCAAAGAAAAGAACACAAATGACAAGATGTCCATCCCTTGGCTCCCTTCCTTCCCCTCTGAAGGGACACCTTTAGATGGTGAATGAGACTTGTTTAGAAGAGAATCTTGCACACTACCTCTGGCCCCTGTGATTCCCTGCGTTCTTGGGACCTCAGCTTGTTTGAAGACATCCTGTTCTTCCAGGCACTCTTTTAACTCTTTCTAGATCTTACTTTGGCTTTTTATCCGTCTCAACTAGGTCTTGGAAGTGATGATGACTTTAAAATCCCTTTTTTAAAAAAAAAGCCAATTTTCTTTCTCTAAGAGAGGGGTGAATATTTGTCCTCTTCTCTTCTTTTACTGACTGTCATCATTGGGGCCAGGGGGTGCAAATTAGCAGTTCATCTTCTGATTCGAACTCTGTCTAGCCAACACTTTTATTTATTTGTGTGTTTGTCTGTCTGCTTAGAAATTAGATTTGCAGGGGGGGTTACCTGGGCGGCCCAGTTGGTTAAGCGTCTGACTTCAGCTCAGGTCATGATCTCATGGTTCCTGGGTTCATGTCCTGCGTTGGGCTCTGTGCTGACAGTTCAGAGCCTGGAGCCTGCTTCAGATTCTGTGTCTCCATCTTTCCTTGTCCCTGCCCTTCTCCCACTCTGTCTCTCTCAAAAATAAATAAACACAAGGGGCGCTTGGGTGGTTCAGTCGGTTAAACGTCTGACTTTGGCTCAGGTCATGATCTCACGGTTTGTGAGTTCGAGCCCCACGTCAGGCTCTGTGCTGACAGCTCAGAGCCTGGAGCCTGATTCAGATTCTGTGTCTCCTGCTCTCTCTGCCCCTCCCCCGCTCATGCTCTGTCTCTCTTTCAAAAATAAATAAATATTTTAAAAAATTAAAAAGAAATAAACATGAAAAAAATAAAAAAAAAAAAGAAATTAGATTTGCAGGGAAGCATGACCTCTATAGCACTCTTTGTCTTATGCTATGCTGTTTTATACTCTTACGTTTTTTGTATGACCCCTGAAGGCATGTGAGTTTTTGATATTAGGTGAATATAATGAATTACATATAATTTATGGTGTTTGTTCATGATCTTTGCTAATCAGACCTCTTTTCCAGTCTGACTGAAATTTCCAATCCTGCTACTATGGTTTTTTTAGGTCCCTCTTTGGAATTGTGGCCCTCCTATAGAAGCTTGGGAGTACCTAAATTTTTCCAAAACTCCCCAGGAATTTTGATATGCAATCTCAAACAGGATCCTCAGGCTTCCAGGGACTTTCACTCACATATTTTCTTAATTTATCTTAATATTACTTCTTTCTTTTATTCATAAATTTATGACTGTTCCATTTAGGGCACTGATTCTAAACAGGGTCAGAGATTTTTCCAATCTCTGTGTTTGTAAAAACACTCCTGCTGGAGAGCCTGTGTGCCTCCTGGTGACATTCAGTGTCTCCCATGGATTTGGGGGTCCCTGATGGGTGTCCTCACATCTGAGGTTGCAGCAGGTAGAATGGTTAAGAACCAGTGCTATAAGGTTTTGTCGTGTGCATGTGTGCTTGTGTGCACACGTGCGTGTGTATGTGCCTGCATGACTTTAGATCCCAAATTATTTACTTTTAGGTAAGCAGATGCAAGAAGGGGGATCCATCATGGCCTTCGCTGTTTACTTTTTTCTGCATTGGAAACCACCCCGCCGTGGCCCCCAAACAAACGGAATGACGTAAAAAGAAGGCCTTGAGCCATCCAGCCTGTTCTACTTTAACCAGTGAAAGCTGCTCTAAGGAATTTAGAAGAAAACCACAATTAACTTCATTTGGCTCTCATCTTGAGTGTCACATTAAGAATCATCTGACCTTACCTCTGGTGGGCAGGCTATCCTTTTTGGAGTGATTTGGTAACATATTTTCTGCTTTTATCATGATATCTTCCCTCTTTATCTTTGGAAGAGGAAAGAGCATGCCATGACATGGGAATCAAATGAACCTAGGGTTTAATCCTCATCTGATGATTACTGCATCTGACCTCAGACAAAGAACATAAGCCTCATATTCATCATCTGCAAAGTAGGGGAAAGTCTGGCTTAGAGGGTTGTGGTAAGCATAATATAGCCCTAGTTTATCAAAAAGGAAACCAAGGCAAGAAAGGATTAAGCAATTAACTCAAGGTCCACAGACTTTGAACCCAGATGGTCTGACACTACTCAGAACCTGCCTACCAGGTCCTTCTGCCATGCAGCTCTACAGAGGGCCAACATGAACTTACTTCTGATCTGTCTCAAGATGACCCACTGTAGAGGTTTCTGAAAATACTGTCCAGTGTCCTACATTGGACAATTCTTGAGTTAGGTGCTTAGAATATTTTTATCTTTGACCGTGAGCCTGGCAAGGATGCTGACAGCATACTTTTCAGGTATCCAAAGAGAGGGTGGGTTTGTACATGGACTTAGGCAAAGAGGGATTTGCATGGGCTATAGTTTTCTGCCCCAGCAGGAGGTGTTCCTGGTGACTGCTTCAAAAAACTAATATTATCACTTTAAAAAATGAATGAGTGGGTCACCTGGGTGGCTCAGTTGGTTAAGTGTCTGACTTTGGCTCAGGTCAGGATCTCACAGTTACTGAGTTTGAGCCCCACATCAGGCTCTGTGCTAATAGCTCAGAGCCTGGAGCCTGCTTCAGATTCTGTGTCTCCCTCTCTCTCTCTCTGCCCCTTCCCTCTGTCTCTCTCACTCTCAAAAATAAACATTAAAAAAATTAAAAAAAAAAAGAAAAAACCATAAACGAGTAAGTGAATGAGTGAAGTATTTAATAACTGACATAACAACAGAGAAATTCTCAGCAGAGTGCCTGGAACATAGTAAGCTCTTCATAACTCTCGTCTCCACCCTCAGTCACCTCCTTCTCCTTCATTTGATCTTAGCTTAATATGTTATTTCTTTCCCCATAAACTGAGGTCACTGTCCTTTCCATTATATTATCGTTAATCTCAGTCCAGTATTGAAGAGCACTGATTTTCGGGTGCTACAGCTAAAGTGCCTTTCAGAGTGATGTGAAATTAGAAAGGATGGAAGCTACTTTGGATGACAGAACTGGGTCCCAGGCATCAGGATAAAAGGATGCACTGATTCTCACACTCTGAAATATAATGGGGCTAAATGTAAGGTCTTGTGATGGGGTCCAGAAAATTAACTGCATGAAAGCAGAATGGGAGAGATGTGTGGCTTAGCGGCCACAAATGTAAAAGATACTTGGGAGATGAAATTGATAGTTGTAGTGGTTATGACACAGATTCGGTTGCTGTCATCGACCTAAAATAACAACGGTGTAAATAAATGAAAACTTTATTTCTCTCTCACAAACTGAGAACAAGCAGTACAGGGTGAAACAACAGCAGTAGAAACCCAGGATCCTTCTATCTTGTTGCTCGGCCAGACTTCATACACAAGGCTATCAGGTTCACATTCCAGTCACCGGGAGAGGAAAAGAGGGAAGGGAGGGCATGATCTTTTCCTTTAAGAGCAGGACTAGTAAATTCTACAATTCACATCTGCTTTTATCCCACTGGCTAGAAACCAGTCTTCTAGCCACACCTTCCTACAAGGTAGGCTGGGAAATGTAGTCTTTTTTTAAAAATTAAAAAAAAAAATTTTTTTTAAGGTGTATTCATTTTTCGGAGACAGAGAGAGAACGTGAGTGGGGGAGGGGCAGAGAGAGAGAGGAGACACAGAATCCGAAGCAGGCTCCAGTCTCCGAGCTGTCAGCACATAGCCCCACACGGGTCTTGAACTCATGGACCACAAGATCATGACCTGAGCTGAAGTCGGAGGCTTAATTGACTGAGCCACCCAGACACCCCAGGCTGGGAAATGTAGTCTTTAACTGGTAGTCATGTTCCTAGCTAAAAATTTTACTGCTAGGTATGGAGAGGAGAATGAATACTGATTGAACAATTAGAAGACTTACAATTAAGTCAGTATGATACAATAGTGCAATTTGTTTGCAAAAAAAGAAAAGTCTTGGGCAATAGTACATTGTGTTGATAGAAGAATAGTATCTTCTAGAAACTGGAGTTGGGAAATATTTTCTGAAAAGAGCCAAATAGTAAATATTTTAGTCTTTGCAGACCATGTATGGTTGGTGTTGCAAATTTTTTCCTATTGTTGTTTTTTAATATAATCCATTAAACATGTAAAAATCACTTTTAGCTCATGGACTAGAAAAAAATAGCCTTACCAAGGGCTATAATTCGCCAATTCCTATTACAGAGCATCGATGGCGATGAGCGTGGAATCAAGCCCTAAGATGTGAAAAATATGTTCAGGGTTGATGATCAAGATGATGAGGAGGGGACTCTGGATGAATTTGCAAGAGCAATTATTGAAGGCATTGATTGCTTTTAGTTTGGAGAAGCTAAGACTTTTGATGGCATTGTTTTCAGATTTTGAATGACAGTTACGTAGTTAGTATGTTTCCAAAGGGAGGAACTGGAATCAGTGAGAGGATGCTCTGGAGACAGACTGGGGCCCAGCATAAGGAAGGTCTTTCTCATTTATGGAGCCCTTATTGCCAGGCACTGTTCTAAGCACTTTACATAGATGGTCTTACTTTATTCTCAACAATCCCATCAGGTAGGTCCCATTTTTACCTCTACTTTCCAGATAAGACAAAGCAACATTACAAGGTTATATAACTTGCCTAGGCATACAGGCTACTAAGCGGTAGAGTCATAGTAACTACAACCCTCTACTGCCTTCTTGCATGCAAATTAAATGAAATTAGAGATGTATATAATTTAGCAGGCACTTAGAGGCAGAAGAAGTGTTGTTGCAGGTGATAATCATTATTATAAGCCATAGGAAGTACCCTGTCTCTCGTAATGGTGCTTGTATTGGTTTCCTGTGTAACAGATGACCGAAAACTTGGTGGCTGAAAACAATGTATTTATTTGTTTTGGGTTCTGGAGGCCAGAAATCTGAAAGCAGTTTCATTGGGCTGAGATCAAGGGGTCATCAGGGCTGTGCTCCTTCCATAGCCTCTAGGGGCAGAATCTGTTCCTGGCCTCTTCCAAGCTTATGGTGGCTTCTCTGTTTCCTTGGCTTGTGGCCACATCACTACAGCCTCAGCCTTTGTGGTCACATCGCCTTCGCCTCTCTGCGCTCTGCCTCTCCCTTATAAGGATATGTTGATTACATGTAGGGCCCTCACAGATAATTCACTATAATCTCCCCATCTCATGACCCTTAAATAAATCACACTTTTTGCCATGATCCATTCAGTTCCCCCATTCTTTTTTTTTCTCAATATTCTTGGCTAATGGCTCTTCTGCTGTTTTTGTTTGTCATTGTGTATTTCAACCTAAAAACTTCCTTATTATCATTGTAATGTGGTTGTGGGAAGAGAGGAGATAGATGGAATTGTAATTGTCTGTCTTCCATGATGATCCTCTCATCCTATTTTTTATTCTGGTGATTTTACTTACTCATCTCCATTGAGATTTTCCATTTTTGTTGTTGTTGTTGAAATCATGGAAGTTTAATTCCATATCTCTTTCTCTCCCTCTCTGTCTGCCTAATATTTCAAAACTTACAACAATTAAACTTTACAACCACACGATCAATTATTTTTATACTTTACCATACCTTTGATTGCTTTAGTTCTCATTATACTTGCCTATATAACATATCTTCTCCTTTCTTGAGTTCATTATTCTGGCTTTTTTTTTTCTTGGCCAGAATAGATCTTCAAGTAATTTTTTAAAAATTTAATAAAGGGTATTGGGGTGATACAATTTCTGTGTCTTGGAACATGCCTTTCTTTTGTCATCACATATAAGAGAAATTATAGTTTGGCAGCTGGTAGAATTCTTGAGTTACTACGATAACATTCTCTTAGAATTCTATAAAAATCGTGCCACTGTCTTTGATCAGTGCATTGAAGATGAGAAATATGTCAATCTGATTTTCTTTTATTTTTTTAAATTTTTAATGTTTTTATTTTATTTTTGAGAGAGAGAGAGAGAGAGCATGAGCAGGGGAGGGGCAGAGAGGGAGACACAGAACCTGAAGCAGGCACCAGGCTCTGAGCATCAGCACAGAGCCCGATGTGGGGCTCGAACCCACAAACCCGGGGCTTGAACCCACGAACCACGAGATCATGACCTGAGCAGAAGTCAGAGGCTTTACTAACTGAGCCACCCGGGCGTTCCAATGATTTTCTTTTCTTTTAAGCAGCCTGAGTTTTCTCTCCTATCGGGAAGTTTGTAGTTACTTCTCCCTGTTTTTGGAGGATCAGCCCACATCCTCAGCAGTATTCTGCTGCCTGGCACTTAGACTTATATGATCTAAGGCCTAAAGTCTTTCTTCAGCTCAAGGAAATGATCTTCAATTTCTTCCTTAATTATTGCTTTCCCCTTCATTAACGATGTTGTCTCTTTCTGGAACTCCTATTTATTAGACTAATTTTGAATATTCTGGATCTCTCTGTTATATATTGTGTCTAATATGTTTATTTCAAATAACCTTCTCCTCCTCCTCCTCCTTCTCCTCATCCCATAACAAGCTGGGGTCCTGCCCCAATTCAGCCTCTACTTCTACCCATATTAGGGACAAACTTCCACTTTCCCAAGATGTTTCGGAGTAGCTGCCGTTCTGTGTGGAGAGAACCATCTTAGTTCCTGATGTTCTTTAATTTGCTTCTGAACTGATGCCCAGGACTCTGTCGTTCACACTCTGATCTGCTGAGCTTGGGATTTTCCAAGACCCTTCTCTGGAAACCTATGCACTTTCTTCTTAAGAAGTCTGTGCAGAACTGTGAGCTTATCAGCACCGATCAGCTTTTCCTCACCCACAATCCACCGACTTTACATCTTCCTTATTTTCTACAAAATGTTGCCTTTATTGACAGCATCTTTCTCTGATCCGCAACACTGCCACTCATGTTTTGGTCATTATCTCTATCTCTATATAGCTGTACCTATATCTATATGTATATATGTTTTTTTTTTTTTGAGGAGTGGGAGTAAATGTATATGCCCATTTACCATCCCAGAGATCAAAAGCCCCAGAGTGGAAATACAGGGTAATGAAGCATCATCTGGGTTCTGGACCAAATGACCTTGCAGCCTCTTCTAGCTCTGGGAGGCTTGTCTCTGAAATCTAAAGAATAAAGAGGCATAATGAAAGGTTTGAGAATCAACTTTCACAAAAAGGTCCAGAGAGATAGGGTTTAATTTAGTCAGGAGAACAGAGTGAGGTAGTCAAATGGCGAGTCACATTAAGCCTGCTGAAGATAGGGCAAGAGAGACTAAGCTTAAATTACAGCCACAGTGACCCAGGTTGGTCACTACAAAGACCATTTAACTCTCAAACACTTGTGTGACATCATGAGGCATTGCAAAACCCAGGGAAAAAGCTTCCTTCTCCGGTGAGTGTTCTGGAGGGTAAGGGCTATTCTGTTTAAGGGAAGAGAATGGGCTGAGCCTCCTTCCAGGTTCCCTGGCAGCCTTGGGGTATTATAATTATGACACCTTGGTGCACGCGATGTTGGATGGGGAATAAAGCAGCAGATAAACTCCCAAAAGTAAAAAAAAAAAAAAAAATCGTGTTTTCACCTCGCCTTGCTGAAAGATATATATTTTTAAATGTGAGAGACTGTTTTTGTCAGGAACACTAGCTCCAAATCTTTAGAACTGAATGGAGACATCTTTAATTTCTTCCCCAACATGCTGGGAGGAATGGGGTTTTCAGCGGCCCCCTCTCTCCCTGCAGCTGGAGGTTGCTGGAGACTCGTCCACATTTCCTGGCAGTCCCTTCCCCCAGGGCTGGGTACAAGAGAAGCTGGGAGAGGGTAAGGGGGCAGACTAGGGAAAGGAGTGCAGGGCTCCCTGTGGTAGGTCTGAGCCTTGTCACACTGCCTTTTGGGCTGAGGTCGCTGGTGGCCACGGGAGAGCCAGTTCCAACCTGTGTGGCTGGTGACATTTCCGGCTGCCAGTGCCCAGCCAATCAGTGACATGCCCAGCTAGCTGGGGCGATGACACATGAAATATGATAATTTTCTGCCAAAGAGCCCTGGAAGCAGGGAGAGAAGAGTGTGTGTGTGTGTGTGTGTGTGTGTGTGTGTGTGTGTGTGTGTGGCTGGGAGGGATCAGCACAGGCTGTGCCTGCCACAAGGTGGGAGGGGGACAGTGCATTGGTTTTGGTAGTTTGCCAAGGGAAGGAGTGGGCTCTGATGTAGGGCGGGAGGGACATGCCCAGGGAGTGTCTGTAGGCACATCAGGGATGCTTTTCAGGTAAGCTGCTGCTGCCACAGCTGAGTGGGAATCTGAGAAGAAGCAGCCAGTGCCGCCATTAGGAAGGTCTAGGACTCCCCGGATAAAAAAGAAACTGCAAAGGGCATTTTCCTTCCTTTCAGACACGAGTGAGGTTAGGAGTTTTGGGTTCTTCTTGGTGCTACCTCTTTAAAAGCCAAACCAAAACTGGAATAACTACTATCCAAGTGGCTCAAGTACTTAATGAATAATTTTTTTAAAAAAAATTGGGATGGAGGTTATCTCCCCCTCCCCCACTGCATTTTTCTACCTCTGGGCTCAACCTAGCCCTGGGGGGGGCGGGGGAAGGGTTGTTAACAAAATCTTGAAGAAGGGCCTAAGTCTGAATCTTAGAGACTCTAAAGGCCCAGGTGGTAGTTTGGATTCTGGATTCTGGTTGAAAAAGAAAATGTCTTGGAATAAGACCTGGTCCTAGATTACATGATCCTTTAGAAGTAGTGCTAGAACACTTCTTTAGTTTGAGGACCTGGGACCTGAGGCTGGAGGGCAAGGGATAGGGCAAGGAGGGCCCTGTGGTTAACTCCGAAGTGGCCGAAGTCCTTACTTCCTTCAGCCCCTTTGGCAGGCTTCCAGGTCTTTTGACAGCAGTTAGGGGCTTGTGAGGGGTGTCACCCGTGCTGACAGGAGTCCCTTGCATTGTCTGACCCGGTGAATGTGTATGTTCAGAAGTGAAGGATCATAGTGTTTGCATAACATGCTGATTAGTCACTGAGGAGCCCATCACTGCAATAAATATGTGTCTCTAGTTTTATACCTTGCATTTGCAGCCCCCCCCCCCCCGCCCCATCTTGTTAAAAAGCCACAGATGAAATCATGATCACTTTGTGCAAGTCTATCCTGTGGCTTTAGGCCTGGGACCGGCTTCCTGCTCTCGGAGTAAGAGCTATTCGGAAGTGGTAATTGGTGTACTGTACCTTTAAAAGGTTAAAACCTCGCTCAAAAAAGGTCTGGACTCATAGTGGAAAAGACAAGCGAGGCATGGGTTGGCTCTGGATTCAGAAAACAGCTGCTGATTAGATTCTGTGTCTGCGGGCTGAATTCATTCCGTGTTTTTCAGCAGCAGGAATTCAAGAGGGATGCCGCTGTTTGGGTTTCTGATCGTGATTTATATTTATTCAGAGGAATAACAGAGGGTGGATCTGTTCCCGGCGCGAGCATGCTCACAACCAGCCGACTCTCCCATTATCCAGCTGCCTAGTTTGGTGCTTCGATGTACATGTACATTCCGTGTGCATATGTGTGTATACAAACACGCACGCATGCCTGGACGGACATACGTATGCACAGGTTATTTTTTAAGGACAATTCTTTCAATAAGGTCTTTACCCCTTACTTGAAACAGGTGTTCATGAAAAAAATGCACAAAATCCTGACTGACCGGAATAATTCATGAAGAAGGGGCTGGATCCGTGGGTCAGAGAACACAGGACCAGTTTGCCATCCCAAGGCCGAAGGTAGGGGACTCTGGATTTTTATTCGGCGGATGGATTCCTTGCGCATGATTTTATTTATTGTGCTTTTGCCTGCGGCCGCCTCGGGAGAAATGAAATAGCGGGCTGCGATTCCATCTTGACGTTGCCTTTCTTGGGCAAGGTGTCCGGGTGGGCGGCCGCGCGGCGTGCGGTGCCCTGGGCGGGCTGAGCGGCTGCTCGGCCTGGTGCCGGGGGAGCGGCGCGAGCCTCAAGTGACCCCCGCGCGTCAATCCCGGCGGCCGCGGCTGTAACCCTGTGCGCGCCGCGCGCTCCGCGCTCGCCCGCCGCCGCCCTGCACCCGAGCCACCGGCTCGCCAGGGAGCAACCCTTCCCCCCCTACCCCCCACTCCCCGCCCGGGCGATCGCCTCGCCGCCCGCCGCGGCACCTGCGCTTCCTGCTGCCACCCGGGCTGCCGCCCCGGGATGGTTCGGGGTCACCGGAGCGGTCTCCGCTGCCCAAAAGGAGGTTGGGGTGATGCTAGGGGCCAAGGCAGAGGGGGAGCTTCCCCCTCTCCCCTTACAGCCCCCCTCCCGTTACTGGAGCAGAGCAAGCTGCCTCCCCTCCAAACAAAACCGAACAGTAACCAAACTCCTGCTCTGTTGGGGATTCTTGCCCCTCTCCAAGTTGTGCCCCACATGTTACCGTCTTTTAACGCTGGACACCCTGGTGACACTGAGGGGCCCCAGCTGAGACTGCGCGGGCTGCCGGAGGACTGCCGAGCCTGGCGGACAGCCTGAACCCGCGTAGCCTGGGACCCAAGTGATGTGGAGGAGCTGGGAGGCTGGGTGTTGATTTCCTTGAACGTGGCTGCTTCGGTTTACCGTTGCAGGTCAGGACAACTTCTGTGGTTCGGCCCGCCCTTGAACTTTGGGGGCAATGATTGCAAGCAGGAGGGTCTGTTTCTGGCAGCCCTTGGCATTGTCACCGCAGGAGCCAGGTGCCCCGCCCCCCCTTCCCCTGCCACATCGGTGCGCTTCGGTTGTGTTAAACCTGGCTTGTTTTCTGGGCTTCGGGGGTGGGGAGATGGGGGGGGTGCGCTGAGAATGGGGTGTGCGCTGAACTGATCTCCACGAACGTTCTCCAGCCCTCGTCTGTGTGATTATGTAATCCCAACTAATGATCAGACCCTGCGCCCGAGCAGCTCCCCATTATTTCCTGGGCCTCCCCCGGACTGAAGGAGCTGGGTCCCACGTTTAAGATGTTTTTATGTAACTGTGTGTATGCTGGGGGCAGGGAGAGTGTGGAAAAACGTGGAACAATCAGAGCACCTTCTGTGAAAAACACAGGGGCGAAGACCACGTGTTTGCTGGGGACAGGGTGGAATTGGCTTTGGGTGGGTGTGGACTTGAAGACCCTCCCATATCCCTTGCAGCTAGTCATTGCTTGTCTGAATTTTCCTGTGGTCCTTCCATCCCTCTTGAACCACGTAGAAGCTTGGAATCACCCCCGCAGGGCCCCTAGGTTCCTAACTGAGGGGTGAACACGATCCTGAATCCAGGGTGACCACCCAGGCTCACTTGCTTTGGGTCCCAGCTGTTCTTCATGCCTCCCAGAAAGGGAAGAGTCTCTGGGCCGCTGGGGTTTCAGTTTTGTTCTGGGGTTGGGCTGCACTGTGGGGCTTGAGAAAACCTCGGAGGCCCACTGAGCCGCTTGGCATGTGCTCTTTAAAACTGATGGCTTGCAGAGGCTAGAGACCCTGTGCATTCTTTCATTAAAACGTTGTGGGATTCTTTGGGGGAAGAATCAGGAGCACAGGACAGCTCTCCCACTGGGATACCTTCGGGCAGGAGGGGAAGGCGTGTATAATACTCAGCTCCCTGTTCTTCCCCCACGTTGTTTGGTTAAGGCACCCAGAAGACAGAATTGTCAACATGGGGCTCCTTTATCACACCCCGTAGCACCGCAGCCTGGGGCTGCTGGGTAGACTTGTTAATTTGATGGGAAAGTCTGGCCTCTTCAAGCTAAAATTGTTTTTTTTCCTCTCAGCACCCTGGTGGGTCTGCTTTAAGAGCCAACTACTAAAGGGTACACATGGCAGCCGCTCAAGATGTGTTCAGCTGGCACTGTTGCTGGATTGTCTCCGCCCATTGTGTTTCAGCCACTCTCCTCGGAGTGCAGAAGGGTGTGCTGCCTCCGGGTCCTTGCCAAGTGAGCCTTTGAGGCGGCTAGTGTGTGAAAGGTACAGGCAAGAAGAAGATGCATTTAGTCTGAAGTCCTGGCAGGTTCCAGGCCCCAATTTGACGGGAAGTAATGTACCGAAAGCTGTGCGACAACTTGGTAGCTTTTACCTTGTCTCCCACTTCCTGCTCTGTGAGTTACCGATGTCTTTCAGGTTCTTTTCCGGCTCCACATTGCCCACCAGGGAGGCCCTGACATACTGTTGTTCATTCTGTCTCTGGTGGGATCAGAGCATGTTTACAGACCTACAGATGCACAGGGAAGGTAGGGTAGGGAACACTGGCCACATGAACAGGAAGCACTGATGTTTCAGGCCAGACTTGGCCAAGTGTTGACCCATGTTCTCCATCTGTAAAATGGGTATAATCATCACAGCCTTACCAAGCCCACGGAAATATCTCGAGAAGAAACTGAGATGGGCTAAAAATGAGACGTGCTCTGTAGCTCATGAATATTAAGATAATACCACAACCGTCTGCAACTCACATTTTCACAATTTCGCTTATCCAGTTGGGACCTTAGTGGTAAACCAAGAGAGAGAGATGTCATAAATCCACGAGGTACAGTTCGTGTATTTTGACGATTGCAGAACATTTCATACTTTCTTTCAGGAGTCTTCAATTAGGTAAAGTCCTAAGGAGCTTGGTTTTAATTTGTCAAAAACACTTAACAAATTGGAAGAGATTGATACAGTACTGAACATGGGTAATTAAAGTTCTTTTTGACATGTGCCAGTTAGAAGTACTAGTAATGCAAGAAACAGAAAAAATTAAAAAAAAAAGTTGAAATAAGATTTAAAAGGTATAGGAATTAAAAGCGTAGAATTTTAAGGCTATCTAATGAAAGTGCTTAATGTAAGCAATTCAGTGCAATATTCTGTATTTTGATAGGTTCTTCAGAACTCTGTTTTGTAGCCCAGTAACTGATGTTCACAGTGACCTTTATGCATCAAGAACAGTTTTAGTGACGTGCTCTGTGCCCAGTTTAAGAATGCATCTGAATTGGAAGTATTCCCCAAACGATTTTTTTTATCATGATGCTTAAAGGAAAAAGTGCATTTATGGAGGATAACAGAACACTTGAGGTTTAGAGATAGCCAGGAGCTTGTTGATCAAAATATCAGAACTATAAAGCACTCCTGTTGAAATTGAGAACTTTGTGACCTTTGGCCAAAATTTAGCAGGTTACGGTTGTGCTGGTATTATATAGTGCTTATATTCTAACATTTGATGCTGTGGAAAATACTAAGGAAAACACGGGAACCCCAACCTGCCTGCTCGTGACCAGACACACACGTAGAGCCTTCCAGTTGGCTACTCTAGTGCTGGAATTAACTGGAGGAGACTCGATGATAGAAAAGATGAAGCAGGAGAGGTCAACCCTAGTGGCCTGCATCTCTTACGTCAGAGTAAGATGTAGACTCCCCGCAAGCAGTGTGCTGTTGAAAAACTAGTAAAAAAAATGAGTTCAAGGTGTCATGGCAACACTCTCATGCTACACTTTGGTGTTTATGCAATTCTGACATTGTGCTCAAAACTGGAAAGCTATCTGTGTTACACCAGCAGTGCTAAGCTTGGCCTGACCCTTCTGCCGATTTCCTTAGTTACAATTTACTCCCAAGACAAAAGCAACAGAAAAAAAAAAAAAAAACCACAAGCAGAGGACAACGAATGCTGATGCATTTTTAGAAGTATTTAAAAAATGTTTTTAATGTTCATTTATTTTTGAGAGAGAGCCTGCACACACACACACACATACATACATACACACACACGCACACACACACACACACACACACACACGTGGGGGAGGGGCAGAGGGAGAGGGAGTCACAAAATCCAAAGCAGGCTCCAGTCTCTGAGCTGTCAGCACAGAAGCCCAATGTAAGGCTTGAACCCACAAACTGTGAGATCATGACCTGAGCTGAAGTCGGACGCTTAACTGACTGAGCCACCCAGGCATCCCCAAGAGTGTTTTTGAATTTGATGCATACGTCAAAACATGAAGACACTAATTTAAAGTCACAGAAGAGTTCAATTTCTAGATGCACATTAATTCATCATTTGAGTAAATCATTTCAAGACATTTTTGAACTTGCTGAAGAAAAAACCTGTTGTTAACAATTCATTGAATATGGTCAGAAATGCACAGAACTGTCCAGAAGTTCCATGTCTATAGGCAAAGGGTTACTGCTGCAATAAGGTGGGGAAAGGGGTATTCTCCCAAATCCCAGGGGGCTTAGAAGGCAGAGGAGGTAAGGGTTGGAGGTGACTGAACTGCACTCTCCAGAGTGCTGCCCTTTCAGAAGGGTCACACTTGGGAATATGTGCTTGGGCCATTGATCCGGCTTGTTGGTGAAAACCATGCGTGCACGAGTGATAGGATTCCTCTCCTCATAACTAAGTGTTACAAAAATACCAGGTGTGGCTGGCACTTTTGTGAGAAAAGGAGAAGAGTGGGGCTTTACATCTAGATAGATGTGCAGTAGAGATGAGCTGAGAGTGCCTCATAGGGAAGGTTGTCTCAGGAATCTTGGAAACCCTCTGAATGCACATGAGTCCTGGAATTGGGGTTCAGAACCAACTTTTAAAAAAAACCGAGTAATGTATGCACGACTGATAAATCATAGAAAGTGATGCAGAAAAATAACAGCAGAATCATAAATACACGACATGCTCTGTGAGCCTCTGACACCGAAGTTAGTTTGTTCACTCATCCATTGGACTTCCAGGCTTGGTGTTAGAGGCTGAAGCTATCTTAAGATCAGAGGAGCCTGGTAAGAATGGACTGATTTAATTTTAATAGAAGAATTCTGAAAACCTCAATCAAGATTCAATATGGCAGACCCTTGACGTTTTCTACAGAGAGATTTCAAACTTCTGGCAGATCTCCAAATTTGGAGATGCAGAAGTATTTGCATAGGCTCTTGACTTCCTTCTGAATCAGGTAGAAACCTGATTCTACCTCTCTGTCCAGAGAGGAAAGCTTTCCATGATTAGTCACCAGCCACCAATTATTTGCCTTTTCAATGCACAGTCAAGGAAATAAAGTTTTTCTCACTTCCAGAGTTTCTGTTTTCCTGGCGGAAAGAGCTTTGTCAAAGCTCCCTCTCCAGCTAAGAGACCAGCTCTTGCCCTGTTGCTTTGCAACGCAGAGTTAACACTTGTGCTTCAGGGGGAGGAAGGTTGCCATTCAAGGTTGTTCACAAATAACTGAGAAAGTGAATATTGAAGCTACAAATGCCAGGCATGGCTGGAGTTGCTAAAAAATCATACTTGTGTGCAGCCTTTCAAGCTGCCTCCACTCCCGGGCCCTCAATATATACTCACCACACTCTTAGAAACTTCCCCTGGCTGTCAGCAAATCTCAGTGAAGAGAATTGGGGCGTCACACGGCTGACACATGTGGTAAAGGACTAAAAATGAGAGCATTACCATTGAAATCTAGGCAAGAGAAACAGGATGTAGTCATTTGCTCTGTGCCCTCATTTTAAGGATTTCAGAATTTGAGAAGATTCCAGGAGATTTTATTTTATTTTTAAAAAATATTTATTTATTTTTGAGAGAGAGAGCATAAACAGGGGAGGGGCGGAGAGAGAGAGACAGAGAGAGAGAGAGACACACGGAGAGAGGGAGGGAGGGAGGGAGGGAGGGAGGGAGGGAGGGAGAGGATCTGAAGCAGGCTCTGCAGTGACAGCAGCCAGCCTGATGCAGGGCTCAAACTCAGGAGCCATGAGATGGTGACTTGAGCTGGAGTTGGATGCTCAGCCGGCTGAGCCCCCCAAGAGCCTCGAGATTCCAGGAGATTAAGGAATAACAGCCTTTTGATTATAATTATAATAAATAAAAGAGTCAGAAAAATGTACTCTGGAGGTCAGGGCTTGCTGCACCTTACTGGAGAGATTCTTGCAAGGATGTTTCTGGAGTGATTTGGGTGGAAGCTCTTAGAATTTTAAGTGAGTTTAAGGGCTACCCCAATTGCAGTTGAAGAGATCATCTTTGCCAGGCAACTAGAAAGATGTGGCAGGAACCACAGCAATTCGTTATAAGAGTGTCTTATTAAATTTTTCTCTGTGAACTTCTTTTTAAATAATGTTGATAAAATAGCCACTAGATACAAAAGAATACTTACAAACTGTATATAAAGGTGCAAAGGTACTCACCAGTCAGCTAACAAGAAAGAATGTTACTCTTACCTTTGAAGAGTGTTACTCTCACCATCCTGTCCCATCTCCCCCCTTTTCAGGGATAACTATTTTCTGGACATTTCTGCCTCTTTTCCCAATGCTTTTCTTTATTTATGTTTTGCATCCCTAAACAATATCTCTAACTGTGTATGTTCGTGAACTTTGTGTAAACGGAATCATACTGTTTGTATTCCTGTGTCTTAAGTACAGAGTCAGCCCATGCAGACCAGAAGGCTGCATTGGTGGGCAACAACTGAAATATTTCCGTATCCGTTGGTGGTAAATTGCTGATCACCTGACCACCTCTCCACAAACCCCCCCTTCCCCCAAGTGCTCTCACAAGACCTCTTCAATTCCCTTCACCTTCCTGAAGGGAATCCCACCTGGCACAACAGGGGGTCTTGGGACCCAGCTCCCACACTGTGTTTGGGATTCCTTCTGACTATGGCAGCTGGTTGTTCAATGCTTCATTCCTGGATTTGTTCATGTTGCTGAGTGTAGCTGAAATTTGTTCACTTTGCTGAACTGTAATATTCCACTGAATGAGTATATTGCGGTTTATATATCCTGTTACTAACAAACACTAAAGGTTTTTCCAGTCTTTTTTTTCTGGTTTAAATAATGCTGCTGTGAATACTCTTGTTCAAGCCCCCTCGTGAGCATGTATATAGGTTTACTCAAGGAATATACATAGGAGTAGAATTACTGGTCGTAGACTGTGGGCACCTTCAGTGCTACTAGCCTAGTTCGAAATTAATTTCCATTATGCTATGTGAATTTCACCTCAATAAAAATAACTAGTTTCCACTGTGTTTAACCAATTTCTATACCCAGCTGCAGTGTGTAGTTGTTCCTTTTGCTCTATTTCTCGTTGCTAACGCTTCATGTTTTGTTGGATATTGTCAGAAACTTTTGCCAGTCTTACGGGTATATAATAGTATCTTATCTGGTTTTAATTTGTATACATTTGATTACTCGAGGGGTTCAGCATCTCCCCAGATGCTTGTTGACTTTTGGTTGTGTGTGTGTGAAAGAGTGCCTTTTCAAGTGTCTTGTCCATTTATTTTAAAATTGGGTAGTGTGTATTTTTCTTATTTATTTGTAGAGGTTATTTATGTATGTTGGAAACTATATTCTTAGTGTTGATAATATCCTCTCCTAATTTCTGGAATATTTCCTGGTCTTTTTTAGTACTTTTAGAGTGGCAGGAATTCTGAATTTTGACGTAATAAGATTTTATCAGTCTTTATTTTATCATTGAGCTTTTCGTATCTTTTTAATGACATCTTTCCCTATGGCAAAGTCATAAAATAGTCTCCTGTATTGCCTTCCAAAAGTTTTAGTTTTGCTTTTCATGTTCAATAGTTTCCCTTGAGAATGATCCTCTCTATGGATTTGATATTCTTTATCAGGATAAGGAACTACCTTTTTCAGTAGTTTGCAAAGTGTTACTTTTAATCATAAATGGATCTTTCTAAAATACCTTTCCTGTATTTTTGAGAGGATTTATGTAAGTTTTTCTTCCTTTAATTTGTTAATGTCTCGTCTCCTACTTTCCAATGTAAAATTAATCTTGTTTTCCTAGAATAAACCTGACTCGGTCATGGTGGATTCATTTTGTTATTTGTTGCTAGATTTGTCTGACTAATATTTTGTTTAGAAGTTTTGCATCTATATTCATTCATGAGTGTATTGGACTGCAATTTTCATTTCTCACATTATCCTTGTCAGGCTTTTGCATCTAGTTCTGCTAGACTTGTAAAGTGAGCTGTAGAATACTTCCTCTTTATCTGTTCTCAAAAAGAGTTAGGGCTGGGATTCTTTCTTCTTTGGGGATTTTTCACTGGAGATTCAGTTTCTTCAGTAGTTATTGATCTATTCAGGTTTTAGTTTTTTTTTTTTCTGGAATTGATTTTGGTAAGTTAGATTTTTTTTTTTTAGCAATGTATCCATTTTGTCTGAGTTTTCAAAATATTTTACCATAAAGTTATTTATAATATGCTTTTTAATTTTTTAAGCTGTATGGCATCTGTGGTGATATAACTCCTTTTCATTTATATTACTATTGTGCCTTCTATATTCTTTTGTTGAATACCCTTTTCAGAATCTTGTCAATCTTATTAATCGTTTAAAGAACAGTTGTTGATTTTGTGATCCTCTTTTATTTTCTAGTCCATTAATTTCTATACTAATTTTTATGATTTTCTCCATTCTAAATTATTTAGGTTTGATCTCTTGTTCTTTCTGAACTTCTTGAGAGTTTGACTTTTTTCCTCTATGAACATTATAGGTTGTGTATTTTCCTTATGGCTTCATCACACATTTTTTGATATGTAGTATTTTTGCATCATTTGGTTCTAAGTGTTTTATGATTTCTACTATTATTTATTCTCTGACTCATAAGTTAGGTGTGCCTGTGTTTCTCAGTGTCCAGACATCTGTTTTTTTTCTTGTTGTTACATTTTTGATGTTGATTTCTAACTTAATTGTATCATGGTTGGTAAATGTTGTTTGTAAATGTTACTCAACATTTTATATTTGTTGAGGTTTGTTGTGTAAGGCTCAGTATGTGGTCAATTTTCACAGTGTTGCATGGGGTCTATCATTGTTAGCTCTATTATCTTTTGTATAGCTCTGTTAGATAAAACTTCTTAACTGTGTTGTTTAAATCTTTTCTGTCATTATTGATTACTGTCTGCTTGATCAATTAGTCATTGAGAGAAGTGCCTTATAATGTCCAACTATGACTGTGGATTTCTCTGTTTCTTCTTATGGTTCTGCCAATTTTTTTGTTTTATATGTTTTGGGCCTTTGTTAATAGGTACCTACAAGTTTAAAATAGTTTTATCTTGCTGGTGAATTGGATCTTTTATAATGGAGTGGCATCTGTGTCTCTAGTGATTCTTTTAGTCTTAAGGTCTATTCTGACTGATATTAACAGAGATTTACCAATTTTGTTTTGTTTAGTATTATCTGAAGGAGTCTGAAATACATTTTTTAGAATTTTCTTATGTGAGGGTCTGCTGGTGACAGCTTCTCTGTTTTTTTTCTTTGCCTGAAAATATAGTAACTTTTTCTTTGTTTTTGAAAGCTAGGGTAGGATTCTAGGTTGACAGTTATTTTCTCTCCAATACTGAGGATTTTCTCTCCAATAATGAAGATATTATTTGCATGTTTTCTGTTTCCCAGCATTGTCTTTGAATTTTTTTAATGTTTTTATTTATGTTTGAAGGAGGGAGAGAGAGTGAGAGAGCGCGCGCATGAGCAGGGGAGGGGCAGAGAGAGAGGGAGACTCAGAATTTGAAGCAGGCTCCAGGCTCTGAGCTGTCAGCACAGAGCCCGAAGCGGGGCTCGAACTCACGAAATGTGAGATCATGACCTGAGCCGAAATCGGACGCTTAACCGACTGAGCCACCCAGCCGCCCCTCCACCATTGTCTTTTTTTTTTTTTTTAATATATGAAATTTATTGTCAAATTGGTTTCCATACAATCCACCATTGTCTTTGAAATCTACTATCAGTCTTGTCTTTCCTTTGAGAAAAATCTTTCTTTTTTTTTTTCTGACTACTTTTGAATGTTTATTTTTTGTCTTTGGTGTTCTACATTTTCACAAAGATGCACCTAAGTGTATATTTCTTTTAATTTTTTATATTTGGTACTCATTGGACTTCCAGGATACATGTAATAGTATCATTTGCCAGTTATGGGAAATTCTTATCCTGTCTCCTCAGGCCACAAAAGATGAACCTCACATTTACTTTGTTGGGCAGATATCCTCATACTAGCTTCAGGGCTTGGCTCCCATTCTGGGCTCCAACTTGTACTTGGTTTTCACTTTCCGAATATTTCTTACAAACTTCCCAGCTCATCAGTCGTTCAAAAAGATGTTTTTCAGGGTGTCTAGGTGGCTCAGATGGCTAAGAATTTGACTTCAGCTCAGGTCATGATCTCACGTTTGGTGAGTTCGAGCCCCGTGTTGGGCTCTGTGCTGTCAGCCCAGAGCCTGGAGCCTGCTTCGGATTCTCTGTCTCCCTCTCTCTCTGCCCCTCCCTGCCCAAATAAATAAACATTCAAACAAACAAACAAACAAACAAACAAACACCAAAGAGATGTTTTTCTATACTATCTAGTTGTCTTTGTTGTTTTCAGGAGAGTTGCCTACATACTTCATTCCCTACAGTACTGGAAATAAAAGTCTACAGAAGTTCATTAGCTGCTAGGGGGTTAATTCTTCTTCCTTGGTAATTTGGGAGAACTCCTGGATTTTTAGCTGATTTTCATTTCCAAACGTTGGCTATTATGTTTTGGCAGGGCATTTCTTCTGGAGGCACCTTTTTTCCCCCAAACCTGGAACAGAGTTAATTAGGATTAGAGATGGTCTCCTCTCTTCCACTCACTAAGGGCTAAATGCTCAGAATTGCTACCTTTTCTTTTCTGGCTACCTTTTTTTTTTTTCTCCCCCCGTGCCTTGGGCTGAGTTCCACCTTCATGCTACCCTCATGTCTTTATTTTTAGTTTGTGATTGAATGGTAAGTCTTCCCACCTGGGGACCAACTCTCTTTTGGGAAAAAAAAGAAGTACAAGCATCCAGTTCTCTAAGACTGGCTCTCTCAACTGCCAGCAAGTGGGACTCAGAGACAGCTGGCATCCCCAGACCCTCCCTCTGCCCACGTGGCTGGGTTGCGCTTGACTGAACTCAACTTGCATTGTTTTTGGCTGATGGACTTTATAACTCTCTGTTGCTAGGAGGGGTTTGTCCAGGAGAGCTCTGACTGGCTACTTTCACGTGGCTTACTCCTGGGCAGGTGGGCTCACTTTCTTGTGTATTCGTGAGGGGCTGCTGGGTTGTCATTGTCCCCTTTCCTTCCTGTGAGCCTTCTAGTGGCAGGGCACAGCAGATGGACGTTCCGGCTGCCACGGACCCCCTGCAGACCCGGTGGAGGGAACGGTGCCAATATCATGTTCTGTCCCCATTCGTGCTGCCTGCCTGCCCTATTAACTTCTCTGTTCACCTCTCATCCAGCCAGGCCAGGGGCACCCCTGGTGTCAGGTAGCCAGGCAGAAACTGGTTGAGCTAAGGATTTCCTCTTTCCTTCCATCTTTTCCAGGGTTTGAGATGGTAGGAGCTCATCTTGCTGCTACCCCAGAGCAGGGTGGCATTTGCTCCCCTCTTCTGCCCACCTCCGTTTCTCCCCTGCTACAGCCCCTCACCCCAACCCCATCCCCCAAGGTTTTAGAGAGAACAGTTCAAGGGCGAATGAACATTTTTCTCGGATGGAGACAAATGACCTCCCCTTTTCCCAAGGCCAAGTCGTTCTTGGAAACGCCTTTCCTTTTTTTCACCTAACATATGCATACTTTCCACCTGGGAGGCAGAAGCTACAGAGGAGCCCAATGAGAGAGCCTCATGGGCTTGCCAGCCTGCTCTGTGGGTCATTGGCCGGTTTTTCCTGAACATCTGCCCCACTGAAGCAGGCTGAGAATCAGTCTCCCTGGATATCTGATCATTTCCCCTAATTTGTAATGGCAGTGCTGGAAGGGCTTGGGGCTCAGGGGCCTGCCGCTAGCTTGGCATGGACAGGGAGAGAGTAGGTTTTCAGGAGGGAGAGAGGGAGGAAGGAAGGGAGGGAGGAGAAAGGAAAGGGAGAAGGGAAGAGGAAGAGAAAGAAAGGAAAAAAAAAAAGCAGCAAAGGAAGCAGAACATATCTAACTCTTGCTTCCAAGCCCAGTACATCTCAGGTGGGACTGTAAGATATCAGGTCTCTTTTCTTATTTTTTTAATGTTTATTTAGTTTTGAGAGAGGGAGAGACAAAACGTGAGCGGGGGGCAGGGGGTGGGTAGAGAGAGAGAGGGAGAGACAGAGAGAGACAGAGAGGGGCACCAAATCCAAAGCAGGCTCTAGGCTCTGAGCTGTCAGCACAGAGCCCAACAGGCTCAAACCCATGAACCGTGGGTTCAGATCATGACCTGAGCTAAAGTTGGAAGTTTAACCAAATGAGCCACCCAGGTGCCCCATCGAGTCTCTTTTTAAAATTGAGCATAATGTATATATGATAATATTCACCCTTTCAAGTATACAGTTCGATGAGCTGTGACCAACATCTACACCCATGTCGCCACACCACAGTCATGATACAGAACATTTCCATCATCCCTAGAAGTTCCCTTGCGCCCATTTGCAGTCAGTTCTGCCTCCCTGCTACCCCTTTCCCTTTGCCACCACCACTCTGTTTTCTGAAATGAGCGCTTTGCCTTTTCCAGAACTCCATATAGATGGGATCAGAAAACGGGTGCCTTCTGGCTCCTGACTTCTTTCCCTCAGCACGGTGCATTTGAGGCTCCTTCCTGCCGTGTGCATGAGCAGCTCATTCTGCACTGCTCGGGCTATCCCCTTGCACAGATGTACTGCCGTGTGTCTTTCCACACACCTGTTGATAGAAATTTGGGTTGTTTTCCATTTTGGGCGACTGCAAATAAAGCTCCCACGTAGGCTTTTGTGTGCACCTATCTTTTCATTTCTCCTGGGTAAATACTTAGTCAAGTTCCTTTTCTGGTTTATCTCTCCAGCAATTGGAATACCCATTTTATCTGTCCATGTGCCTATCAGCCTGTCACCAGGTGGCCCCTTATATTTGCCTTCTTATGAGTGAGCGGGAGATAATAAAGAGATTTGGATACCATCACCTGTGCCAAGCTCTAGTATATCCCTCAGACCCTGTCTCTCTATCTGTTCGATACCCTCACTAGACTAGAAACAATACGGCACAGGAATTGAGAGCATAGACATTGGAGCCAGACTTCCAGGGTTCGTATTCCACCTCTGTCGCATTCTAACTGTGTGATCGTCCTCAAGCTTCTTAACCCCCATGTGCCTCAATTTCTTCATCTGCAAAATGGGGATAATAGGAGTACCTACTGAACGGGATGTGAAATATTGACAGACAGATAGATGTGCTTAACCCATAAATACTATCTGTTGGATGACTCTTCATATAGGAATGTCAGGGTGTGGACCACATAGAGGCAGATCTCTTCCTAGCAGCTCATGATGGGACCAGAATAGTTCCCATCAGCTACTCTGTTGCTGGGCACCCTAGTGGCTGAGCTCCCATTAGACAACAAGCTCTGCCTTGACACTGGGTGGACGGGACATTTTTTTCCCCCTTGTCATCTCGTAGCTCTCCTTCCAGCCAGGGCACCAGCTGCTTCCTTTTCATTCCTGAATCGAAGTTCTGTTTCGGTGCTCTTGAGTGTTAAATATGCTTTGAAAAATATAACTACAAGTCATAAGGGATCTTACTTGTTTGCTTTGTCCGAGTTCCTTCTCTCAGTTCTGGGTCCAGACATGTCAACATGTAGGAAACACGGCCCGGAGAGGCCCCTCCCACACTCAGAGATCCTTATGCCCGGGTTTGTGTGAGTTTTCATGCACCACAGGGCTTGAAGCCCTGTATTGATTAGAGACATGACAAGGGGGGGCACAGGCCCAGAAGTAGTTTCCTACAGTTCTATCAAGGATGTAACTATCAGGGCCTTGATAGTCGCCAGCATTGTGGATGCCTGTCCCTGACCCTGTCACCTCTGCAAGCCAGGGACTGAAGCTCTTTTCGAACGGCGGCTTCCTTGTTAGGGTGGCAGATATGAGGCCCAAGTGCATCGTTGAAAACGAAGACTTAGCCTAACAGCCCTGCATTCCAAGAAACACTTTCTGGGTCTGAGCCTTTTCTCTCCAAGAAAAAGATGATTTAGGGCCAGGGTGATCCAAAGAGCTAGAGAAATCACCATGTGGGATTGATCTTTGATATTTGCCAAAGTGAGGCACCTGAACAGAATTTTCCTATGAACAGAATAACACTTCCAAAGTACAGACTTCCGTGGGTCTGTGGGGAGTGTTTCTGGAGTCTGGGAGCTCTGAGTGATACAATGTGGTAACTACCTTTTATGGGGCACTCTGGGTAAAGCACTGTGTTAAGCGGTTTCCATGGTTAATCTCGGCTAATGTACTCTGGCGACTTAGAAGATGATGGCCATCCGCCCTTTCAACAGTGATTCCTACCCTGGGGGGTTCTGATTTTATTGGGCTCGGGTGAGTCCTGGGCCTCTGGACTTTTAAACACTCCCCCAGTGATTTTAATGTACAGCCAAGGCCAGGAACTGTTTTAAAGACAAGGGAACCGAGCCTTCAGAGGTCAGAGTCACTGGCTGCAGGTCATACAGCTGTGAGTGGAGATGCAGGGTAGGAGCGCTGGCCTATGTGGCTGCATTGCTTGGGCCTGGGCGCCCCGTTCTGTGTGCTGATCGGAAAGGTGTCAGCACCTGCTCCTGACACGGGGCAGGCCATGGTCAGCAGGGACACAAAGATGCTGATGGCTTTCCTAGTGCTTCCTTGCTGACCCAACACTCTTTAGAGTCTGAGCACATGTGTGCTGTGAGTCTAAAAGGCTTCCAGCACAGACAGCCACTGGCCTTGGCTCCTGGCCTGCTCAGGAGAGGGACATGCCATCTGCCTGCAACTCTTGTTTCCACACTTAGCTTGGTTGCATCTGGGTCCAAGAAAACATGGGTGGATTTTCTTGATTTTTTTTTTTTTTTTCTAGTGAGGTCCCATAGTCAGGCAAAGCATCTTGGTCCTTCCTGAGTAGAGCAGGGTAGAAGACAAGTCAAGTAAGTAGTGATCTTTTCCACCCCCCACCGCCAATAATGACTGCGACAACGGGGCTCCCAGGAGCTGAGCGCTTACTGTGTGCATCAGGCAGTGCTTTAAGGGCCTTACACAAATTGTCTCATTTTATCCTCACGGGAATCCTGTGAAATAAATGCTGTTATTACCCCATTTTTCAGCCAGGGAAAGTAAAGCACAGAGCATCCGGTGGTGGAAATGACAATAATCCTGGGCCGTCGGAGTCTGAGGCCCACTCTTAACCATCAAACTACACCGCCTCCCCTCCCCTCCCCCCTGCCCCCCTGCATCCTATTTCACCTTGTTCTTTAACTGTTTCCAGACTGTCATGTGGCGATAGATTCACTTTTAGCACAAGAGGCATGTCTCCATTTCACCATTTCTGGCGCAGAACCAGATTCATAGCAGGTATTCAGTAAATGTTGGCTGGTTGATTGATTTGATTTGATTTCAACTGATGTGCTTTCTGAGGAGCCTACACTGTCACGAGACCGTGAGCATCCTCCGTGTGTTCCAGGAACATAACACAGGTTACTCGGTTTTCTGCTGCTCGACTCTGAAGTATTTCTAAATACTCTAAGTCCTTCTTCAGGGTGGCACCTCACATTCGGCTTTGGTATGTAGGTGCAGTAAGATTCACGCCCTTACAGTTTTCCAAGAGTAGCACTTCTGTGTACTTTAGGAGCGGATCTTTCTTGGAAGGATTCTTTTCCAGAACCACTTTTCTCAGTCGTAACCACCCCTGGACCATCCAGGCCGCGGGAATGAAGCTGTGTGTGGCGGGCTCTTCCAGACTAATCCACTCTGATTTAGTAGCGAACACGGCTGGCACTCTGCCCAGACACCCTTGGGTCACTTTGACCAGTTCTGTGCATCCCCGCGCCCCGTGCAGCTTCTGTGGCTCCTGCCCTTGTCCCCTTCTTCAGATGTTGCCCTCTGGCCAAGAGAGCTGGAGTTTCGGTGGCCAGTATTCACTGGTGTGGGACTGTGGAAGCTCAGGTGTCTTGCCTTGGGAAGGAGGTGCAGATCTTACTCCAGAAGTCTCCTGGGATCAGGCTGAGGCTGGGACTTCACCTGAGGACAGACCCTGGCCTGGCCTCTCCCCTTCTCTGTGGGCTCCCCCCCCCCCCCACCCCAACTGCTTCACCCACCTCCTGGGAATATTTCCTTGAGGAATCCCCTGTCCAGGGGTCCTTGTCTCAGGGCTTGCTCTGGGGGCATGTGCCCTGAGTCCTGGGCATGTGGATTGGATGTCATTTAACGAGAAAATACCCGTAAGTCTCTCTTTTAAGCTTTTGTGTTAGTGTCCTGCCTCTGCCGTAAACCTCCGCCCCAGCCTGCGACCCCACCTTCTCAGGGCACCACCCACCTCTGCTCTCCTCCCCACTGGTGCATCCGCACCAACAGATTCTGCTGGCAGCCCCCCCCCCCCACTTTCCAGTTCCCTCCCTCTCTGCTTATTAACCAAACTTGTGTCTACTCTCGGATTCGGCTTCATTTGTTCAGTATCCCACACACAGGTGTTTCTGGAGTCACTGTTCCGTGCCAAGCAGCCTGCTAAGTGCGGGATGTACGGTGTGCCCCGAGGAGACCAGGTGCTTGCCCTAACGGAACTTCCATCTCCAGGGAGGGAAGAACACAGTAAATGAGTCAGCAGGGTGATCATACCTTGAGATGAGGGCTGTGCAGTGGACACGCTAAGTGATGTGACAGAGGACAAGCTTGGGGGCAGCCGGTGAGACAGAAGTGCGCGTCTCTCCCCCGGCTTGCTCCTCAGGCCTTGCGGGCTGCTTCCCACCGCACCTACTCCTAGGAAGAGCACCTGTGACCTGCAGATCTGTCAAGGTCGATGACATTGTCCAGACTGCATTTCTCTTACCCTCCGAGCAGCATTTTATTAAGCTTAATTAAAACTCTAAATCCTCTTTTCTTCCCGTGGCATTGGAGGCGCCACCCTCAGCTGATTTTCTTCCTACTGTTCTGGCCCCTCCTGCCTGGCATCCTTTGCCGCTTCCTCCACCCCGCTGCCTGGCCATTAAGAGCTGGAGTGCCCTAGAACACTCTTCTTCCTGTGGCCTCTCTCCCCGGGTGAACCCTTCACTCCCCACTTTGCGTTGACACGCGTCCCGTCTGGACCGCTCTCTGGAACACCTGACTTTCAGTGCAGCTGTCTGCCCAGCGTCTCCACTGGGGTGACTCAGCACGTGCACCACTTGGTTCAGTAGCTGGTCACCTGCCCCCCACCCAGCCCCTGCCCTCTGCCTTTGAGTCTCTCCTCTTCAGACATCCCCTGTCTCGGTAAGGGGCACCCCTATCCCCCCCACCCCAGGTGCTTAAGCCAGAAAACAGACCTCACCCTCTCTCCTTCCCACCACCTGCACACCTAAGCTGTCACCGAGGGCCATCGATTCCTCTTCCTGAGGACCTGGGTTGGAGTGCACCCACTTGTCTATCTGATGTCCGTTCCTCTTGTCCAGACTTGGGTGCTGCAAAAGCTTTCTAACTGCTCCCCCACACCTGCTGTGTCCCTTCCAGGCTGTTCTTTTTGCACTGGCCCCGGCCATGTCAGAGGCTTCTTGCTGGATGAAAGAATTGAAACTTGTTAACACAGCCTGCTCACTGCCCCAGCCTCTCTCAGCCACTCGCTCTCAACTGCCCCCTGCCTTCCTGAACATCGCGTTCTTTCCCAATCATGAGCTTTGCATGTGCACCTCCTTTTCCCCGGAAAGCGTTTCAGCGAGGCCCTCTGTGGCCAGGTGCACACTGTTTGTGAAGGAGCTGCTTTCTTTTTCCCTGAAGTGTTCCGGTCACCACGGGGAGCCACCCCCCACTCAGCCCCTGTCCCCAGCCGAGAGATCCGAAAGACTGCTGCTGTCTATTCCCTCTCTATCGGGAAATTTGGAAGAGATCTAGGCCGTGGCATGTGGGGAGTGGGGAGGAAGGCACACAGAGTGGGGAGTAGGGAGAGGGGGATGTCTCCCATAGGTGCAGGCAAGAGAGGCTTACATCGTCTGTAGAGAATTTAAAAACAGTAGTAAAACCAATTAAAAGTCGGTTTGCTTTTTACTGTCATCATGCATAAGAAGTTTTTAACAATTTGATGACGAAATATTTTTTCCCCACCGTGGAGGACTGTTCCCCGCCTCTTCCCCGGATCTGGGAATAGTTCCTGGAGGTCACCAGGAGATAGTAGCAGGAACCATGGTTTACTGACCACCATGTGCCAGGCGCTTGTTAGATCTGTTAGGATTCGTACCACATTAACTCCTCATAGCAGCCCTAAAGGTCAGGCATTATTGTACCCACTTTAAAGGTTAGGAAACTTGAAGGAGTTGGCACAGGCACATCTCAAACTGCTGGTGGAGAAGCCCTGAACGTGGGCGGTTCGTCCTTAAGCTGGTGGCCGTGTTTGGCCTGGTGCAAAGCAGGCTTTCTGATCTGCTTCTGGTTTTCCTCATGGCCCTCCCAAGGCCTGTGCTTCCAAGAAATTTGCTTGAGGAACGGGCTTTGGAATTCAAACCTAGCCTCAAAACATTCCTGACAAGGTCTAGCCTCACCGGAATGCCAGGGTTCTGCTGATAGGGGAGAAGATGGCCCTGGCCTGCAAGCATTTGGTGCAGGGACAAGAATGTAGATTTGGAGGAAAGTTGGGCTGAATATGAATCCTAGACCTACCATTTATGTGACCTTGGGAAGACCATTCTCAGAGCCTTGGTTTCCTCTTTTATAAAATGGGGACCTGGGGCGCCTGGGTGGCGCAGTCGGTTAAGCGTCCGACTTCAGCCAGGTCACGATCTCGCGGTCCGTGAGTTCGAGCCCCGCGTCAGGCTCTGGGCTGATGGCTCGGAGCCTGGAGCCTGTTTCCGATTCTGTGTCTCCCTCTCTCTCTGCCCCTCCCCCGTTCATGCTCTGTCTCTCTCTGTCCCAAAAATAAATAAACGTTGAAAAAAAAAATGGGGATCATAGTACAGACTGACTTTATAGGGCCTTTGGGGGAGCTAGATGATTCGAGGCCTGTGATGCTTTCATCACCGTGCACATTCCCATTACGTATCAGACTCTGTAAGGTATGTCAAGCTCATGGCAGAGGAAATGATGTGTAATAGGTATGTGACAAACGTTTCCTTCCACATGAAGGGCGCCAGGGGCAGTGTCATTAATATTTTTAAGGGGGCACTGCACTCTTCAGTGGGGTCCATGAGACAGACAAGAGGGCACTGAAAATGCCTGCCAACATCAAATGGGAAAGCAGATTTCTGGTTGAAGCAGTTTCCTTTGGGGAGAGGGCTTTTTTTTTTTCTTTCTTTCTTTCGGAACAATCAGTGGATATGTTCCCTGAACATAACACCTTGTTAAAAAAGGAACATTTTCAGGCACCTCGGTGGCTCAGTCGGTTGAGCATCAGGCTCTTGGTTTTGGCTCAGGTCATGATCTCCCGGTTGGTGAGTTCGAGCCCCACATTGGGCTCTGCGCTGATGGCACAGAGCCTGCTTGGGGTTCTCTGTCTCCCCTCCCCCATGCTCACTTGCTCACTCTCTTCAAAATAAATAAATAAAACCTTAAAAAAGGAATGCATTGATACAATTCAAGACATCACAGCAGATGTTGGATTTTTAACATTTAAAATTTTTATTGCCTCATTGAAGCTACAAGGAAACATCCCAAATGGCCTTAGCTGTGTTCACCTTCAGTATCTTGTCTGCGTCTCTGTGTCAAGGATGCCAGCCCATGGGAGTGCGCTGTACTTCCTCTTGGCAAAGAGCGAGTGGGGTGGTTGGTGTATTAATTAAGCAGTGGGTTTTTAATGCTTGCAGAATGAATAGATCTGGCCTGTCTTCTAGCCTGGGAACCAGAGCTCTTAGATTTTATGTTATTTCCCTAAAACAATCAATTCTTACAACACTCCAGTGAGAAAATAAAGCTCTGTTCACATCAGCTGGAAGGAAGCTTCGTTTCTCTCTCTTCCTACCTGTAGAGACATTACGATTTTCAGAAAGGCAGACCTCGATGTGGCTCTGTGCATCCCAGCCTTCATAAGATCTTAGAGAGGAAACCGTTCCGTCTCTCGTGTCTGTCCAGTGTGCAGGTGTGTGTGCGTGTGCGTGTGTGTGTGTGCATGCACACACGTTCTCACATGTGCACGTAGGGTCTTATCACCTGAGGGCAGGCTGACCTGAAGACGTAGCTCAGCCCTGAGGCCCTGAGGGCCCTCCTCTGAGCCAGGGCAGGGATGTAGGGGAGAATGGCAGAAACCCTGACTATGGGAGTTCTGAGCCTTTGCTCTGGGGCCGTGGGACAGTGCGAAGTCGACACTGGTGACGCGACAGGCCGATGCTTTTTCCTGGTGTGGTGTCGGCACTTCTTTGGCGGTTGGACTCCAGATGACCTCCTTCCCCTCCATCACCCCATCCCACCTCAGAGAAAGAATGTCTGGGAAGGAGAGGCCTTTCCTTCTGTCCTGTTGGCTTTGTGCCCATCAATGGTTGTTTACTGGACACCAAGTTTTTCTTTCTTATGTGGATAGAAAGAGTCCGACTTAGTTTTGTATCCATACAGTGAGAACTTAAAAATTTTTTTTAAATGTTTATTTTTGAGGGAGGGAGGGAGAGAGAGAGAGAGAGAGAGAGAGGGCGAGCACAAGGGGGGGAGGGGCAGAGAGAGAGGGAAACACAGAATCCGAGGTAGGCTCTAGGCTCTGAGCTGTCAGCGCAGAGCCTGATGCGGGGCTCGAACTCACAGATTGTGAGATCGTGACCTGAGCCAAAGTCAGACGCTTAACCGACTGAGCCACTCAGGTGCCCTGATACAGTGAGAACTTTGATTCCCAGTTTTACAAGTATATTGAGAAATAAATAACCAAAAAAAGACAAAACCAGTGTTTCCTGCCCCCAGGAATGATTAAATGGCTGCTTTATCACGTAGAGCAGCTGAGGCCATAAGAGCAAAGATGTCATTAGTGATGCTAAGCACCAGGGCTCTGTCCTTCTCCCTGCACCTCCCTCTCTCTCCCTCCACCCTTTATTAGCCCCCGTGTCCTCCTGCCAGCGCGGAGGAAGTAGGTCATCCAAGGAATCACCTCCCTTGAAGAGTTTGGGCCTCACCCACAAGCATGGTGTCCTGGAGGTTGGGCCTGACAGTCTCTCCCAGACCAAACTCTAGTGAGGCTCTTCTGAGCTCTTTTTCTACTAGGCCTCAACTTTTAAGCTTCTGTGTTTGTTTCTGCTTTATCCAATTTTAGCAAGAACGCTGCTAAGTTGGTTCGACCAGAATCCCCTATCCTTCATATCTCCATAACCCTTACTATCTGGTTGGGTTCCTCTTCCCCCACCTTCCCCAGGTGAGGGCTGCTTACCCTGGCCTGCCTTTGGCGAGAGTCCTGCTAGCTCTGTTTGGCCACAGTCCCCCCTGACTCCTGAGGTTTCCTCTTCGTACCTTCCCATCCACTGACCCCCACCCTGCTCCTAAGCTATAAATCCCCCTCTTCCTTATTGTCGTCAGAGTTGGGCCCAATCTCTCTCCCCTGCAGCAAACCGCATGGCCGTGCTCCCTACACCGATCGTGTGGTCCTCCTGAGTAAAGGTATCAAGTTTTCCCAGTGTTTGGCTTGGTACTTACTTACTTGCTGTGCTTCCGGACCTGACCACACTAAAACCTGTTGTGCATTTTCCTTCTCGTATTGACTTACTGATGCGGTGTTAGCTTCTGCTTCTACAAAATGCCCAGCCCAGGTGCTCTTACAGTGTGTGCTTCTGAGAGCGTTTTCAGATGGCCTAGGAAGGTCTGCTTATCTGTTAACCGTAGACGACATTTACCATTAATTTCCAACTAGACTCACTGAGGACCTTCCAAAGCCAACACACAGAGGGCCAGGGGAGGCCTTTGGAGTGGGGCTCCAGCAGAGAGCAAGGTCAGGTCTGGGAGGTTGCTCTCAGTGACCCTGTGGTGGCCAACCTCGCCGAGCCACGACTGAGTTGGGGTGTATTAGGGCCAGCCTCACTAGGGCTCATTTTGAATTTCTGAACGAACATTTTGGTGTTGTTGCATGTTTTGAGAATGGAAGTGTTTGAATGCCATTTTCCGGGGGTGAGAAGGGAAAGAGAAAAAGCAAGTGGCAGGATCCTTGGTCTCAGTATTCAAGGTTAATGCAAACAGTATAGGGTTAATGCCAAATGAAGGATGAGAAGCCACATTTGCTGCCCACCTTTATATCAGGGACAAGTTAGATATTTAATAAATGTCAATGTTAACCTGCGAGGCATCCCTGAGAATGAGCTAATGTAGGAGTGTGGGCTGTGGCTCCAGATCACTGGGTGTGAATCCTGGTTCCTCTGCTTATTAGCCGGGTGATCTTGGGCAGCTCACTTAACTTTTCTGCACTTCAGTCTCCTCATCTGTAAAATGGGGATGAGGCTAGTACTAGGGCACCGGGCTGTTAGGAAGATTAAATGAGTTAATATGTGCAAAGTGCTTTGAACAGCACCTGGCACTTGGAAGCTGCTGTGTAAGTTTTGTTAAATAAATGCAAGGGGCTCTGGGGCTCTGAGAAGTGAAGTCATTTGCACGAGGTCCCTGAGCTGGTAGGTAGTGGGTTGGGATTTGAACCCAGTGCTCCCTGGAGCAAGGGTTTTCAGCTTCAGCCCTACTGACATTTTGGGTCAGACGATTCTTTGTTGGGGGGCCGTCCTGTGCTTTGTAGGGTGTGGAGCAGCATCTCTGGCCTGTGCCACTAGGTGCCAGGAGCAATAGTTGTGACATCTCCCGTTGTGACAACCCAAATGTCTCTGGATTTTACCAGATATTCCCGGGCGGGGGTGGGGGGTGGGGGGGCAAATGGCTCCCGGGAGAGAACCATGGGGCCACAGGGGCTACCGCTTGGAAGGTGTAACAACAGGCTCATTTCCCAGTTCTAAGGTGAAAAGATCAATTTCCAGTTGTCACCTTTGTTCTTTAGAGACCAGCGGTCAGCGAAGGCGGGGCCCCCCCGCCGCTGGTGTCTACACACACTGCAGCCCAGAAGCCTCTCCATCCGCGCCCAGGCCAGCGGCTTCCTAGCCACATTTGTGAGATGTTCCCTTTTCTTCCTTTGGCTGGGCATGATGTCACCAGCCCATAAGAGAGCCTATAAGGGAAGCTTGGCCCGGGGCTGGCAGCACCGGCATCTATGCAGCCAGACCCACCCCGCCGGCTTTCCTCGGAAGCACAGCTGGCGGGTTTAATTGGCGGTGGAACAGGAAGGGTCCCCGGAGCAGAAGGGTCAGCAGACGCGAGGAGGACTCATACCCACGGCTGCCGTGTCTCGATGCCGCCCCTCTAAGCGCCTACTCTCATTTGCCTATTTCCCGGTCCTGTGTTCACCTTGTGACCTTTTCTTTGTTTTATTAAAAAAAATTTTTTTTTAATGTTTATTCATTTTTGATAGACAGAAACAGAGCATGAGCGGGAGAGGAGCACAGAGAGAGAGGGAGACACAGAATCCGAAGCAGGCTCCAGGCTCCGAGCGGTCAGCACAGAGCCCCACGCAGGGCTCAAACTCATGAATCGCAAAATCGTGACCTGAGCCGAAGTCGGGCGCTTAACCACCTGAGCCACCCAGGCACCCCCACCTTGTGACCTTTTCTGTGCTTTCAGTTGCACGAAGTCTAACTTGTGGCAGTGACGCGCTGTGTGGTTCAGCGTCGGCACAGACGTGGGATGTGAGCAGAGCACCCAGCGGCTGATTCCGCTACCTCCCTCTGCAAGAAATCCGCTAGCCCACCACTTGGTGTCCAGAAAACTCTGAGTTAGCAGCACCTGTTGCTCTGGGGGTGGGGTGGGGCAGGCAGGGGTGATAGTTGTTGTTTTTTTTAAGGTAAAATTCTAGTGTTTGGGCCGACTTAAAGAGAGCTACGCGGGGTCCTATTCAAATAATCACTTTTGTAGGTTAGCAGTTTTAAATCCGTACTCACAGCTTGGGTGACTCAAATTTTTGGTTCTGGTCCAGACCTTGCGTTTCCCTTGTTTCGGTGCAAGCTCATCTCCCAACATGCTCTATTCCTGTCCGCTGGAAAGGGGATGTCTGCCCTGGTGTTGAATTGAGGCTGGGAAACAGGCAGTTCGCCAGTGCCGACAGATCTGGGGGTGCCATTCGCATTAAAGTCCTTCACGGACACTTGTCTTGTGAGTTTGACTCTTCCTTTTTCCATTGGAAGGCCAAGCTGTAAAATCAGGATGCGGGAAGACGAGTTTGTAGGGTGCGTTGTGGAAGATGGCTCCTCAGCAAACACAGTTAACCCCTGATCCTCTCTGGAGGGCTTCCTCTTGAGTGAGCTGCTGCTCTAAAGCAGCCCAAATGGCTGCTCAGGACAAAGAGAGGAAGGGGATGGCCAAGGGCTTCTGGAGGGTGCTCCCTCACTGGAGGGAGCCTTATTTGTTCAGCTAATATTTGTGGATCCTCTCCAGGCACTGTGCTGGGGACACACCGATGGCAGTGTGCAGGAGCTCCTGGTCCAGCGGATCCAAGTAGAACGGATACCCCAAATCCACCTGAGACGTGAGCTCTGCCCTCAGTGCACTAATGCATGCCATCAGGCCTTCCCTCCCCCTGATGTGCTTTCAGTGAGTTTGTGTTTTGGCAAAGTTAAGTTAAATCTCTGAATCCCTCCGCTTGGATACAAACCATCTTCTGTGAGTAAAAATAAATGTGAAAACCCAGTGTTGGGAGATATGTCCGGGGGCTTTTAGTCTATGGTCTGCCTACTGTTTCCTTGGTTTTCTCTGTGATCCTGCACCTTTTACTGGAATTCTTGTCCCTGTTAGCCCCGGGTTGAAGGGGAAGACCAGCAAGTTTGGACACATAAATCAGACAGTGTGGACAAGTTTCCCGAAAAAGGACCAGGTTGTGTCTAAAGCAGAGGTAGTCCTTCCGGCTGAGCGCTTCAGAGCCATCAGATGGCAGTGGCAGTCTGGGGACCCTGGAGCTCCTGGGTCAAGAAAGGGTCAGCCCATGTTTCCAGCTTGCCTGCTCATTTCAGGGCCCCCATGTGGTGAGAGGGGGACTTAGGGTAACAGGTAGACCTCCCAGGCGGGCCGGTGATTCAGACCTCTTCCTAATAGATTACCTGATAATTACATGGTAAGGAGCAGGAGCGGTGCCCGAGCCAAGTATTTATTTCCAGGTGAGG
Source organism: Acinonyx jubatus (assembly GCF_027475565.1). Lineage (NCBI taxonomy): Eukaryota > Metazoa > Chordata > Mammalia > Carnivora > Felidae > Acinonyx > Acinonyx jubatus. The sequence goes on along the minus strand of NC_069381.1, from coordinate 32,256,328 downwards.
GCACTGTCTTCTTGGGCGCAGGTAGGGCCCATTGACATTTTGCAGGTTATGTAAGGAACCTTGCACAGAGATCAGAGCGAACTGTCCCACATTTCTCAATTCCCCTGAGCTGCTCTGGAGCCTCTTAGAGAATTGCCCCCCGGGGCAGCTAGCTGCCTGGCTGGCCATACCTTTTCAGGCATGGAGTCAGGATTCTGAAATCAGACACACAGGGGCTTGAATCCTGGCCCTATCGCTTACCAGCTAGGTGACAGGGAAGGGCTGGTGTTCCTTAAATTCTCTGAGTCTCAGGCTTCCCATTTGTAAAATGGCCAAGGATTAAATGAGAAACTATATTAAAAGGACCCATAGAGCTGCCTGTCCCATGGTTCTTTAGGACTTAAGCTAGTTGTCATTTTGCCCAGGAATCAGGCCATTTCTGGCTTCAGGGTCCCTCCTGTGGTGTCCCAAGCACGCTCTGTACTCTAGAACGTGGTCATTTTTCTGTTTTCCCATTAAGCTGTAAGTTGCTTGAGGGCAGCGGCTGTGTTTAGTTTTCTTTATAGACCCGGTGCCTGGAACAAGGCAGCTAACACAGAATGCTTGCCACATTCCAGGCTCCGTTCTGATTACTTCCCATGTATAAATTTATTTAATGCACACGGGGACCCATGAGTGGGTGTACTGTTATTATCCCCATTTTACAGACAAGAAAGCTGAAGCATGGAGTGCGTGAGTCACATGCCCAAAGGCACACAGCTAGTAATTGGCAGAGCCAGGATTCGATCCCAGGGAGTCGGCTTCAGAACCCAGGCTTTTACCCACTATGCAAGCTGTCTCCTACGAGTTGCTCACTGGGTGGTGAGTGGGTGGAGCAGCGTTATTAGTACCGGTTAACTCTGGGCAACTCACTTACCTTTTCTAGGCCTGTTACTTTGTTAGTGAGTGGGAGTCGAAGGGCTCTTACCAGGGTGAAGTGGGAGTAATGAATGTAGAGGGAGCCACTGTGTCTGCAGGGTCCCCATAGTCGTGAGTCCTCTCTTCCTGCTGGGGGCTCCATGCTAGAGCTGCTCCGGCTGCACACTTCCTTGCCCTCATTTTCCCAGGCCTTCCCACCTTCCCACTCCCGGGCTGCAAAATGTAGGTCCCTCACTCTGCCGGGCCTTCTTGCTCTGGAACTCACTGAACTTGTGCCCTTGGCAGTCCATGAAAGGAGCTGGAGGCCCCCACCCTGCCCTTTAATCTCAGAACACGGGAGGTTGGGTGTGTGAGTTATTCCCGGAGTCAGGCCCAGCAGGAGCGTTGAAGCAAGGTGTCCCTTCAGCCCCAGGAGAAAGGGGGGGTACCGCCCTTGACATCTCCGCAGAGGTCCGGACTTGGCAGCTGCACTCTGGGGAGTGGGGAGGCAGAGGAAGGGGAGGCGTGATGTGGCCGGGAGCTCTGTGCTTCATGTCTGTAGACATTCCAGCTGTGCAAGGCTGTGACTAAGACTCCACAGCAAAGTGCACTTTAGAGTGTGTGTGCACGCGTGTGTACGTGTGTGCACCTGTGCGTAAAGAGACAAATAAGCTTGATTCCGGAGCTAACATTTCTACTCCTGACTCTTTATCGGGTATGATTTGAAATCATTTTCTTGCCTCATGTGTCTAACAATGCCCTTCGTCTCTGTAAGGCTCCCCACATCAGCCAGCCTGGGTTCTGCTTCCTCTCTGGCACTCCCTCAGCCATTCTCTGCAACCAGATGCTCCACTTTGCTTTTCTTTCTGGATGGGCCTTCTTTTCTGCTACGTCTCCTCCTCTCCTCGCATGTCTGACAGTGCCCTCTGCTTGAGAAGAAGAACTTAGATCTGTCTTACTGATGAATAATTTAAATCAGTTGAGCAGATTTGAGGGAGGATGGAAACATTCTATATTTGCACTGTCCAGTGCAGTAACCATCAGCCGCACGAGGCTGGTGAATCCTTGAAATGTCACTCAAGCAATAAGGAACTTGATTTTTAATTCTATTTCATTTAAATTAAATTTAAATAGCTCCATATGGCTAGTGGCTGCCATTTTAGACAGTGCAAGTCTAGGGAATACGGCACCTGGAAGAATCAAATCAGGTTCAGTGATGTCGTGTGGGAATGTGGGATTATCTATCCTTAATCTGGGCTCTTGGCTGTAATAGAGGCAAGTTTCGTCGGTGTCGGATTGCATATGCACGTCCTCAAAATGCCCCTTGCCTGCCTACCCAGGTGAGGTAGAAACCTAATGTATTGGCTGTGGTGATAGAGCCTGTGGCTAATGGCTAATTTATCACTCTTTACTCTTTTCTGCTCCAGTGCAGGGTGCCCAGTGACTGGGTGCTCGTGGGGTGAGTTGCAGGGAATCCCAGACTCAGGGTACCAAGGCTGGCAGGCTGGGGTCTGCTATTTCCTGGCTGGGAAATTATTTCACCCTCAGATGTGTTTTGAGATTTTCGTAGGGCTTGAAGCTTATGCAAATTTGGGGGACCCCTTTAAGAGAAAAAAATGTAAAATGACAAATACAAAATGAAGTACAATTGTGAAGATTTACTTAGACTGAGAAAAGAAATCCCATCCAACATAAGTTTGAAAAACCCTGACGCGTATCACAAACTTTACAAAATCCAGAAAAACGACCAAATGTTTTTATGAATTATTTGCCTATCAAACCTCTATGCTTTCTTCCCTTGGCATCTTTTGGCTGAATACTCTCTGATCACCTCTTCATATGATAATGATTTTGTAATTTTTGTAAAGGGGGACTGAAAAGATCATTTAGTGTTTCTTCTCGCATGGTTGACAAAATTTGTTTTTTATTATTGATAGTCAAAATGCATAAAACATGACTTTGTACACAGACATCCACTCTGGGCTGTGTGGCTACAGGTTTGGTCCTGCTGTGCAGGAATTCTGATAAAATCTATTTTGCATAACTCCCGTCAAGAAGTGAAAAAGTGTTTGTAGGACTCTGTTCGATGTTTCATCAAATGTATTCCTGACAGGAGAAAACTTCCCTTTATGAGTAGATATCACTGACAACTAAAGTCCCCTCCTACAATTCCCCATGTCTGATGACTGGAAGAAATGTTCACAGCCAAGCTTCTGGCTCTGTATATTTCAATCCTTGTTTTTCCTCCCTTTCCCATATGTCTGAGGGGCCAGGTGTTGTACCTTTGCGTCTCAGTGACAGTGAGCTGGCCCAGTGGACGGGAGGCATGTTCCCGGAAGCTGTGGGGATAGCTGTGGGGGCAGATATAGCAGTAAACCTGCCTCCGTATTAAAGTGGCTGTGAGCCACAGACAGATACCATTACACCTAAACTAAATTTACCCACAAGTCTACTTCCCCTTAGCTGGATCCCAAAATGCCCGTAGCCACTGTAAGTCCATTTGACATGCAAGGAGATATAACAAGAGGAGACGTCAGAGTGGAAAGAGACAGTGCTCCGAACCAATTGCAGCTAAAATATCTTGATTTTGTACATTTCAAAAAAAAAGTCTCTACCTTTCTGCAAATACATTGTTAGGGCTCGAAAGGGACCCGTGCAAAAGGTCTCAAGACTTTCTTCGTTAGTTTCATGGTCAGTCTGCCTCTGTTCTTTCGCTCTGAACCTCAGGATCTTCATCTTTAAAATGGGAAGAAGACCCCTTTCGTAGAGTCATCCTGGGTATTAAATGAGCTGTATTTGAAAACCCATTAACATTGTACCTGGAGAAGAGACGCTCAGAGGGTTTAAGAATGAACAAATGAATGAATGAATCAATGACAGAATTTGCTAGCCATCTGCTCAAGTCCGGTGGCCTGTGTTGAACTCACGGTGTCTCCCAGACTGCTGGGCAGACTCAGGGGAGGCTCCTCACTGCCAACCCAGGGGAGCCGAGAGTCAGAAACTGAAACCCAGCTCACAGGAGCTGAACGCTGAAGGGAATTTTTGCGTGGGCAGAATTTGGTGATTTGCCTTCAGCCAAGTCTTGCTGCTGCTAACTTTCCCACGTGTGCCTGAATTATGTTAAGGCCAGGGTTGATCCTCCAGTGTTGTGAGACTGGAACGTGGTTCTCGGCTGGTTCAGAGCCTCCCCCGTGAGAGGGACTGCTCTGCTGGGAGTGTAGGGGGGTGATGCCTTTGGAATTGGACAGCTGGCACCAGGACACTCCCCAACAAAATTCCGCAGCCAGACTTAGATAGCCTGGATCTGAAAATTGGCTGTGGGGCCAGGAGCTGCATGAGGATAATGAGAGATCCCTGGAATTTGGAGCGTGTGTCGTGGGCCCCTGAGCCCCACCTGGGCCTGCCCTTGGTGGCTGTGGCCTTCTGTGAAACATGGCATATCGCTGGGGACGGGGGCTGGTGAGCAGAGTCTAGGCACAGACGGCAAATCTGGAGGACTCTGGGCCTGGTGAGGAAACACCACGAGGCTCCAGCAGAGGCTCAATCTGCCTCAACTCTCTTGTCCTCATATTCAAGTGAGGACATGGGTCCTGATCACTTCTAAACTTTCTTCCATTACTAACCTTTTAGGATTTAAAAAATTCAACCAGATTGAAATTGACCCACTCCAAGTGGTAACCTTCTGAGGTTGGAGAGATGGGTAGCGTCAGCAGAAAACATAAGCCTCAAACCCTTGGTGTCCCGATTTCAGTTCCCCATCCTTCTGGATCAGCACTGCTTGACCATAATCCTGTGGTGGTCAGTGCGGCCACAGGAAACTGTACGTTGAAGGCACTGTAGGAAGAATGCCCGTGCATCCTTCCAGATGGCGGGGTTGCGTGTGTTCGTGCTCCGCACAGCGAGAAAAGCAGGCCTCTCAACCGTCTGGTGTAATGCCATTTTTTTTTTTTTTAAGCAGAAAAACCATATCTGTGTCTTCGTGCATAGAAAAATACAGGAAGGAATTAATCCCAAATGTGAACAGTGCTTCTCTCTACTTGGTCAAATCATAGGTCGCTTGATTTTTTTCTTCTTCTTTTTTTTTAAATTTTTTGAAGTTTTAAAAAAATGTATTTATTTTGAGAGAGAGTGAGCACAAGTGGAGGAGGCATGTAGACAAGGAGAGACAGAATCCGAGCAGGCTCCATGCCATCAGAGCACAGCTCGGTGCGGGGCTCGAACTCATGAACCATGAGATATGACCTGAGCCAAGATCAAGAGTCGGACGCTTAACTGACTGTGCCACCCAGGTACCCCAGTTTTTTTCTGAACTCTTTATAGCCCACCCCCCAGGCAAATTTGCTATCTTAATTATGTACTATTGCAATTTTGGAATTAGGGGAAGGATGGCAGGTGTTCATAGGGAGGGGTTTGGGAGCCCCTGTCGCCCTGGGAGACCCTAGGGGAGCGGCTCTCCTCCATGAACTAGCATAATGATCATGCAGGAAACTTGTTAAAACTATGGGGGGGGGGGCACACTCCAGAGATTCTGACCCTGTTGATCTGGTGTGGGGCCCAGAATCTGCCAGTTGCACAAACATTCCAGGGACTGCCCTCTGGGGAACACTGGCCTGGGGACTCTCTTTGTTTGGAGCTGGGCTAACAGAAGTGTCAGGAGGGATCTGGCTTGAAGCAGGCAGGTGAGATGAACATCCATCCAGCAGGGCAGCCGAGACTCTGACATGAGGTCTTCCAGGTGGAGGTGGCTCCAGGACAGAGGTCAGGGACAGGCAGGGTGAAGCCGGCAGGCAGTAAGCTGTGGGAAATAACCCTCAGAGCTCTCAGAAGATCAAGCTGTGTCAACAGCAGCTTGCTGTCAAATCCTCTGTCCCCCCAGGCTGCCTTGCCTAGGCATGGGAGGGCAGGCTGAGTCCCACGGGGCCCCAGAACAGCCAGCCCCAAATAAGAATTCTGGTTCTATTTCTTACCAGTTGTGTGGTTGTAGGTGAGTCACAGTTTCAGCTGTGGCTTTGTGTAATGTAAACAAGGTCACCAGCCTCATAGACATTTCGTGGGAGAACGAAGTGGTCCATAGCAGGAGGTGACAAACAGTAGGTGACTGCTCCTTCTCACTCTTTGGCCTCTTGGGAGAAAGGCGACACGAGAGACCCCTTAGCCAGGGGGAAGGACAGCCTGGCTCACAGTGCTGAGGTCTGATTGCTGCCTAGGTCATCTCAACAACAGCTTCTTCCCTGCAAGGTGTAGTTTTCCTGGAGGATAGTTGCTTCCAAGACCTCCAAGCAGGTCAAGCCCAGCCTGACCCAGTGCTTCCTTCCAGCTCCAGTGTAGCCAGTCTGTGTCTGGGAGTCCTCAGAGCTGCAGGGTGGTATCCTGGATGGTATCCCTCAGGCTCTGTCCATTAGGAGGACTTTGCTTTCACCTTCATGTCCCCTAAGCAGCCAACTGGCTCCCTTCTCCTAGATGGTCCCTCATGTTAATCCGGAATGTCCAGCAGGCAACTCTGTCTTGCTTCTTTTTGATATTTAAAAAAATGTTGCCTTTCACCCTGCTTACAACACAACAAGCCAAGACTGTAATATAGCGGACCCTATCCCTGCTATTGAACTTCAGTGCCAAGCCTTTAGCAAGAGGCTTTCCAAGTGAAAGCTTATGTTCTTTCATTCCTTCCACTATTCCATTCATGCAACAGCTATTTCTTGAGCACGCACTGCCACAACAATAATTCTCCTGTGTCGGGGCTCATTCCGTGCCCTGGGCTGGATAGTCCCTGCCTTCCAGGAGCTGCAGTCTACTGGGGATGCAGACAGGCAGGCGGTTATTTACGGCGTGATGAGCGATGTGGGATGGAAGGGATGGGCTGCCTTGGGAGCAAGCTGAGATGGACACCCCACCCCCCACTCCAGAGCCTCGCTATTACATAATACAGCCAACTGCACAATGATCTCTTTTTCATGTGACATCTGCTTCCCCGGCAGCTCTCCCTTTAGCCATCCTTCCACATGCCTACCTAGGAGACGGAAGACCTCTGTCCAGAGCTGGGACTTCAAAAGCTTCAGCCCGTCTAGGGGTGGGGATTGGCCCAGCCGCAGAGCAGTGTGTCTGCATCGGTGTGGGCTGCCGTCTTCCTTTTCAATTTAAACCGAAAAACAGAAGTGCCAGCCAAGCACAGGGACAGCCCTTTGGTTCCTTTTTCCTCCTTAAGGCAGCAGGCAGCTGTTTATCTGAGAGAAACAGGTTTGCCCAGTGGAACGTTTATTTGGTTTCTTTGGCTGATCATGGGAACACACCTGCCACTTTGCCACTTCCTGCAAGTCAAGCGGTTTCTTAGAAAAGGGACAGATTCCTTAAAATACATGGTGTGGTTTGGGGGTGAGATACGGTTTCTTGGAGTTTTATGATTTAATGTGTCTGCAAAAACATTCGAGCCACAAGGTAAAAATACTGGACTTTCCTTGGGGTTAGGGGCTAGTCATTTTAGTGTCTGTGCCCGGTTTCATTGCTTTTAAGCTGTCATTTGCTCCTCTTCCTGTTTCTTAGCTCATCTCTTATACGTCTCTCCAAGTTCAACGTGGGCAGGCAGTCACTGGTTCACGAAGGTAAAATGTCTACCTGTTAACCAAAATAAGTTAGCCAAAGGTCTACAAGGAAAAGGCAAATAATAAATTTTCTTAGCTCTTATTTTTAAGTACCCCTCTTTCAAAGCTTACTGTGGGCTTAGGGTGCGTTCTGAAAGTGAGGTATTAAAAAAATAAGATATAAATGTGGGGCACCTGGAGGCTCAGTCGGTTAAGTGTCCGACTTCGGCTCAGGTCATGATCTCGTGGTTTGTGAGTTCAAGCCCTGTGTCGGGCTCTGTGCTGACAGCTCAGAGCCTGGAGTCGGCTGCGGATTCTGTGTCTCCCTTGCTCTCTGTCCCTCCCCCGCTCGCACTCTGTCTCTCAAAAATGAATAAAGTTAAAAAAAAAAAAAGAAAGATACATAAAAAATAAGACATAAACTACACAAAATAAGATGTAATATATTATATTATATATTATATAATTTTTATATTTTTATAATGTTTTTATATATTTTTATAATATATTATAAAAATATAAATTATAACTATAATGTAAGTTCCAAATTACAAAAATATATAAAAGATACAATTTATGATATAAATTATTAAAAAGATAGATATCTTATACCTAACGTATTACATATATTTCATGTATTATATGTGTACCCAGACATACACAGTGGGCTGTATATTAATGTGGTCATCCTCAATTCCTATACCTGCATCTGAAATAGTGTACAGTCCGCCTAATTGTTATGGCAAATAGCCGGGAGACAGTTCTGAATGTATCTATTAAAAAAGCAGAAGTAGACTTATATTTAGTGTGCTGTCCTTACTAAGACAGGAAAAAGGGACCATGGACATTTTGGAACATTTACAAATCAGGATTTGGAAACGACTGCCTGTGTACTTCCCAGAAATGCAGAGTGAGCAGCACACCCTGTTTCTAGAACTTTCTGTAAGATTTGTTTGTAAGACGAGAGCGTCAAGCACTGGATAGGAATGTGAAATTGTGGAACCAGGCTGGCTGGGGTTTGTATTGGGATCCCAACCACAGCACCTTGATCCCGGCTACTTGACCTCTCTCACCTGATTCCTCTTTGTTAAAGTGGGTGTTGAGATAGCACTGACTTCTCACGGTGGCTATGGAGATTAGATAAGATGGTGAGTGCACAGCCCTCCGCATGGGCCCTGACCCACAGTGGATGTGGCAAGAGCTGCCATATAATCGTCTCCATCAGCCCTGTCGTCATCACCTTGGGGATCGTCCTCTCCCCTTCGGGCCCTTTGCTGCAGCCAGCTCCTTCTCCAGAGGGGCTTGAGTTTGAGGAACGGAATTGTGATTCAGTGTTTCTGGGAAGTTAGGCTAGCAACAAAGCGTGTTCTTGAGTTTTATATTAGTGCTTCTAGAAATAATGACCTTTTATGCTTTAGTTTGGTTATCAGTAAAATCAGATGAATGCTGCTGTGTTAGCCCTAGAGAATGAGCCCTCTTGCGCAACCTTCTAAAGCCTGTTGGTGCTGATACCGGATCCAAGATTAGGAAGATTCGACTCCTGGGACATCACTTTCCTGTTCCCTATCAAGCCCGAAAGCAGCACCGTGAGATGGAGAAGGCGCACAGAGGTCAGACTGCTGTCGTGCCTCCTTGTTCAGAGGACGTCCTCACGTCTGGAGACCTTGAAAACTGATCTTGAAATCCAGGGCTTGGTCTCTTCCGTGTTTATTTTTTTTAGAAATTAAAATAGAATCTCTCAAGGGCACAAGTCTCCCCTCTCCCTCGGTCTCCTCATCCCTGCAAACCCTGCTCTTCCTGAAGGTGATAGCTAAACACGGGCTCGGTGTGCTATACCTGCAGAGCTTGCTGGGGGTCCACAGGTGAGTGCTGCATTGAAGGGGCCACGGAAGTCCCTCTGTTGTCATGCTGAGGGCGTGCCCTTCCTGGTGAGCAGTTCCACTGAGTCCACGGGCTGAGGTTCCGA